>NC_037529.1:42876286-42878906 GCF_001531365.2 Cynara cardunculus var. scolymus
CATGGGATAAGGGTGGCATATCAAGGAGAGGTGTACCATGGGATAAGGGTGGCATATCAAGGAGAGGTGTACCTTTGGATATAAGGGTGACATTTATATGTGTCTTGTATGATATAACTCTTTCTATTATATCCCTTAAGACCACCGTGGTATGGAATCTTTATTTCTTTGTGATTTAAAGATTTAAGATCAAGGTTCTTATYGGAAATCATAGTCTGGATGTTATTGAGGAGAAAACATCAGGTTTGGCCTGAAACTTTATATTAACCTTATTTGATTTGAAAAGGTTTAAAAGTAGCATTATATGAAACCTGATTGGTTCAGAGGTATGAGATTTGTATATGTTGGACCGATATTAGGGAACCGCCCACATGATATTGTCCGCTTTAGGCTGCCCCTTCCGGCAACAACCCCTCACGGCTTTAAAATGCATCACTGGTAGGAGTAAGATCCCCCCTTCCTTATAAGGAAGACGAATCCCCCTAGCCTCACCGATGTGGGATGCTCCTGCATTGCTACAGGAGCTTTCGGTTTAGGAATCACGGATTTGACCGGCTCGAGGGAACGATGAGGCGGAAGTCCCAACATTCCCCCCCCCCACATTGGTGCGGCCCTAACTCTGATACCAATTGTTGGACCGATACTAGGGAACCGCCCATATGATATTGTCCGCTTTGGGCTGCCCCTTCCGGCAACAACCCCTCACGGCTTTAAAACGCGTCACTGGTAGGAGTAAGATCCACCCTTCCTTATAAGGAAGACGAATCCCCTAGCCTCACCGATGTGGGATGCTTCTGCATTGCTACATGAGCTTTGGGTTTAAGAATCGCGGATTTGACCGGCTTGAGGGAATGATGAGGCGGAAGTCCCAACAATATAGCTGAATGCTTTGCTTGAAAAATGAAAAAGGATCTGGTATTATGTCCTATTTGTTCATATATTTGTTATATATATGAATATTTGTTTTTCATAAAGATTTTGGTGATCTTCACCCTGCAATGACATAAATAGGGTATCTCACTAGACCTTTTGGTCTAACCCTCGTTTTGCGATTTTAACTATGTGTTGTAGGAGGTACAGATTGTAAGGGAAAGGGGAAGACTTAATATTTTCCTATATGCATTTCTGCTTGAAGATCTATTATGATGTACAGTTTTGATTGATTAGTACAAGAAATGTATTTTGAATTTTTGGACCTTGTATTTGGTCATGTTAGATTCTTGTACTAAGGGACCTGAATGGAATGATATTACATATTTCTTTTGTATGAAATGTGTGTTACATGCAATGTGTGGGTTGGGGCGTTACAGAATGGTATCAGAGCCTGAGTTTAAGGGATTTAGGTATTCAACAGTATGATGCCTAGACTTAAACTGTTTTATTGCATGTTAAGGGTCCCGGACATAGTTAGCACCATTGGAAATAAATATGATGAGTTGAAAGAACAGTGTGTAAGGTAAATTTTAATTACATCTGGCCAACGTAATTATGAATTTACAGGTACACATCTAAACTTGAATACTTCATTATATTTGGGAATGTGAATACGTGATTATTAACATTCAACTCTGCAGATGTCTAGCCGAACTAGAAGATATGAAAGAGTGGCCCATCCAGAATCTGAGGAAAGGGAAGAAACACCCGTAAATCTACCGACTAGCATGTCTGGAAATAGAGGTCGGGGAAGAACAAAGGGACGAGGCAGAGGAAGAAGCCAGTCTCAGGGAAGGGGTCGGACCGAAATACATTATGAACATGTGGAATCCCACTCTGGGAATGTTCAGGAAAGGTAGGTGCCACACCCAGAATATATAACCAGAGATATGTTGGCAGAGGAAATGGGGAAGTTGCGGGAAACTCTAACATCTATCATGGGGATACCGGCTAGGGTGGAAACGGAAAGAGTAGAAGTATGTCCCTCTGCTCCAATAACTCACAACAAAGAAGGAGCTATTAAGATGTTTTTAGCATGCAAACCACCAACCTTTTTTGGGAAAAGAGATCCAGTAAAAGCTATGTGCTGGATTAAGGAGATGGAATATGTGTTTAACATCATTCGGTGCCCGGAAACAGATAAAGTTCGATTTGCTGTTTCTGTATTAAAGTCAAATGCTTTATTTTGGTGGGAAGTTGAATCGTCTACCAGAACAGATATTTTACAGACTCTGTCTTGGTTAGAATTCGTGGATAGATTCAAGAATCAATTTTGTCCTAAAACAGCAGTGAGACAAATGGAGGAAGATTTCCTGAAATTAGAGCAAGGAAATGGAACTGTTCGGGAGTATACCGAAAGGTTCATTGAATACTCTCGTTTTGTTGGACATTATGTTTCAACTGAATCCAGGAAGATAGAGAGGTATATTTGGGGTTTGAAACCCTCAATTAGAGAATTTGTTATTGCTATGAACCCTAATACTTTTCCATTGACGGTGGACGCAGCTGAAGTAACCGAACGAAATAAGAACCGATAATCAGAAGGAAAGATTGTAGAGAAAAGAAAATGGGAGGGACCTTCATCTTTTCGAGGGCCGAAAACTGTTAGATATGATAACAGATCTGAGCAGAAGATTAGTGAGAAAGTCTGCTCACAGTGCCGACAAATTCATCAGGGTGAATGTAA
>NC_037529.1:42879006-42883789 GCF_001531365.2 Cynara cardunculus var. scolymus
ATTCACCTTGAGCTGTGACTTAGATTTCTGACGAGATTCAGATTTCTTAGTCCCTGAGGAAGAAGTTTTGCAAGCTGAAGGAAAAGACCTAGATCTTTTAGACTTGCTTGACCTCTTAGAAAGGGATGCTGTGACAATGGATTTACCTTTGTCTTTGCACCCTAARCTCGCGTTCGATGCTTATGGTTTAGTTTACAATGAATTGATCCATAAGATTTTCTTCAATCTTAATCATCTCTTTGATCTTAGAATGGCATCTCTCTAATTGTTCTTGAAGATCAAGATTAATCTTTTCATCTTTGGATTTGCCAGTCAGGACATTGTAAAGATCAACCGTCTGCATATCTGGTGCATATAGGCTATCAGAGGTAGAAGAAGAGGGTTCATTCAAGGAATGTACCTGAGTAGGAGTAGATGACGAGGGATCACTGGAGGATGATATCTCTAATGGTTCATCTTTGACATCCTTGTCCATTAGACAAAGATAGGCTATATCTTCCTCATCAGAGGATGATTCTTCAAATGAATCAGCCCAGTCATGTTCTTCAGCGACAAGACGTTTTCCTTATCATTGAGAGTTCTTCATCTTCTTATACTTCTCCTTCAGCTTCACGTATTTATCATCTTTAGATCTGAAGGAGGATGGGTGTCTAACGACAAAAATATATTGTGATACACTTCGTATAACGACAAAAATACATTATGATACACATTATGATACCAGATCTGGTTGATGAATACAACTGTAATACTACTATGATACCATTGTATTACACTCGACGTTACATCTCCAAAGAGATCTAGGTAACATCCAAAAACCTTACATCTTCTACGTTACATCTCTGACGATATCCGGATTACATCTCTAACAAGATCTAGGTTACGTCCCCGATCTGAAATGAGATCTGAACAAAAACCAGAAACCGAACCCGATCTAGGTGTGAAGAAACCAGATTTCTTGGGATATGAAAAACCGAAACCAATCTGGGTTGTTCAACAAGGGGAGTAGGAATGGTGAAGGTGAGGGTTGACGAGATGATGACCGGTGGTTGGAGATGGATAGAATAAGAAGCAGCGGTGGCCTGATATGGGCGGAGAAGGAGGCGTCGGACGGTGTTGGGCAAAGGGATCAATGTAAAGTATTGCACCGGAGAAGAAACACGTTTTGGCCAGTGATGGCGAAAAACAGGTCGTGATCTCGTCCATTCTAACACACACACACACACATCTATCTAAAAATTAAATTATTAAACTAATTAAAGTAAATTGAATACTCAACATAATTTACTAATTTACCCTTCTACTTATTTTAAGAAATTATAATAATTATCCTGAATGATTGATTCATTTTGGATCCCATGGTTACCACAAACTAAACAGTTCTCATTTGATTAGACAAATATATGTATATATATATGGTTTTGGTCGACTGTTTTTGGTTCTGTAAGGATTAAATCCTATAATTCTTTATTCTTTTGTAATAAATTTTGTCTTGGGTTCCTTCCCACTACTGATGCCTAATCACAGGTTTCCTTCAATGAGGCATGGATGATTAGCAAGAAAAAAGTCTAGTCAATACTAGCCAAAGATAACAACTTTTGTCTTCTGTTAGCATATCTTAACAGAAGAATATGAAGGTTAGGAAAACGTTCTAATTTGCCTTTTATAACTTATTTTATTGATCACTATCTATACTACATTAATAAGCATTTAGGCTAAAATCTTAATTACAATCTTCTAAGCACATAGTACTGCACTTTAAAGCCTGAATTTAAAAAATCTCTTAAGTACAACGCACAAAGCCTAATCTACAAGCTTTTCATGCAAGGGTTTTATACCCAACTTTGGAAGGTTTCAGACCCCCTATCTCTGTCACTGTCTCCTACATTTCTCTTTAAGATACACTTCTTCAACTTAAATTCAAAATGCAAAGCTTCAAAACCATGGTTCCTCTCCTCCAGATCTTTCCATATTGCTCTCCTCCACCATAATTCCTCATCTTCCCTCGCTTCACTTTCTTAGCTCTGTGAAATTTGGACTTGGGATTCAAATACAGGCCCTCGTGATCTACACAACATAAACCCCAACATCGTAACCCTTGACTCCATACACACATCCACTCCATCTTGCATGGATTGGAGAGAAGAGAGGCATAAGAGAGAAAGCGAGAGAGGTGAGAAAATGGTGTCGGGATCGGGAATTTGTGCACGGGAGGTGGTGGTGGACGCTCGCCACCACATGTTTGGCCAATTATCGTCGATTTTGGCCAAAGAACTACTCAATGGCCAGAGAGTCACCATCATTCGCTGCAAAGAGATCTGCCTCTCAGGTGGCGTGGTTCGTCAGAAAATAAAGTACATATGGTAATATGGTTTCATCTAGAAGAGGTGTTTTCTTTACATTCAGGATTCAGCTCAATTTTCTACCCATATGCCCTTCTCCAATTTTATGCTCTACTTTATGCAAAATGTTTATCAATATATTACAGTGAAGGTTTGCAATAGTTTTTATGTTCTTTATGCCTTTTGTCTAGATTTTTTTGGGTCTTTTATGGTTATTATGGTAGCTTTATTAATAATATTATGTAAAACTGTAATTTACTAATGAGGGAATTTTTCTGTCTGGATTTGCTTTGCTCAGCCTCTTCTCAATCTTGTTCAAAACAACTCGATCTTATTCACTTTGCTCGATCTCGTTAAAAACTACTCGATCTCATTCACTCTGCTCGATCTGGTATGCTCGACCTCTTTATCTCTCTATCTCGTTCTTTCCATCTTAAAATTATTTTCTCGATCTGTCATCTATGTAATTTATGTTTATAGCCTATTGTTTGTTTGGTGTTGGTCTTGAGTGCTCTATTATTGTTTTATAGCATCAGATGTGGGTAAAATTAGGTAATTTTTTATATGAAACTGGATACATATTGTGTATCATAAGTTAGATACAAGGCATGGTATAATGGTCTCTTTTCAAGTGGTGTTTTTATAATGAATTAAGCTGGCACGTATTGAGTCAATTTTTGTTTCAATTGTAGCTATGGTTAGTTAGGCTAATTGGACAACCATGTTACAAGTTACGAGAGCAGGTATATTGGGATCTTTTAATTGTGAAGAGTATAAATATGGGTGAATTTGTCTATATGCTAGAGATTGATGTGTACATGTATAAATACAAGTCCAAAATTAAATTGATACAATGACGGTTTTGAAAAATAAATATCACTGTACGTTGTACTACAACGACAGTTTGAAAAATAAATGTCTCCGTCATAGTGTTATGTTGACCGTTTGGAAAAATTAACGTTATCACCCGTCATGCTACCACCGTTTTGAAGAATAAGTGTCAACCTAAGTCGTGTAAGGTTTGAAAAAATAAACATCATCATAAGATGTAAATGATAAGTGTTAATTTATTAACTCTACACAAGCGAAACTTTGGGACGGATTAGAATAAGGCTACGAACGAGCTCGTACTTCGTGTACAGCTTGACGAAGCCATTTATCTCAAGATCAATAACAAGATTCCTAGTCTTGGAATGAGGCTCGATCGCAGCGACCTTAATTTGCTCTACAGTACGAGGTAAAAGATTGGTTGTTCATATGATCTCGTATAAGAATTCAAGAGAATTATAGCACATTTCACGAGAATTTGTATTGATGATGAAGGTATTCGAAAGAAATCCCGGATGCATATGAGTGGCTTATGTTGGATGCGATCGAAGGAGAACGAAGATTGTTCATAAGAAGTGATGAACTCGATGCTTCTTGGTCTACATTCACGCCATTGTTGAAAGAACTTGAAGCCAAGAAGATTGCACCGGATTTGTATCTGTATGGCAGCAGAGGATCCGTCGGAGCTCATTATCTGGCGGCAAACTACAATGTCCGGTGGGGAGATCTCACAGGCGACAACTGATCCGCACGTAAATGTGCTATTTTTTTTGTCAATCTTAAATACTTCGTCACATAAAAATTAAATATCTACGTTTCCATTTTAATTTGTCCCAAAACAAATGTATTTTCAAAAGTAAATAGACTGCATTATGATTTTATCTTTAATCATGTGATGAAGAAGTTCGTTAGGTTCTCTATAATTAAAGGTGAAATCTTCATTTTCTTGATTAAAAAGTGGACATTTTTCATTTTGAACATTTATTTTGGGAGTAGAAAAATATTTTTTTATGGGATTATGTCAAGGTGCTAAGGCGTCGTAGCATAAAACGCATCCACGTCATTACAATAAGTCCGATAGCTTTTGTGAAGTGTGGACCCCTTGAGGCGCACAACGAAGTAGGTTTTTTACAAAACACGTTTTTGTTTTACAACTTATTAAAATAATTTCAAGTTTTGTAATAAGTTCTAAGTATATAGGTTTAGAAACTCAATACGTTGTGCAATTATTTTTTTATTCGATCTTGCTAATACACAATATTAATCTTCAACTTTATATATTAGTTGACTTACAAATTAACCACATAAACTCATGATTCAAGGTCACACGAATATTTCACAATTGACCCGCGCTGCATTGCACGGGTATATCACTAGTATCTATATATATATATATATATATATATATATACTAGAAGAGTTCTCGTGCAATGTAGCGAGACACATCTCGATTTTAATGTTTTATTTTATTATTTGTCTATGTGATGTTATAATACGATTTTATGTGTTTTTAATAAAGCAATAATGATTTTATTTTTGAATAAAATATAAATTTGAAAAAAAAAATATCAATGTTAATATCAAATCAACTATTTAAAAGTTTTATTTTTTAT
>NC_037529.1:42883934-42918102 GCF_001531365.2 Cynara cardunculus var. scolymus
TTTTAGATTTTTTATATTTAAAATGAGATGTTTATCATATATTTGATTATATTTATCTGCAGTTAGTTACACGAATTCATATATAAAGCTTTAATAAGTTATACTTAGGCATAATCTACTTACAATCTTAAGTTTTAAGTAATATGTATTAATAAACAGTATTTTACACATAAAAATGATTTTTAAGAATTTTTGTCAAATTCTTTATAATATAGTATAGATATACACACGACCCATGAAATAATAGTACAATCATATGATATGAGGTAAATTATGAATTGATAAATAGATCTGAAACGAATTTGTCATGCAATTATTGTGCTGTTGCAGAAATAACTTGAGTCAGAGAGATCCAGTAATTTGCTTAGCATGTTCAGCACTTTTCATAATTGCGTAATCATTAAAAATTAAATAGAATTGTTACTAGAAATATTTGAATATAAGTCATCCAGAAGGCTTTTACCAATGGTAAAGAACATCTCATTATCACTAAAATCTCATAATTATATTTTCACACAATTTCACTACAATTTTATACCAATTGATGTTGGTCAAATGTAGAACAAATTTGGTATTTAATATTTATACAAGTTTAATATCTATATAATTTTAATTTATTTGATTACAAATGCTATTTTAGTTTTATATTATATATAAACTATACTTATATTAGTTTATATATGATATATAAATAATAAAACATAAAAAAATGACACACACTCACACACACACACATATATATATATATATTATGATTCAAGAAAACAAAAGGAACATACAAAGTTTTACACCATTTTATTGAAAGAAATTGTGCAAATGATTGGTTATTGATGAACACAATTTGAATAGTTTTATAAATCCTAAAATATATTTGTGTTTTTATTTCTAGTTGGAGCATGTTTTAACATTTCCTTCCACGCCATCAAAAAGCTTTGGACCGGTCGTGATGATGAGGTAAATTATGAATTAATAAACAGATCTGGAAATGAATGTCATGCAACTATTACGCTGTTGCAACAATAACTTGATTCACAGATCCAATAATTTGCTCAGCATATTCATCATCTGTTCTTTTCATAGCATCGATAATAGCAATAAGTGCGACCACGAATGCATAATCCACGTTCTGCTGAATTGTCACCGTGAATTTACCCTTATTGAACTTCTTGTTCTTGGATGGTTTCATTTTGTGCATCTACATAAACAAGTCCATTCATTAGTTTCAGTTTGAGCTTTACACCACAACTGAAGGAATTAAACTTAATCAGCTTTATACATGTAAACATAAACAGCAGAAATTACTAGCAAACAAAGTAAAAGGAAGAACAATTACTTGGGCTATTTTGGTCGAAGAATGATAAGAATCTCCCGTATAAATCGTGCACTTTCTCTTCGACCAGCTTCCTTTGATCTTGAAATCACAAACATCCTTGCTACTCGTTTTGTTCGCCAAGAACACATGTAAACTGGTCTTAAACTGGATCATGTTCGGTTGTTTTGTGCTAAATATCATATCCGAACTGGACGTACTGTTACCCCTAAATACTTTCCATCGATTATGATTACTCATGATCTGGAAAAGAAAATATAGCTAAACTTCAAACAAAACCAACAAAGAACAATAGAATTAGATGAAAAAAAAGATATAAAAGTCACCTTCTCCCGGAGCGTAGCGATGGGTGTGTCGTTGTTGTCGAGTAGCACTCGCTTATGATGGAAAGTTGTGTCGCATGCTTGTACTTTGAGTATGATCTTGTGGTTAACATCTGTGATCACAAGGTTTCCACCAGCATTTGTGTCAACTATGATATCGAAGGGATATGGTGCCGTAAAGTGAGGCCCTATCACAGAAACTGGAATGGATGCAGCCATCATTATTTAATTATCTTCAAATTAACAAACAAATGGTTTTTTAAAGAAGGTATGAATTGGAGAAAGGGTTTTAATAAGATACCTTTGTTGACTTCTGGGGTTGAGACGTTTCATTTGTCAACTCTAAGGAGTAGTGAACACGGTAGTGTTTTACGCGGCGATTCTAATGTTGACCAAGACACTACAACATACAAGGGAGTTGAATATAGGGAAGATCAAATATTAACTATCATTTTTGTGTTAATTTTGAAAACTTTCTTAACCAATCAAATTTCATTATTCTTATACGTTTATGTCTTGTTCTTTTTACCCTTACAAGGGTATTCTAGTAAATTGAATTCATTTGTAACCCCCAAACAATTAATGGGGAGTTACAAACAATCAAATCCCAAAAAATATGCATTCATATTATTATTATTTTTTACTATTGATCTTCCAATTGTTTGGGGAGTTACAAACAATCAAATCCCAAAAAATATGCATTCATATTATTATTATTTTTTACTATTGATCTTTCATGTTCATTCTTGTATGAATTCCTAAATCGCATAAGAAACACAGTAGTAACGATTTTCGGTATTGATCAATTTGAACACAAATGAACCGTGAACACAATTTGAACACAAATGAACCGTGAACACAATTTGAATAAATTAACAGATGTTACCTTAATTTTGTGGGACGTCTATGTATGTGAATATATGGGCCAAAAATTGTGTTCATTTGTGTTCATATCGTGTTCACGGTTCATTTGTGTTCATATCGTGTTCACGGTTCATTTGTGTTCAAATTGTGTTCACGGTTGTTCATTTTTGTTCAAATTGTGTTCACGGTTCATTTGTGTTCAAATTGTGTTCACGGTTGTTCATTTTTGTTCAAATTGTGTTCACGGTTCATTTGTGTTCAAATTGATCAATACCGAAAATTGTTACTACCGTGTTTCTTATGTAATTTAGAAATTCATACAAGAATGAACATTGAAGATCAATAGTAAAAAATAATAATAATATGAATGCATATTTTTGGGATTTGATTGTTTGTGTAACTCCCCATTAATTGTTTGAGTGTTACAAATGAATTCAATTTACTAGAATACCCTTGATAAGTGTATTTTTTCTTCCCAAAATGCCCATTTCATCATTGTTCACTAGGCCTCATTAAAATTCAAACTTTAAAATTTAATTTTTTTATTGATTAATCTTTACCGTTAATTATAGATTTGGATGGCTAAGATCAGTTAATAAGGTTAACACAAAAATGATGGTTAGCATTTTGATCTTGGCCCTATATATATATATATATATATACACATATATATATACATATATATGGGTCTAATCAAATGAGAACTAATTAGTTTGTGTTAACCGTGATGTCCAATCTCAACCACAAATCAATAGATAAATTAAGAAATTTTTAATTTTGGTAATTTTTAATTAAAATTTTAATGCAAGGACATTTTAGGTATTTTCTCTCATCTCTTCTCTCTCCGTCCCCGTCTTCCGGCCACCGTCCTCCGGTGATACCACAGTGTGATACTCAAGCACATATAAGATGCATTGTGATACCACTATGTTACATATCCGATCGACCACACAAATGACCTCAGTGTGATACGCAATCACATATAAGATACATTGTGATACCACTGTGGTATCACCGGAGGACGGTGGCCGGACGGAGAGAGAAGAGAGGAGAGAGGAGATAGGAGAGAAAATACCTAAAATGTCCTTGAATTAAAATTTTAATTAAAAATTACCAAACTTATAAATTTTCTAATTTATCTATTGATTTATGGTTGTGATTGGACCTCACGGTTACCACAAACTAATTAGTTCTCATTTGATTAGACCCCTATATATATACTATATTATAAAACATTTGACAAAAACTCTTAAAGACCATTTTTATGCACGTAATACTGTTTATTGATGCATATTACTTAAAATTTAAGATTACAAGTAATTGTGCATAAGTACAACTTATTAAAGCTCCATATTTAAATTCATGTAACTAACTGCAGATAAACATAATCAAATATTGGATAAACATCTCATTTTAAATATAAAAAATCTAAAATATAATTAGGATAATCAATGAGTTCTAACAGAATACTTAGTTATCATCTTTATAAAAAATATATTATTAAACCTAAATTAAATTTCTTTGTTAGTAAATCTAAATAAAATTATAATTAAAAAATTAAATTAAGGAAATTACACCAAAACATAATAACTTTTAAAAAGATTATTTTGATAATGACATCGATATATATTTTTTTTTTCAAAATTTTATGATATTTTCACATTTATATTTTATTAAAAAATAAAAACATTATCGTTTTCTCAAAACCACATAAAACCATATTATATTGACATAAAAAAAGATTAAAACAAAACACTGAAATCAAGATTTGTCTCGATGCATTGCACAAATACTTTTCTAGTATATATATATATATATATGAAAAATAGAGAAGATACTTTCGTAACTATTACAAACAGAAGAAAAACGGGTTCATATATAAACTCCTTGTGATTCACGTATGAACTGTTTCAAGTGATTCACATATGAACAAATTAACTGATTCAAATATGAACTAAATAACTGATTCATATATGAACTTCTGGGTTCATATATGAATCAGTTAAATAGTTCACATATGAACTAATTAATAGGTTCATATGTGTATCAAATGAGTTAACATATGAATCTGTTTACTGCTTATTTGTAAATGTTACGAAACTACTCATCTAGCTTCTGTATACCCATGGGATGAATTATCCAATTCTTCATGGTTAAAGCCGCAAATATTAATTAGATGAAGGGCTATGATCACTTCTTTACTTCTCAAATATTTACCACTTATCAAATGAATCATATATATATATATATATATATACACACACACATCTTTATCTACTTGGAGGAGTGTTAGTTTTTTTACTTATATATATATATATATATATATAGAGAGAGAGAGAGAGAGAGAGAGAGAGCGTGAGTTATTATGCAACATTTTACATTTGTACAACCAATACAACTCAATATTAACTGTCCATTTAATTTGATGAATATGTAATTTCATAAAAGTTTTGATTGTTTTCTAATATAAAGTATTGATCATAATTAATGAACTCTAATCATCTTTCATAAATATTCAAATCATGATAAATAAACTCTCATTATTTTCATAAATATCTCAATTGATTGCATTGCATTGGTTGCACAAATGTAATGGGTTGCATTTGTAACATTCTATATATATATATATATATATATATATATATATAAAGAGAGAGAGAGAGAGAGAAAGTCTGGTTCAAATGTTAACCAAGTTTATTGTGTTAACTTTGTTAACCATTTTCAACCAATGACAATCCATCTTCTATATAGGTTCATATTCATCTTATATTTTATTCATAAGGGTAAATATGTAATTTTTCTTTTTATGTAACTCCCATATTATTAATTATGAGTTACAAAATTAAAAAATCACATGATTTTTGTTAATTTATTATTGATCTTTTTTTTACAATATTGATTTTTCTATTTATAATGTTTTTGAATTTGTGATCGGTAGAGGCGACCTGGTAGTAAAGTTTTCGGTATCGTTCAATCTATTATGGACAAACCCATTATTTATAATGAATGAATTATTGTTCACAAGTGTTCATATTGTATTCATATATATACTAGCTGCATATCTTAACATTGGTTCGCTCCTGAATGTGTTCATAATGAAGGAACTATTGTTCACAAGCTGTTTATATGTACACTAGATGCATATCTCAACATTGGATCGCTACTGAATGTATTCATAATGAAGAAACTATTATTCACAAGTGTTCATATTGTGTTCATATGTACACTAGCTGCATATCTCAACATTGACTCGCTCTTGAATGTGTTCATAATGAAGAAACTACTGTTCACAAGTGTTCATATTGTGTTCATATGTACATTAGCTGCATATCTCAACATTATTTCGCTCCTGAATGTGTTCATAATGAAGGAACTATTGTTCACAAGTTGTTCATATTGTGTTCATATGTACACCATCTGCATATCTCGACATTGGATCGCTCCTGAATGTGTTTATAATGAAGAAACTATTGTTCACAAGTGTTCATATGTACACTATCTGCATATCTCAATATTGACTCGCTACTGAATGTGTTCATAAAGAAAGAACTATTGTTCACAAGTTGTTCATATTGTGTTCATACCTGTTTTTTTATTTATTTACTTTCGTGTAGCAGTTATTCTTATTATGTTCATATTGTGGTCATAAATGCTATGCAGTCCAAGTTCATATATATGTCAATTTTTGTTCGTATTTGACACAATGATATATATATATATATATATATATATGGGGTCATATGGTTCTTACATTAACAAAAATAAATTAACACAAATCATAAGATTTTTTGATTTTGTAACTCCCAATTAATGATATGGGAGTTACATAAAAAAGAAAAATACATAAATACCCTTTTCCACTTAGTTCACATATGTTCGTGAAATTGTAAATTTAAAAAATTAAAGTTTTAATTTTGATAAATCACAATCGTTTATTGTAAGAATCAATTGGTTAACAAAGTTAACACAATAAACTTGATTAACATTTGAACCAGCCTCTATATAAGGTTGGGTTCATTTGAGACCAAGGGTTTTTCGTGAGACCCGTAAGACCAATTTATGTTCATTAACTAACTTTATAAACTAATGATCTAACGGTCTAAAGTTGTACGGTATCAATTTTGTGATTATTGAGAAGTCTCGTGGCAATTTTGTGATTATGAATGTTAAGATTGTAGATTTAATCCAAGGATTGAGAATTGATCTTACGATTCTCATGAAAAACCTTTGATCTCACATGATACTTCGAGACGTGTTAGTTTCTTTTACTTTATAAAATATTATCAAGCTTATTACTGTGAGGATTTATAGAATGTATTAGAAGAAATATAAAATGTTATATTATATATTTTTTCCATTTTAATAACACTATTCTTTTTGTTTTTAATTTCAGCAATATTAAACAATTTAATTAGTAATTGTTTCAAGTATATTTAGAAAGAAAAAAAATACCTTAGTGTTAAGTTATATCAATTTTGGTAGTTATAAACGTGGAAAGATATTAATTAAAAGAGTGAAACAATCTGTATTTGTAACATATATAATTGAGGAATATAAAAGGTGTAAAACACGTTCACACTTACAAAAGGTATAAAACATGTTGACACTAGTGGAATTGGGTTTAAACGAAAGCGTAAGAGCATAAAAATACCTATATCACATATGTTTTTAGACTAAAAATTATACATAATTCAAATTCAGATCCGGTTGAAATTGAATGTAATTTATTTATCTTTTTCGAAATTTTGAATTTTAATTCTCCATTTTGGAGAAATATTAAAAAATCTATTGAAGTTATTCTACCATAAACAAATTAATAAAGGATAAAGTTTTCATTTGATTATCTAAAAAAAGTGTAATATAATTATGTGTTATCTCGTAACG
This sequence comes from Cynara cardunculus var. scolymus, assembly GCF_001531365.2. Classification (NCBI taxonomy): domain Eukaryota; kingdom Viridiplantae; phylum Streptophyta; class Magnoliopsida; order Asterales; family Asteraceae; genus Cynara; species Cynara cardunculus. The sequence goes on from NC_037529.1 coordinate 42,891,336, forward strand.
ATGTAAATAATATTAAGACCACATATACTCAAACTAAAAATATAAGGGAACTTCTTGGAAGCTCATGTGAGCATTGACAAATGCAATACAATGTTTATGAAACTAAGGCAGTTACAACTCAAAATGATTATAATCATAGAGAATCGAGTAAATTACAAATTCCAACATCGTACAAATTCCGTCCCTATAGTAGGGTACTTTAATTTGAACTAACTATGTTAACCCTATAGCTAGCTCCATTAAGTGAAAAGTATACTCCGTCATTTTATCATTTAAACTCAAAAATATTATTCAAGTTCAGATCGCATGTAAACAATCGTATATAGCAACGAGTAAAAGTGTATACAGCCATGGAAAAAAAATCTATAGCCTCCTCCCCATTCTCGGCCACCACCATCTCAATCTAAAAAAAATCCTGAGAATCCCGACTATACACCACCCCACCAATTGCAATGACTTGCAAAAGCATTTGGTTTTGCTTCTGGATCTAGATAAAACTCCACCCACCTGCTAAAAGACCGAGAAACTGCGACACTAGGAAGATGAATGCATGGGGTTTGCTTCAATCAACAACCATATCAACCATCTAACTTTAAACATCGGATCTGTTAAAATTGATTAAGCTAGATCATTATTTATGTGCAGTTATTATTAGTTATAGACAGCAGTTATTTTCCCACCGGTTGGAAGGTGTTGTACCGGTTGGGTATGTATAAATATCCTATTGTATCCTAACTTTGTGGGTGTGGTAAAAGGATAAATAAAAGAAACATATTTGTGATATTTGTACTGCGTACTAAATCTTATTCTCCATCAAATGGTATCAGAGCCTTGACTCGCATGGCTTCAAACATCAACAGTGGTATTCAACCCCAATTACCAAAACTGACTGGAAGAAACTACCATCAATGGCATATCCAGATGAGGGTTCTTTACGAATCACAAGACCTTTGGACACTGGTAGAAAACGGGTATAAGGAATTGGTACAAACCGATGGAACAACTCCCCAGCAGATTCTGGAAGATAAAGAAAACAGAAAGAAAGATAGTAAGGCGTTGTTTTTCATATTCCAAGCAGTAGACGAGAACGTTTTCGAAAGAATCTCAACAGCAACAACGTCCAAAGAAGCATGGGATACTCTTCAGAAGGCCTATCGTGGAGAAGAAAGGGTAAAAGTGGTACGCCTRCARATCCTCAKRTGTGAGTTCGATAATCTGAAGATGAAAGAGAATGAAAGCATAGAAGAATTTTATAATCGGGTAATTGTCCTCATGAATCAAATACGGATTAATGGTGAAAAAATTGAAGACAGAAGGGTGGTAGAGAAGATCCTAAGGAGTTTAACACAAAAATTTGAATATATTGTTGTTGCGATAGAGGAGTCAAAAGATTTATCAGATTTGTCTCTTGAAAATCTCTTGGGCATTCTGCAGTCGCACGAATTAAGATTAAAACAATTTGACTCCCAACACTTAGAGCAAGCATTTCAACTACAAACTAATATCCAAGGAAGTTCGAATAACAAATCAAGATCAGGCGAAGGCTCCAAGAATGATCAATACGACAACAACAAAGGGAAAGGACGAGGAAAGCCATTTTCTCCAATTCAATGCTACCACTGCCAGAAATTTGGGCATGTTAGAAGATTTTGCAAGAAAAGAATTGCCGAAGAAGAGGGTACATCTAGTTTCGTGCATAGAGAGGACAATAAAGAAGAAGATTCGATGTTCATGATGTTTGGAATTCAAGAAACAACCATGGAAGAGACATGGTATCTAGACAGCGGCARCAGTAATCACATGACAGGAAACAGAAGTTTGTTTGTATTCATTGAAGATGATTATAAAAGAGAAGTAAAAACAGGTGATGACAATAAATTACAAGTGCATGGCATTGGGGAAGTCGTGATCAAAACCAGGAAGGGAGACAAACGAATATCAAATGTATACTATGTAAAAGGTCTAAAGCACAACTTGTTGAGCGTTGGACAACTCTTGTTGAAGGGATATGAAATTCACTTCAAAGATGGATCTGCAGAAATCATTGACAAGAATAAACATTTTTTGGGAAAGGTTTACATGGCTACTAATAAAATGTTCCCCATCAAATTTAAAGATGAAGAGTTTTTCAGCCTTCATACAACCAGTCAAAATTCTTCGATCCTATGGCACCACAGGTACGGTCACATAAATTACGATTCTTTGACTTACATGTGCAGACGTAACTTGGTACGAGGTATGCCAACCATAAGAAGAATTGACGAGATTTGTGAAGCCTGCACTCTGGGAAAGCATTCTCGAGAACCATTTCCTCAAGAGAAAGCATGGAGAGCAACAAAGGTTCTTGAACTAGTCCACTCGGATTTGTGTGGACCAATGCAAACAATTTCTATTGGTGGAAGCAGGTATGTACTAACTTTCATAGATGATTTCAGTAGAAGAATTTGGACGTATTTTTTGAAAGAAAAATCGGAAGTCGTTGGTACTTTTTTGATCTTMAAGGCATTTGTGGAAAACCAAAGTAATGAAAAAATAAAATGTTTAAGGACGGATCGTGGAGGTGAGTTCAATGCGATCCATTTTCAGAACTTTCTTGTCAAGAACGGTATACATCATCAGTTAACGACCAGATATACCCCTCAGCAAAACGGGGTTGCTGAGAGAAAAAATCGGTATCTTCTAGAAATGGCCAGGAGTATGCTTAAACACAAAAATTTGCCTGACATGTTCTGGGCTGAGGCAGTAGCATGTGCTGYWTATCTYATGAATAGAGCGTCTACTAAAGCACTTCAAAATCTTACACCYCAAGAAGCATGGTGTGGGCACAAACCTGGTGTGGGTCACCTTCGGATTTTTGGATGCCWRGCATATKCTCATATTCCTGAGCARAGAAGAGGTAAACTAGATGATCGTTCTGAAAAAACAATATTTGTAGGATATAGCGAACAATCAAAAGCATATAAGCTATATAACCCCGTTTCTGGGAAGGTTGTTATAAGTCGTGATGTTAAGTTTGTAGAAGATAAAGGTTGGACGGGACCCATTGTGGATAAAAATGGTGTAAACGTGGAGATAAGTGAAGACAATTCCCAGGTTCACGATATTGAAGCACACGGTAACGATGAAGGTATTCAAGACAACTCTAACACCTCTCCTCTCAACACTAACGAGGATAATGCTCCAAGTCCTCAATCATCAACCCCATCTAATACACCACCAAAGAAATATAGAAGTCTGAGGGACTTGTATGAAAATACTCAAAGATTAGATCTTGATGATGTTGCCGATTTTGTCTTATTTGCTGATGCTGATCCTGTATGTTTCGAAGATGCTATTACTGACAGCAGATGGAAGAAAGCCATGGATGAAGAGATTAGTGCAATAATTAGAAACGATACATGGGAATTGGTGGACTTACCTGAGGGACATAAATCCATTGGCGTGAAGTGGATCTACAAAACGAAATTGAATGAAAAAGGGGAAGTAGATAAGCTCAAAGCAAGGTTGGTTGTGAAGGGTTACAAACAACGTTTTGGAATCGATTACCAAGATGTTTTTGCTCCAGTGATCAGACTAGAAACAATCAGATTGGTCTTAGCTCTTGCCGCATATAAAGGATGGCCTGTTCATCAAATGGACGTTAAATCGGCATTTTTGAACGGTTTTCTGGAAGAGGATGTCTATATAGATCAGCCTCAAGGATACGTCATGAAAGGTAGCGAAAGGAAGGTATGTCACTTAAAGAGAGCCTTGTATGGGCTGAAACAAGCCCCCCGGGCTTGGTACAGTCGAATTGAAAAATATTTTGTGGATAATGGGTTTAAGAAGTGTACTTACGAGCACACACTCTTTATAAAGGATTTGAAAGGAAAACTGATTATAGTCTGCATTTACGTTGACGACCTRGTGTTTACGAGTAGCTCTCATGACATGATAATATCATTCAAGGATTCCATGAAGACARAATTTGAGATGACGGATTTAGGCCTTCTTCACTATTTCCTGGGAATTGAGGTTAAACAAGAAGAAGGTAGAATATCTATCTCTCAACAAAAATATGCTAGAGAGTTGCTGGAAAAATTCAACATGAAGGAGGCAGATGTTTCAAGTATTCCTATGGAATTCGGACTGAAATTGTCTAAGGATTCAAGTGATGAGTATGTGGATTCAACGCTTTATCGAAGTGTGGTGGGTAGTCTCATGTACTTAACTGCTACTCGRCCGGACATAACGTTTGCTGTTAGTGTCATTAGTAGATATATGGAAACGCCCAAGAAGTGTCATTGGGAAGCTGCTAAGAAGATTCTGCGATTTGTAAAAGGTACGTTGGTTCATGGCATTATGTATACAAAGACTAAACATGCTGTACTTCAAGGTTATTGTGATAGTGACTTCGGAAGTAATCTGGACGATAGCAAAAGCACTGCAGGATACGTTTTYAGTATTGGATCGGGAGCCATCTCTTGGCAAGCAAAGAAACAGAAAGTGGTTGCTTTATCATCATCCGAGGCTGAATACATCGCTTTATCTATGGCCGGGTGTCAAGCCTTGTGGCTAAGGGAGATCTTATCTGATTTGGGAATGAAACAAGATTCAGCAACTAAGATTATGTGTGATAATCGTTCTGCAATTGCTCTTACCAGAAACCCCGTCTTTCATGGCAGAAGTAAACACATCAGAATTAAATACCACTTCATAAGGGAACTTGWGAAGAATAACGAGATTGAAGTAAATTTCTGTGGAACTAAAGATCAGGTTGCTGACATGTTTACAAAAGCGCTGAAAGTGGGTAACTTTGAAAGGTTGAAGAAGGAACTTGGGATGGCATGTGTCTAGCTTAYGGGGGTGTGTTAAAATTGATTAAGCTAGATCATTATTTATGTGCAGTTATTATTAGTTATAGACAGCAGTTATTTTCCCACCGGTTGGAAGGTGTTGTACCGGTTGGGTATGTATAAATATCCTATTGTATCCTAACTTTGTGGGTGTGGTAAAAGGATAAATAAAAGAAACATATTTGTGATATTTGTACTGCGTACTAAATCTTATTCTCCATTAAACAATCGTATATAGCAACGAGTAAAAGTGTATACAGCCATGGAAAAAAAATCTATAGCCTCCTCCCCATTCTCGGCCACCACCATCTCAATCTAAAAAAAATCCTGAGAATCCCGACTATACACCACCCCACCAATTGCAATGACTTGCAAAAGCATTTGGTTTTGCTTCTGGATCTAGATAAAACTCCACCCACCTGCTAAAAGACCGAGAAACTGCGACACTAGGAAGATGAATGCATGGGGTTTGCTTCAATCAACAACCATATCAACCATCTAACTTTAAACATCGGATCTAGGTTTGCATATAATATATGGGTTTTGCTTCAATAACCGATTGGGTTTGATCGTCCATCTGGGTTTTGTTGTTTTGCTTCAACCATCCATTTGGGTCTATTTCAGTTTCCTCACCGATGCTTTCTGATAAAGTCCGTAAAAGTTCATCATCTGAATCATCCAAAACTTGAATCAAGATCTTGTCACTGTGGTTTTTTGAGAAGGTAAACATATACATTTTGGAATCAAATATATAGCATACTCACTCGTGTATAAATTTAAGCGGTAACAATATTTATGCGATCTTTTTCTCGGTCAGATTCGAAGGACGACAATACAAGCTCACTCCGGCGTTAACTCAGTCCGTAGTTCTGGTCACTTAAGATCAACACCAATAATGTACGAGTTTATTAAAAATCGAATTTTTGGACACTTAAACGCAAACTTTTACAAACATTAAATCAATAATTGTATTGATGTAATCCCTTTCTCTGGCAGCTCTTATGGATGACAAGAAAGCTCACTCTATCTTGACTAGTCCGGGCTTCGGTCACTCAAAATATACAAAAATATGGTTTAGATTCTTCGATAATAAAAGTTTTTTTAACAAAACACAACAGATTAAAAATACATTAAACACAAACTTTTATTCAAAGATTATAATACAAAATACAAAGGAAGATTGTTAACCTTGAATATGATTCCTCGGTTTTATTCTAAGATTATAACACAAAAAACAATACTATCCTTGACTTAATAGAGCACTAGTTAGTCGAGTTACCATAAGCGATCTAATCCATAACAAAAATGAAATCATGATGCCTATGTATGTAATTATTTCGTTTGTGGAATCCGATCAAAAATTCTCATTCACCACATGGACAAAATTTGCAATTTATTCAAAAAAATTTAACTAAAATAAGAAAAATACGAAAATGAAATTACTCATTTTTCTTACAAACAATATAACATATGACTCAAAAGATAACTGTTTTCAAATTGTGTAAACACTTTTTCTATGTTGTTCTAATTCTAAAGGCACTTCAATTCCCATTTAAATGGCATAATTGATTGGTGCTTTTTTGATGATGATATAGCTTCACCGTAGCTGGAATATTTGATCCAATTCATCCGTCTTCATGTGTTCCTCCTACACCAGATTCCTCCTCCTATTGACTGTCTTGAAACATATGTTGCTTTTGAGGTTACTCACAATACTCAACCACCTAATTATGGTCAACTTTAGTAGGTATATGATGTTCACATCACATATTCATGATTATTATTGTTATTGTTATCCCACCTTATTATCACATCATGAGTTATCTTCCTAGAAACAACTTATAATTCTTTGGTACAATAAAATATATATATATATAGAGAGAGAGAGGGGCACAACTATTTGTTAATCAAGTAAACATTATTAACTTCGTCAATCGATTCGAGCCTTTTATTTTTTTAATCAACAGTTGTGATTAAGTGAGATGTTATAATCTGATAAAAATGAAAACAAGCTAATTGGTATTAAATGAAGGACATTTTTGTAACTAAATGTTTTTATTTCTTAAGATCATCGTACTTTATTTTTGGAAGATAATCAATAATAATATTAAAATGGTTTTTATATTTGGAAGAATAATATTATATTTTGAAAAATATTTTTTTTAAATATTTTTTGTTTAAAATTAAAATCAGAAAGTTTATAACTGAAACAACGATTTTGTTTATAGTTCATATATAAAACCGAACAATAGGTAAAACCATAAAGTAAAACAACAATTTTTATTTAAATGAATGTGATATTAATGGAATGTAATAATTAACAGAATGGAATATTTAAAGAATGTGGTATCAATAATGAAAAAGAAGAAAATGTCCGGTTAACAAAGTTTGTACTATTTATTTGATTAACAAAAAAATGGAATATATATATATATATATATATATATACTTCGGATCATGTGAGACCAAGAGTTTTTCGTGAGACCTGTAAGACCAATTCTCAACCCTTGAATTAGATCTACAATCTGACAATCTGAACATTTATAAACGCCACGAGACTTCTCAATAATCAGAAAATTGTCACCGTGCAACTTTAGACTATTAGATCATTAGCTTATAAAGTTGATCAATGAACATAAATTGATCTTACGGGTCTCATTAAAAACTTTTGGTCTCACGTGAACCCAACTCTCTCTCTCTCTCTCTCTCTCTCTCTCTCTATATATATATATATATATATATATATAAAAGGTTACAAATCCCGTGAGAACTAATTTAAAAATAAATTGTTACATGAATTTTTTTTCATTAAATAATAAGGTTTAAGATATTGTTTCATATATAGTTGTATCATAATGTGATAGTTTTACATGTCTTTGTTTCACCGTATGATATTTTTTATGTGCATTTTTTGTTTCACTAAGTGAATCAAAGAAAAAGGTTTCACATGCAATTTTTTCATAAGATGAATACAAACATATGTGAAACAATATTTTAAATCATAGTTTTTGATAAATAAAAAAAATAAGGTAAAAATTATATATATCGGTTCTATCAGGTTTATAACTTTTTTGTGGCTTTCGTTTGTTTATCGTCCTATATATACATATATATATATATATCCTAATTAAATGAGAATTAGCTAGTTTGTGGTAACTGTGAGTTCTAATCTCAACCACAAATCAATAGATAATTTAGGAAATTTAATAATTTTGGTAATTTTGAATTAAAATTTTAATACAAGGACATTTTAGGTATTTTCAATCATCTCTCCTCTCTTGTCTCTCTGTCCCTCGGCCTCCGTCCTCCGACCTCCGACCATCGTTCTTCGGTGATACCTCAGTGGTATCACAATGCATCTTATATGTGCTTGGGTATCACACTGAGGTCATTTGTGTGGTCGATCAGAAATGTAACACAATAGTATCACAAATGCATCTTATATGTACCTGGGTATCACATTGTGTCTTTTTGTTTAACAGAGTCAATATTTTTAGGTATCACAGTGGTATCACCGAAGGACGGTGGCTGGAGGACGGGGGACAGAGAGATGAGAGAAAATACCTAAAATGTCCTTGCATTAAAATTTTAATTCCAAATTACCAAAATTATAAATTTCCTAATTTATCTATTGATTTGTGGTTGAGATTGGATCTCACGGTTACCATAAACTAGTCAATTCTCCCTTGAATGGGCCCCTATATATATATATATATATATATACACACACACACATAAGGCTAAAATTGAATTGGTTTATTGATGGGTACAAACCTATCTCATAACAAAGGCTTTTAATAGGCTGAACTATTGATTATTGTGACGCCCCATACTCCATATTGCATATAACATGTACTTCATATAAAAGAAATATAGATTACACCACATAGGTCCCACTAGTACAAGAAAACTTATGTTACACAGATCTATAACTCAAAAATTCCAAAATATTTTCCCCTTCCTCTTATTATTTCGAGACCCTATTGATCCTGCAATGCATATTTTAAAACACAAAATGAGGGTTAGACTAGAAGATCTAGTGAGGTAACCCTTTATTTGCAATTACAGGGTGAAGAACACCAAAATCTGTTAAAATCATATTTGTAATCAGACAAATACATAACAACTTGTTATAAATCCTAACTTAAATAACTTATTCCAATAAGAATCTATAAGTCTTTCTTGCCATACATAACGCAAATTTCTCAACTCCTCGCAGCACACTGTGCGAGACCATCTAGAACCCCTTTGTCCCATAAGTACCAGAGCCCCCTTTGGTTCAAAACCATAGCTCCCTTTGGTTCAACAACCAGAGTAGAGTCACATAAATCAATATGTTGATACAAAATCAATTTTCAAATATAATGTAAAGCCCAACTAGGGGGTCCCTGGACGACCAGATCCTCTCTGGACCACTTATAAACAAATCAAACACTTTTAAGATAAACACATTTAAAAGCATTGTACTAATAAGAAACAAGTCACAAAAATGCCCTAGAGGCCTTCTGGACGACCAGAGCCTCTGGTTCGCCTAACAAGAGATGATGCATTTTAAAAATAACTTTATAAATATTTAAATATATGACTAGAGGTCCTCATGTTAAATGTGAAGATCAACCAGAGCCCTTCTGGTTCACTTGCCAAAGATCTTAGAACAACCACTTTGAATCAAGCCAACTAGAAGCCCTCTTGATAAACAAGGCCCCTCTGGTTGAACTATGTTATGCCTTCTAAGTGTTTATTATGAAAATGAAGTTTTGAAAATAGTTTAAAATACAAAGCTTGAATCATATAACTCAATTTTCAAATCCAAGGCCTCTACAAAGCATATGCCAAGTTTCTGGTTCAAGACAAATTGAATATTTTGAAAGAGCCAAAACTTTCCACATTCAAGCAGAGGCCCTCTGGTTCCACACAAAGATCAACCAGAGCCTATGTCCTCAAACATTTCTTTTCATCACACTCATAGGATGTGATAACCTAAGCCCTCATATCACACAAATATGATAACTTAAGATTAACACCTCATAAGAATGTGGTATAAAACCATGATCAAAAGATCATCGTTTCCATAAAAATAGATTATGTCACCCTTATCACCAATGTACGCATCTCCTAGTTGTGTCACACTTGTTTTAAATGTATGCATCTCCTGATTGTGTCACCCTTATTACAACACATCATGATATAATCATGACCCAAATCCTCCTTTTTCTTTGCCTACACTGGCAATCAAATCGTTTCAAAACAGAAAATCATATAAAAACCATAAAGTTCTCATACCAAATTCACTATTAAACTCAAACAATTTTTAAGAAATCCTTTATAAACTTCCCCAATATCAACCAGAAGGTTCATTAATTTAAACATCAACTAAATGAATTTGATAACATAAACTCACTTTATGCACGTGTTTGAAGATGAATTACACAACAACAACTTCAAATAATATCCCAAAAACAACTTCTTCTTTTTACCAAAATCACGCAATAATCTTTTAAGAACACACATAGAAGAATTATTTCTTTCCTTTATCTCCAAAAACCACAGATAAGGTAAATTTCTTATCCACATCTTTTATATTTTAACCACATGAGGCGGTGGAGATAAATTGTTTATAAATTAAATTATCTCACACTTACCAATGAGATAAAACATTTACCTCCTTCCTTTTAAAAATAATAACTCATTAAGAGGCGATGGAGGTTTTATTAAAATAACAACTCCACTTCCACATAATCATGCATACGCATGCATAATTAAACATATGCACATAACTCACAAACAAACCCATGTATGCATATACTCCTTCACATGCACATACACACATATACATACATATACCCACATTATAGATTAATTATAAACAACTAATCACATAAGCAATGATCATGTAACCAAATAAGCAATCAATTACCTCTAAATATATAACTGAAACCCGGTTATCATAATTATGGGGAGACTTTTGCATATGATGCCCAAGATATTGTTGTTTTCGGCCTTTTGGCCATTGTTATTTGGTAGTTTGGAATTGTTCGTGTTCAAACAGTGGGCACAAAGTCCCCACAGTGGCGATGCAAGTGCACACCGACACTATGATCGCTTGCAAGTAATAGAGTGGTGAAGTACCGAGATCGTTTCTACATGATTGGACTACTAAGAATCTGAGAATTTCATGAACTTCTTGTGCATGTTTCGGTTTGTGAATGAAAGTTGGATTTTTTTTGGAATGCTTTAAAAGACGAAATAGACTTATAAATAAAAGATGGGCATAGGTGTAAGTATTACTTAAGATAAAAACAACAATATAATGGTCAGAAACTTATGAGATGTTTATAAAAATTCCAATCTCTCGAAAATAAAGATTTATAGACAATTTTCACAAAGTTTTCACTCTCACCACTCCGAAGTTTCTGATTTAGCTAAAAAGAAAAAGGTATTAAATTTATACTCAAATCTCTTTGTAATACAAATGTACAATGCTTGAACTATGATAATCGGGTTTCAGTTATATATCTGGAGGTAATTATTTGATTATTTGGTTCATGATTATTGATTATGTGATAAATTGGGTATAATTAATCCATAATGTGGGTATATGCACACACACACACACACACACACACACACACATATATATATATATATATATATGTGTGTGTGTGTGTATGTGTGCGCGCGTATGTGTGTAGGAGTATGTGCATACATGGGTTTGTTTGTGAGTATATGTGCATATGTTTAAATATGCAAGCATATGCATGATTATGTGGAGGTGTTGGTGCGTATGCATTAGGTTGTGAAGGATAAAAGAATTTTATAAATATTTCTTTCCTAAACGCCTCTTATGGGTTATTACTATTGTAATTGAAGATGAATGAGATAAGTGTTTTATCTCATTGGTAAGTGTGGTATTTTGATTTTAAAACAATTTATTTTCACCGCCTCTTTTGATTAAATATAAAAAGGAATGGATAAAAAATTTATCTTATCTGTGGTTTTTGGAGAAAGAGAAAAGAAAGAATCCTTTATGTATGTTCTTAAGAGATTCATACGTGGTTTTTGGTAAGAAGAAGAAGTTGATTCTATGATAGTATTTGAAGTTGTTGTTGTGTGATCCATCTTCAAATACGTGCATAAGGTGAGTTTATGTTATCAAAATTATTTATTTGATAATTGATTTAATGAACCTCATGGTTCATATGTGGGAAGTTGATAAACGATTTCATGAAAGTTGTTTGAGTTTAATGGTGAATTTAGTATGAGAACTTTAAGGTTCTTATATGAGTTTCTGTTTTGAAACGGTTTTGGTTGCCAGCTTTGGCAAAGAAAAAGGAGGATTTAGGTCATGATTATATCATGATGTCTTGTAATAAGGGTGTCACATCAAGGAGTTGCATACATTGGTAATAAGGGTCTCATATAATCAGGAGATGCGTACATTTGAAACAAGAGTGGCATAATCAGGAGTTGCATACATTGGTGATAAAGGTGGCATGATCTATTTTATGGAAGTGATGATCTATTAATCATGGGTTTTGTACCACATTCTTGTGAGGTAATGAGGACTTAGGTTGTCACATCCTATGAGTGTGATGAAAAGAAGTATTTGAGGACAGAGGCTCTGGTAGGTCTTTGTTTGGAACCAGAGGCCCTTTGGTTGTATGTAAGACTTTGATCTTTTCAAAATATTCAATTCATCTTGAACCAGAGACTTTGCATGTGCTATGCAGAGGCCTTGTATTTGGAGTTTGAATTATTTGTTCGAGCATTGTGTTTTAAACTGTTTCCAAAACTTCATTTTCATATAAACACTTAAAGTTGGAACATAGTTCAACCAGAGGAGCTTTGGTTGTCCAATGGGCTTCTAGTTGACTTGACTCTAGGTGGTTTTCCTCTAAGTTCTTTAGTAAGTGAACCAGAGGGGCTCTGGTTGATCTTCACATTTAACGAGAGAGCCTCTGATCATATATTAAGTTCATTATAAAGTTTGTTTCAAGGATATCATCTCTAGTTAGGCGAACTAAAGGCTCTGGTCATCCAGAGGGCCTCTTGTTGGTTGTGGCATTTTATGACGTGGTTCTAATAGGCTAATGCTTTTAAATTGGCTATCTTAAAAATATTTAATTTGGTTAAAAATGGTCTAATTAAGCTCTAATTTGTCTTGGACTTCTGGTTAAGTTGGAAGTTCAGGACCAGAGGTTCTGGTTAGTAGGACTAGAGGCTCTGGTCGTGAAGAAAGCTTCGGGTTAGGCTTAGCATTATATTTGGAATTTGATTTTGATCAACTTATTGTTGTCTTATTTCAAAATATGACTCTGATCTGGTTGTTAAACCAGAGGGGGCTCTGGTTGTTGAACTAGAGGGCCTCTGGTCCTTATAGGACAGAGGGGTTCAGGATGGTGTCGCAGACTGTGATGCGAGGAGTTGAGAATCTTGCATCATGTACAGAAAGGAAGATTTATAAATCCTTTTTGGAATGTGTTATTTGAGTTAGGATTTATAAGAAGTTGTTATATATTTGTTTGATTACAAATACGATTTTAACCAGTTTTGGAGATCTTCACCCTTTAATTGCAAATAAAGGGATTATCTCACTAGACCTTCTGGTCTAACCCTAATTTTGTGTTTTAAAATATGCATTGCAGGATCAACAGGGTCCCAGGATAGTAAGGGGAAGGGAAAAATATAATTATTTTTCTTATGTGATTATCTACTATTTTTGAAGATCAACCTGTTCATTGATGTATTTTGAAGATACATGTTGTGATACATGTGATTGTACAAGAACTTTATTTTGGAATTTTTGAGTTATAATTTATGTAACATAAGTTTCTTGTACTAGTGGGACCTATGTGGTGCAATATGTATTTCTTTTGTACGAAGTGCATGTTACATGCAAATGTGGAGTACGAGGTGTTACATAAACCTTAGCTAAATACATACAAATTCGTATCTCTATATAATTATCGAAGACACTATCAATCCTTTGTGCATCACTTAATCCGTATTTTGAATCCGCCTATCTTTGGTTCAACAATGTAATATTAACACTTCAAAGTTACCAGCTTATCCACATTGAGTTTTAGTCCCGACTTAAGTGATCAAGTTTATGAAATGTAAATAATAAAAACACCCAAATATAGCATAAAAATCCTAAGTTAACTCACACCCACACCCACAGAATTAATTAGCTCATAATAGACATGGAAAGTATAATATAAGACAAGAAATAAAACTTAAATGAGACTTCCATTAAAATAGAACAAAATTATGTCGCCACAGTTGTGAGTCTGTGGGGAGCATATTACAATTAAGAAGCTTAATACAAGAAAATTAAATGCTAAAACTTTTCTTAAGAAAACTTCCTCCAAAGGTTTATCCTTATCCAAAAATTCGGAATCTTCCCCACTGTGGTGACACTATGGACACTGTCTCAAAGTGATGGTTTTCAGAATAAATTCTCATTCTTTGTGTTTCATCATCTTTTTAAAACTTTTAGAATAAACGGAGATAAACAAAGAAATTGGGTATTTAAAATATGTAAAAACAAGAGAAATAAATAAGAAATAACTCTAAAAAATGAGAGTTGTCATACCCCCAAACTTGAGGCATTACTTATCCTCAAGTAAAGAAAGTGAAAGGAATAAGACAACTAAAAGGAAAGGGAAAAAGCCCAAAAGTCACGGAGGGGTGTTGAAATCTCGTCAAACTTAGATGATGCACGACTTCCTTTTTTTTTATCTTTTGAGGCACAAAAATTAATCGATAGGGCTTAATGGGTTAGTGTATGTGGCTAAAAAAGTTCCCACAAACTTGTCTAAAACAAAAAAAATTTGTTTGAATGATTCACTTTGTAGTATTTTTTTTGTATATATGACACTTCTTGAAACCCAAAATTTAATATTTCATTAGGGATCTTTGGGTTAAAGCACTTTGTTTTATTTGTGTCTTCCAATTTTTTGAAGACAATTGATATATTTATTTTTTAACATCACTCAATGCAAATACTCCCCAAAACTTGAACCAAACAATGTCCCATTGGAGAACCGGGCTTAAGTGTGTGGCTAGGTAATGAGGGTAAGTATTTTAGCTAAAAATGAAAGAAGGCCAGCCTACGTTCTTTTAATTTTTGCAAACCCAAAAGAATCCGTCGAAAAAATCATACCTGAATATAAGAGACAAGCTAACGAAACCAAATAAAGATCAACGCCAAATAGACAACAATATATTAGAGTTTCAACAACCTTGCTATATCAACACAAAAGGCAAGGCTGGCAAATGTAGCACATACCCAAAAGAGTTGTATAAAATAAAGGTTTGAAATATGAAGAGGAAACACCTAGGATGATTTAATCTGTTTTACGCAGATCACCGTGACTGGCCAAAGGCTGAGCCATAGCATCAGAAGTAGAAGTATGTCGAATTTTATGAGGTCGAACTTGCGATGGACAAAGATCTCCGGGAAAACGGAGATATCAACAACCATCATTACATTTTTCGCATACAAAAATTTGTTCACCACCCTGTTCCAGTCACATGTATACATCGAGAATTTTTCTAAACAAACAGTCAAACCAGCAACTCGGTCCTCAACCCTGGTAATCGATCCGATCAGTCATTTGTTGCAAAGCATCAGCGATGACACCCATCTTTTGGTTGCACTCCTCCTATTGACCAACCATCATAGAGATCCAAACTTCGAAATCGTAAATGGTAGCCTAAGGTGGAATAGACGGGATCTGGTATGTGGTTAGAGGGATAGCCGTAGTTGGTGTATTCATAGGAACTGGAGGGTCATCGGGCATGCTGGAGGTTATTTTTAGCACGTCCTTGTGTGGTGTGCGGGTCAGAAGCGTCATCGACCAATTCATCAGTAGCGGTCGTGGGTTTATGCATCCAGTTGAAGGTGCCTTGATCAAGTAAAAAGTGACTGAATGAGATGATGTCATGCTTGCAAGATGGCACCTTGGCAGCCGTGAGTAACTTGGTTATTAGACCTGGAAAAATTAGATGAGAACTAGCACGTATAGTATCCGTTGGAATGGTGGAGTAAGCGAGCGAACCCACATCGATCTGGAGTTCCTTGATGATGCAATAAATGAGTAGACACTTGGTATGAAACAAGGTTGAAGGCATGATGTTGTGTCACACAAATTGGAACCAAAGGGCTGCTTCTAAAGTCAAATGTCCCGACATGATGATTTTGCATTGGTTATCTTGTGACCAGCCATGATCGGGTAAAGTAAGGGCTTTGGCCACATCGGGTTCGGGAACATCCACACCACTATCTGTAAACTGTCAGTAAGAACAAATAAAGGGAGCAGGGAGTCCGAGTAACAAATTGAGTTTGGGGTTGTCCAGTCAACTCTTGTTCCGCGATTGACAACGATGTCATTTTTGGAAGTCCCGATGGAGGCGTAAAATTCTTTAACCAAGGTCTTGTTCTTTTTACAAGGAATGGAGACTATATGCTCCCAACGGTGGACAAGCAAATGATGCTTAACGCATATGAGTGTTTTGGATAAATTTGGATTGAAAGCTCTTTCTATCAAAAAGCGACTATTATTAATGAGTTCAAACCTTTCATCAATCGAATTAGTGGTACCGTTACTCCATGACACGATTAATCTGCATGTTGGTGTACGGGTTGTGATCTCCTCCAGTTCAGCCATAAAGTCATCGTCAATTGGTTTCGACACCTTTTGCTGTCCCTTGAGCCGTCGCTATTTTGATCGGATGGTTGGACCTCTCGAAGTAGTAATCGATGAACGAGACTTTCTCCTGCTCGTTGCGGACGTTGCTTCCCGGGTGGTTTCCGACTATTGACCGTCATTCGCTTTTGTCAGAGAATCTAAAGGAAACATACCCTCTTTGCTAACGGTTGCGATCCTTCAAAATTGAACATGACATTCTCCAACCTATCATCGTCATAATCATCCATTTGGTTAAGGTCAAAATGGGAAGGGTCATTGGTAACATTTCGGTTTGGAGACGTGGGTTTCGGTGGTGGCACGACAGGGGAAAGGGAGGGGTTAGTGAGGGCTAAGAGGAGGGGTTTAGGGGTAATAGTGGTGGTATAGGGAGGAGTTGTGGAGGAAGTGAGGGAGGAAATCGATACCCCAGTGAGAATGGCTTAGTCTTCCTCATACGTAAGAATGGTGGTCGTTGGACGTGATGGAGGTTGAACAGTTGGCAAAGCGTCGGTGGCAAAGGGCTGGAGCGGCGAAGCAATGGCGACCGTTGGCTGACTTTGGGGAGCGACGACGACACTTGCGGTGGAGGAACCAGTCGCTATCGACGATGGAATGGTCGAACCAGCACTGTCAACGAGATGGCATGATTGTTGGTGTCTAGAGAATCATCGCCAGTGGCAACGATGGCCTACCGACAACGATTTGAATGGCATGAGAGGTTAGGGTTTCTAACCGACTGCTTGGGCCGGGCCATTGAAGTCGATCAAGAAGATGAAGAGGTTGGTTTCTTTTTTTGAATTTTTTTTTTGACAAAGAGTAAAAGAAAAAGGAAATTAACTATTATTTTTGTTTAAAATTAAAAACCACATTGGAAACCTCCCCACTAAATCCGGTTATCCATGATACGTAAGACTAAAATGCAATGTATTGCATGGTAGTTAAACCCACTCAACCCTTTAAAAAAATCAAATCCAAAAGATTTGTCATCATTGCCTAAACCAAAAACACTTTTGCCAATAAACACCTTTTTCCTGCATGTACCACCTTTTTTCAAAATAACTGGATAAAACATAATCAAAGAAGCTGAGTTTTCACGCCCGAAACGAAAAGTCAAGACAGTGGGCACAAACTTCCTACTGTCAAACCACTGTAACAACAAAACAGTGAAATATATATATATATATATATATATATATATTAAAAACTTAATTACTTATAGATATTTAGAAAAGCATATTGGAAAATTACTGAGCTGGATTAGTCATTCCCTCTGGAAGGAAATATATGATTTTATGTCCATTAACTTTGAAAACACTATTATCCTAAAGATTTAAAAGATCTACCGTTCCGAATTTCCCCATATTGACAATTGTGAACGGTCAGGACCATCTTGATTTAAGCTTTATGGGAAAAAGCCTTAGTCGAGAATTAAAGAGAAGGACCTTTTGACCAATTTAAAATGTGATGTTTAATCTTATGATCATACCATGCTTTTGTTTTCTTTTTGTATAACTTGGCATTTTCATAGGTGTGATGCTTTTCTTCCAACTATTAATTTGAAGTTTTATTTTCTCTTCGCAAAATTTTCCTTTAAATTAAATTCTTTAATCACCCCAAAAACTTTGCACTCTAATGCTAACAGTAGGTGGCAAGTTTTACCAAAAACCAATTTGTACGGAGACATTCCCAAATGGGGTTTAAAAGGAGGTTCAATATGCCCATAAATCATCTTCCAACTTGAGTGACCAATCCTTATGATTAGGTTTACAACTTTCTCTAAAATGTTTATAATTTCACGATTAGAAAGTTCTGCAAGACCATTTGTTTGCAGATGGTAAGCCGTAGCAACTCAATGTTGGTTGTTGTATTTGCCAAGAACAGTAGTTAACATTCGATTTCTAAAATGTGTCCCTTCATGGATCATCAAGGTTCGAGGAGTTCCGAAATGTAATTAATGTTTCAACGCCATTTTTTGGGCACGCGTTAGCCTCTACCCACTTTGAAACATAATCTACCGCAACCAAGATATATTGATTATTAAAAGACATTGGAAATGGCCCCATGAAATCGATGTCCGTAACGTCAAAAAGTTCAACTTCCAGAATGTTGTTTAAAGACATTTCATTTCTTTGGGACAAGTTTTCAATCTGCTAACACTGATCATATATCTTTACAAAATCGAATGCATCCCTAAACAAGGTAGTCCAAAAAAATCCACTATGTAAAATTTTTGCAGACGTACAATGGTCACCATACAGTGATGCATGATAGTATTTTAAGGAAGCGGGAATTCACCATTTGGAACACATTTTCATAACACTTGGTCTGCTCCCATTTTGTAAAGAAACGTATCATCCCACAAGTAATGTTTGAAATCATGACAAATTTTTTTAAAAAGATGTCCTTGAAGATGATATGGCTTAAGACAACATGCAAGATAATTGGCAATATCAGCATACCACGGGATTACATTTTGAAAATTGTGTTAAATGGCCAAAATATACTCATCAGGAAAAATTTCTTTTATCTCATGACTACCCTACTTGATATTTTGCCTTCAATTCTTGAGAGGTGATCGTCTAATTGATTTTCACTTCCCTTGCGATCAACAATCTCTATATCGAATTCTTGTAAAAGAAGAAGCCATCTAATAAGCCTTGGTTTAACATCAGATTTATTAAAGAGATATTTGATGGCGGAGTGATCCGTATGCACAGTGACTTTAGTGCCAATTAAGTAGGATGGAAAATAATCGAAGGAAAATACTACTGCAAGTAATTCTTTTTCCATGGTGGTATAATTTAATTACGTTTCCACCAAAGTTTTACTTGCATAGTAGATGGGGTGGAAAATCTTGTTTCATATTTGCCCTAAAATGGCACCTACGGCCAAGTCTCTTGTGTCACACACAACCTCAAAAGGTATGGTCCAGTCTGGGGTAATGACAATAGGTGTCGAGACAAGAGCTGTTTTGATAGTTTCAAAAGCCTTTTTGCATTCAGAGGTAAACTCAAAATCTTGATTAATATGCAATAAATTACACAAGGGTTTTGCAATTTCTGAAATACCCTTAATAAATCTATGGTTAAAACCTCGATTTTAGCTTTATCAACCTCCAAACCATTTTTAGAAGCCATGTGACCTAAAACAATTCATTCTTGTACAATAAAATGACATTTTTTCAAATTTAAAATTAACATGAATCCCACATCTCACAAAACTTTTCTTTAAATCAGCAAGACAATTTTCAAAAGATGTGGTGATAACTAAAAAGTCATCCATAAACACTTCCATCGTATCCTCAATCATGTCCAAAAAAATTGACATCATGCAACGTTGGAAAGTATGCAGTGCATTACATAGACCAAATGGCATACACGAAAGGGTAAAAGTTCCGAAAGGACAAGTGAAAGTGTTTTTCTCTTGATCCTTGGGTGCAATGTGAATTTGGTTGTAACCCAAATACCTGTCCAAAAAGCAATAATTTTTTTTCCAGCCAATCTATCTAGAATTTGATCAATGAAGGATAAAATAAAATGATCCTTCTTGGTAGCTAGATTTAATTACCTATAATCCATGCAATCTGCCATATGGTGACGGTTCTAGTAGGGATGAGCTCATTTTTGTCATTGGTGTTAAATGTGGTTCCACCTTTCTTTAGTACACATTGTTAACAGACTCACCCAACCATTACTATAAATAAGGTATATGATACTCGCATCCAACCACTTCAAATTTTTTTCTTAACGACCTCCTTCATGATAGGATTTAACCTCCTTTGCAGTTGCACCACTACAACAAAAAGGGGTTTATAGGACCCTCATTAGTGTCCTAATAAGGTAGTTAATAGGACTTTTAACTTTATAGGAAAAAAAATATGTGTGTCTCATCTAAAGGTGTTGTATTAGGTTAATGGGATGAATTTAAGTGTCCTAAAAAACTCTAGGATTATGCTACAAATTCCATAGTCCTATAAAATGGTTTAAGTAACACTAAAAAGTGTCCTAATAGACTATAATATAGGACACTTTATGTTGTCACAAAATGTTTACATTTAAAAACAAATATGGGCGCCCTATAAAAGCAACAAAATGTTTACATTTAAAAACAAATATGGGCGTCCCAAAAAATGCTTTTATAGGACGAAATTCAGTGTCGCTAAAACAATTATATAGTACCAAAATATGTGTCTTAATAAGTTATATGATTATGAAACAAATTTTAGAGTCCTATAAAGTGAACTAAGTAATACTAAAAAAATGTCCTAATAGGCTATAATTATTAACACTAAAAGCGTCCTAAATGACTATAATGCGAGACGCATCATCCAATTATAAAATTCTTTTGTAATATTACATTTAGAAGCATATATGAAAGTTTTACGAATTGATTTGATGGAACAAAATTCGAAGTTGTACAAGTACTTATATAAGTACCAACTACCAAGTTATGTATACACCACAAAGGTGTATCATGACAAAACTAAGTATTGAATAAGAATTACGCAAATACAAAAAATCTTATGGTGTCCAACAAACGAGAGATCAATCTTCTTCATGCACAATCTACAATTAAAAAACAGATATATGAGCTTGATGTTGTATAATAAAAAAAATTCTACACTTGCTAAAACTCACAAGTGTTAAAAGATTAACATACCAAAGTGAAAGGACAAGACTATGCGATTGTTGTTCCAACAACGTCTTCAATTGTAATAAACAATCCATGTGCTCTAACCAAACTTTCCCTCCTTTATGATGAATAACATCCCCAACCTACAAAAACGTGATTGAAGAACGAGATTATAAGATTTTATTAAGTTTCATAATAATCTTGTAAGATAAATGATTAAACTTGGCCCCATCAACTCCATATTCCCCAAGTTGGATCAAAGGGAAATGAATAATAATGAATAAGAACATCCGGTGATCAACTACGGAAGTGTTTAACTAGCTAAGAAACTACTTTATCTTAGGAATAGAATGGAACGGAAAGGAGGAGTTTGCATACATACCTTAAAGGCACCAAGACCCTGTCTTCTGTCACAACTGAAATGAGCCCATTAACCACATATCCTACAGTTCACCAAATCCCCCATTGCAAAACTGTTTGTTTTTAACATAAAATGCACACTCAACAACCAACCAACCAACCAACCATATTTACACTATCAAAGCAGAGAAAAGGAATTATAGTTACCTGTGACACAATAAACAACACTCCCCATCTAAACATTCTAAAACACTACCTTATTCTAATAATTGGTTTTCAACAATCTTGTAAACTTCACCCTGCATCAAGTAATTTAGAACTTCTTTAAAACTCAAATAAATAAATGTATGAGGAAGACTTAATGTGTAAAAGTAAAAATATATATTATGGATTCAATCACCATTTGGTTACATACGATGTGGCAAGAATATGGCTAGTCCTCCAAAGCCCATATAAATGAGTAAACCAGATAACACCTTAAGTTGCTAATAAAATCATCATATGGATCAATTAATAATTCAAATTTTATACTTCAACTTCTGATGATGGAGGAATGATACATCTTACTAAAAACTAACATTCACAATCATCTAATTCATTCCAACTAATGTCACTCCAAGCAACAGTTGATCTTAAACTTCACTAACCATGTTAATTGTAAAGACTAAAACTGTGTAAATATAATTATTATCATTCAAAATGCATATTCCAGTTTGAACATTCCACAAGCGAATAGATTCATCCTACCCAGATTCAAGCATGTAAGGTTTTGAAAGGGTTAAAGCAAATATTAAAATTGACATGACACTTGCTTTGCTTGCGGAAAGCACAAGAGAAGGTCTTAGTGCTTGTGTTCTAATTTTGTTTACCGAGTCCCCATATGACCAACGAAACTCTGCACTACATAATGATGGTTAGAGAATAGAGAAACAAGTCATGTCCATGATAAGCCTAATAACTATGACCACGAGTGGAATAGGTAACCTTGTGTATCTTCTCATTGCCCGCATCAATGACACGGATTATACCATTAATTCCTCCAGCGTAGAAAGACTCGTCCTTCTGATCTAGAATGCACATGGAAATCCAGGTTTTCTTCATATATGCTTATATGAAGAAGATCCTCACATGAATATAGAATATATTATCTTACATCTTCATCAATGTAAGGGGCCGTTTACCAAACACTTACCCGGTAAGCTCTTACCGGTAAATTTAACACTATCATTTATTTCGCGGATAAGATTTTAGTCCACCAAAACAGTATCGTATGCAACAATTTACCTGGTAAGTACTTACCGTGGTAAGAGTCGTCGCCTTCACTTACCGGGTAAGACTCTTGGTCCTTGTCTCACTCTTACTGGGTAAGATTCTTGATACTTACCATATTCATCCGGTAAAGTAAAATGACTTGGTGTTCACTTACCCGAGTAAGCGTTTGGTAAACGGATCCTAAGACTGCAATCCGAAATCTATATCGGGTATGGTGGATCGGGTAGGATCTCAAGATCCATCCCCCGAACATGCCCAAAATCCGAACAACACAAATGGGTTAAGTCTACTATCGGGCAGCGGCTGTGAGTTTAGCTGTTTAGGTCTTTTTCAAATTTCAATATTCTATCGGGCAGGCGGCAGCGGCTGTGTTTTTGTGACTGTGTGTGAGTCTGTGACGACCGACGAGTGACCAACTACCACTCTGACCAACGAGTGACCAACTACCACTCTGACCGACGAGTGACCAATGACGACCAAGTAACCAACGACCGACTCTGGATTCTGCATATGATATGGGTTTTGGAGGGATATCCAGGTCAACTTAGCTTTTGTTTTGGGATAGATCTAATAGTTGTCAAAGATCAAGTTACGGGATCTTGTCATATTTTTCTAAAATATGTTAGTTACCTGTTCCTTTTGTTATCCTCTATTTATATTTGATGTTTCACTGATACCACAAGTGCCACTTAGAAAACCAGTTAAAATGAATATTTTTTTGAATCTTGAAACATTTGGGTTGGAGTTAAAACCTAAAATATTTCTTAATTTACATGCCAACTCTGTGTTCTTCGCTAACAAACACAAAGCCACATTGTGGGGACAACTGGCCTTGAACAAGCTTGACAGTTGACACATGACACCAAATCCAATTACATAGTTAGCATTGCTTGAACTCACACACTTTGCATTGACTGATAGGTGCAGGCTCACCAATATAAATAACTAATTACTAATGAGGATGGATATTTGGCTAATGTATCTGTGGGAAATGCAGGTGCTACTTTGTTAAGGTATTTACCATCCAAATAAGAATGGCTAGATTGTATACATTTGTGGGTGTTTTAGAGAAAGGAAAGGAAAGAGATTGGTTAGGGGGGTGTATGTGGTGGGTGGGGGTTAGTCTTCCAAGGAATTAGATGTACATAAAAGCTTAAAGAAGTTTTGGTCTTGCCTGTTATTTATACAACCATCTCTGTTATAATGCTGAGCTCCAACAAGCTTTTTTCCAACATCTTGTAATTGTAGTCTTATTGAAACTGAATAAACTACAAATTTCACAACTTACATAACAATTTCAGATACCTAAAAACCTGCCAAATAAATTGAACAGAGAGAAACATACCATCTCCACGAATCAACCCGATGAGCAAATCATGTCCATCTCTCGCATCTGGATCAAAGGCGTGGGAAGTCAGATTTGAAGTACTAAAGTGTATAGATTTGTAGGATCCTGCATAATATGTTAAATACTCTGGTATTTCAACTTCATTAAAACTAGCTAAAATCCAATGCAGGCACTTAAAATAGATATTGGGGTGTACCTTATAAAATGATGGCTGTATAAATAACAGGCAAGACCAAAACTTCTTAGTAATTTCTAATAGTTCTGTTCACCTCCTAGTTGGGGTTTCCCAAATCTTCCCTCGTTTATATAACTTCACCTTAATTGTTATGAACTTTAACTTAACATTCCTTTTTCATTTATAAATTGTACGCAAAACCACATTCTAAGTTATATGCTAGAAGTAGCAACAAAGTTAGTCTAATGATAACTTAAAATCAAAACTGTTAGCATCAAATTGATCCTAATAATTATCTCAAAAAGTTTTATTAAGCAATCGGGGCCGCTGCGCTAAATCGATCAAGTATGGACGACAAGAGCCTCTATGAGAAACAACTAAGTCTGGAGTCGACCATTGGATCGATGGAAAGTTCAACCATTGGATGAACAGTAAACCGATGGAAAGAACATTCATTGGATGAACAGTGAACCGATTGAAAGAGCAACCATTGGATGAACAGTGAACCGATGGAAAGAGCAACCATTGGATGAACAGTGAACCGATGGAAAGACCATTCATTGGATGAATAGTGAACCGATGGAAAGAACATTCATTGGATGAACAATGAATCGATGGAAAGACCATTCATCGGATGAACAGTGAACCGATGGATAGACCATTCATCGGATGAACAGTGAACCGATGGAAAGACCATTCTCATCGATACTCTGGACTGACAAATACTTAGAAGATTTACTAAGTATTCATCCAAGCGTGCAATGAAGATTTAAAGATAAGGATGAAATCATCACATCGATAATGACAGCTGGAGATGACAAATCAACAGTTGGAATTATAGTTTATCTTGTTTATAATGCTTATCCATGTAAAAGATAAACTTTATCTATTAGCTAGACTATTTGCTAGAAAATAGCAATAGTTAGTTATCTTAACTTTAGCTAACTAGTATAAATAGACGACTAGGTCTATTGTAAAAAACGTGAATGTGAGAGAGAAAAATAGAGAATTCATTGTAAACATATAGATTCAATCACATGAGAGTCGATTAGGGTTCTTGAGWGTTTGTAATTTCCAATTCAATAAAGAAAGCGTCGTCGATTTCTATTCATCTTCTTCTACAAATCTCTCTTGAATTTCCTTGTTAAATTGTTCTATTGTCAGATCTGGGTTAACAAGTGGTATCAAAGCCAAATCGATTAACTTCTATCGATACGTTCTTTTTGGCAGTAGATTCAATTTTCTTGAAAAATACTCTCATGAACTGCTTCCTGTTCGACTGCAGTTTGGTTACAAAAAAAAAAAAAAAAATTATTTTCATCATATGTTTAAATGTTTTAATCAAATTCCTTTTAAGGAATTTGTTCTTGGATGAATTCGAACCTATTTTTGTTTTGGTCTAAAAAGTTTCTTGGAGTCAGTCGACTTATTGAACCCTGATTTTGTCAAATCTACGCGTAGGCGTTTAGCAAGAGTTCATGGTACTCACAGCCTAAGGCTATTGGCGTTTTATTTGCCAAACATATATTTATCGCCAATATCTTGAGTATTTTTTTTCTTCTCTCTTTTTGTGGATTTGAATCTATWATAACTTAATGTTTTTCTTTTGCCTGTACTCACCTATCCTACATGTTTATGGCAAATTCCTTCATGTTTTGCCCTTAGAAGCATTCACAGCAATTCTGTCAATTTTCTTTGAATTGACCTGCTGTTTCTTGAAGTCATAAAGCTTAAATGTTAAATCTTCTCTCCGATTTTTAATTCCAATGGTGTTTGCTTCGGTTATTCAAGTTATCTCCAATTGAATCAAGCTCTAAAGCTGAATTCCTACTCAAATTGCGGTTCAATGAAAGTTTCTTTGTCATAAGACTGTTTGCACTGTTTTGTCAAGTAATTCACACATTTATCTATCCCTTTTGGATGAATTTGCTACTTTTGGGGTGAGTGGCTATTCTGTGCTTCAAAGTATGTGCTGAGTTGTGGGCAGATTAAAGYTGCATCATGTGMAATCAGTGGTGCTGCATTCACATTGAATCTGATTTGATCCAAGAGTTGAAAATAAAGAATAAAGAGCTACATTCAGGGGGGAGCTTCAATATTCCATCCATACCAAGCACACTAAAGCTTTTCTGAAGAAAGCAGAGGGGAGAAGACATGAAGACTTCATAAAGATGCTTGCTTCATAAAACTTTGGAGGGAGATTTTTAGCATCAAATTGATCCTAATAATTATCTAAAAATTTTTTATTAAACAATCGGGGCCGCTGTGCTAAATCGATCAAGTATGGACGACAAGAGCCTCTGTGAGAAACAACTGAGTCTGGAGTCGACCATTAGATCGATGGAAAGTTCAACCATTGGATGAACAGTGAACCGGTGGAAAGTTCAACCATTGGATGAACAGTGAACCGATGGAAAGACCATTCATGTAACAACTCTGCACTTTTGGATTT
>NC_037529.1:42919237-42920084 GCF_001531365.2 Cynara cardunculus var. scolymus
ATTTGATGTATCAGCTGTATTGGTATTAGTATCTGGCGATATTGCATTGAACAGCTTTACCCAGCTCAAGTCATGGTAGTTTAGAAGTTCTTCTTATTAAGTATTGATTGCTCTATCAGGGAGTCCGAGCAAGTGTTAAGTAGGTCTCTTAAGGAAACATTTGACATTCGCCAAACCTCTGAGTTCACGGCCCCACTTTTACTTTTTTTGTTATTTTATGGGGGGAAAGCATGACGAGCAAGCTTTGCATGTTTATTTATTTGAAACCTCCGGATTATGGAACTGCATAGTCGGGTTTCTAAGCTGTATTTGTTACTGTTTTGCACTTTAATATAAATGCTAAATTGATGTACTTGAGAATATATG
Source organism: Cynara cardunculus var. scolymus (assembly GCF_001531365.2). Classification (NCBI taxonomy): domain Eukaryota; kingdom Viridiplantae; phylum Streptophyta; class Magnoliopsida; order Asterales; family Asteraceae; genus Cynara; species Cynara cardunculus. Next base: position 42,919,604 of record NC_037529.1, read on the forward strand.
TTTCGAAATAATAGTCTCCGTCCGTACACGCTACTTGTTAACTCGGGTACATTCCCGGGCCGTGGTATTGTGGATAGCCGCTATTGTGTTGACAGTCCCACCCAGAAAGGGGTACACAATTAGCCTAATCATGTGGAATTTGGACCACCGCTGAATTAGTGCTTTATCGAACCGTGGAACCTAAGTAGTGAACGGGCTACTTCTAGTTGTTTGAAAATTAATAGGGCATATTGGTCAGGTAAGGCTCAGTAGCGTCTCAAGTGTTACATCGCGAGGGATTTACATTTATTAAGTGCAAAGAATTCGCATAAGTTTGCTATTACTTGGTTTATGCATTGAAATATTTTATGCATGTGAAAACCCGTGAATTCACCAACTCTTTATAGTTGACTCTGTTTTATGCCATGCTTTTCAGGTGCTAAGTAAGTTGTGTGGACTCCTGGGAGCATTACTTGGATCAAGATCGATTAAGACAGTTTTT
>NC_037529.1:42920184-42925344 GCF_001531365.2 Cynara cardunculus var. scolymus
ATAACAGAGGCTCTGTGAGCACTCACAGAAGCTCTGGTCTTCTCAGAGGGGCTCTGGTCCAAGGAACTTAGAGTCCAAGAACTCTGGTCCTTACAGAGCCTTGCAGAGGCTCTGGTTACCACAGAAGCTCTGTAGTCTTTGTGACTCTTTAGCATAGAGGCTAGTCTTCTAGACTTTAGACGTTTTGGCGCAGAAACTCTTCAGTTCGTCTTCTAGCTCTGGATTGTTTCATAAAACTTTTTCAAGTTAATCATTAGCTTTAAAAATAAAGATAACAAAGCCATTTCAACTAATCCAAATAGATTGATTAAAAATGTTCTATCAAACAGTTCAAAAAATACAGATACAGATTAGTTCCCAAACTTTTTTGTTTATCTCCCAACTTTGATCTCAAAATCTCCCAAAACATTTATCTCCCAAAAATAGGATATCTCCCACTACAAAGATTAAACCACCCAACTCTATATCGGATACGGTGTGGTTATCGCCCAGTAAAGGTTATCGCCCAAAACACTTGAACTTGATATCTTCCAAGATTTTATCGCCCAACAAGGTAAAGAGGTTATCGCTCAAAGATTGAACGATGACAACACTATACCGGGTAAGACTTAAGCGATGAAAAGAGGTTATCGCTCAACACAGTGAATGATATACTTAACACTTGAAAGATTTGATGAATTTTCAAAAATACAAGTATCAAGTAGACGGTAAGTACTATATATCGCCTAAGACAATGAGCGATGAAATGAATATATCGGGCAACACAACAATTTCAAACAAAACAGATTCAAAGTATTCAATGCGCGATGAAGATAAATGCATACAATACTTCAAACAGATTCGATCAAAAACAACAAAAATCAATCAAATCATATGAAAGTTGCATATAAATGCTCGAAAACTATATACAAACAGATGTAATAAAACAATTTCTTCCAAAACATATCAAAATTCACAATTTGTTTAAAAAGTTTAAGAACAGCTTCAAGAACTTGGAAAAATCTCGATGGCTTTAACCTCAAATTCAGGTTCAATTTCAATTCAAATGATAAATTGATCAATTCAAAAATAGTTCAAATAGCAATACATATAAATCCCAATCAATTTCAGACCAAATCACACACAAATTATGAGGAATTGGATTCAAGTTGCTAAAAATAGGAAGTTCAACAAATAGAATCAAGAACACAGTTCAATCTTCCAGAAATTGGTTCAATTCAAATTCAATCTGCAATCTGGTTGTAGTTTGTTGCTTTGATAGCAATTGTTATTCCAATTTCAATCAATCTTATCACAATAAAATTCAAGAACTCAAAGTTCAAAAATGGCATAATATGAGTAGGAGAGAGAATTTCTTCAAAGGTTTTGTATTAGCTCTAAAGTGATTACAATTTGAGTGAGAAAGTACTACTACAAATTACAAGGCACCTACTTTATTTATACAAGAAAAATAACAAGGAAATTACAATTACAATTACAAGATTGAATACAACATTTAAGCGCAAATCTTAAACCCAACACCTAATGTCAAGTTCTTTCAAATTTTTGGTTGCATGTGCTTTATCTTAAATGACAAAGATGATCATTAGAAGTTCAACTCCAAAGCGGATGAAGCAGTCTTTATCGGATACTCCAAGGAATCTACAACATACAAAGTCTACAATAGGTGAACGAGGACAGTTAATGAAAGCATCAACATTTCATTTGACAAACTAGAGGATTTGTCTTCTAAACACATCAGTTCAGAACCCGTGCTATCTAGAGTCCAAGAAGCAAATCAATAGAGTCCAAATCCATAGGCAAATTCCAATGAGACTTCTAACTCAAACTCTTATAATTTTGATTTGGACTTACTGTTTGAGAATTTTTTATGATCAATATTTTGGAACAACTAAATCTAATGAAAATATTTATGTTCCAAACAGTGTTCCAGTTGTCAATGGGAAGGAATCAGACTGACCTTCTGAAAGCTTCTACATCAAATGAAATACCAAATGCAACTACGAACATTAACACTCCCCAGGTGACGGAAGAGATCCCGACATCCATTGAACAACCTGAAATCTATTTTCCCGTCATTGCTGCTCCTCAATTAAATCAGACTGCTACAAATCCAGAGACTGCTCCTACTCTTGAAATGGTACAAGATCAACATCTGAGCTCGTATGTAGACCCGAACATTGATCAGACGATGTTTCAACCTCTATCTCACATGGTTAAATAGACAAGGGATCATCCTCTGCATCCAATCATAGGAAACCCGACATCTAGTGTGAGAATGAGATCTTCATCTGGAAATTAATGCTTATTCACAACCTTCTTGAGCAAAGTAGAACCTACCAAAGTCTCAAAAGCTCTTGAAGACCCAGATTGGATCTTGGCAATGCAAGAAGAGCTGAGTCAGTATGAACGCCTAAAGGTTTGGCGGCTTATGCCACCTCCGAAGGACAAGTCGATCATCGGTACCAAATGCATATTCAATAATAAGAAGGATGAAGATGGCATCATAATTCAAAACAAAGTAAGACTGGTAGTGAAGGCATATAATCAGCAAGAAAGAATGGACTTCTATGAGACTTTTGCATAGGTAGCAAGCATTGGCGCAGTCTGAATGTTCTTGGCATTCATGGCCCATAAGAACTTCACGGTCTACCAAATGGACGTGAAAATCGCCTTCCTCAATAGAGTTTGGAAGGAAGAAGTGTATGTCTCGCTCAGGGCTCAAACACAACCTAAGTATTTCATAAGACCAGAGTTTAATGTATTTCAATATGAAGTTCGAACAAGTTTCCGAAGTATTTCTATGCAAATAAACTTAATGGAGGCAACAATCCAGTCTTTATTCTAGTCCCTGTTCGGAAGGATCTAGATCCTTGAAGACACCTGCAAGACTCATGCAAGTAGTTCCAAAAGAAGGCATGATGACCGAGAAGATTACCCTGGTCATCATGAGGGGCATAAGAACAATGAACTACAGGTTCTAATGTCTCCCAATCAGTCCAAAGACTGACCTCAAGCGCTGAACCGAGTCAACTACAAGGTCAAGGTCAACAAAATCCCCCTGAAGTGGCTGAGGTGGAACCAAAACCAATGGTTGAAAATCCAGAGGTTGCTGAAGTGCAAAGATTTGAAACAAATGCTACTAATGAGGCCCTACGCACGATAATAGACATAGCATCGGATGAAGAAGGATCTCAGGCATAGTAGCTGTTAAAAGAGGAAATCAACGACTTTTTTGAGTTCTCAGATAACGAAATTTTAGAAGAAGGGGATTTCGACCACATCAACATTCTCAATGAAGAGATTCCAAAATCACCTATCCAAGAACAGTCGAATCCCAAACCAACCAATCAGAGAATTACGGGCTAGAGTACTCATGGAACTGATCAAGTACATAGTTGGGAAAAAACTAGGATCAGGATCCCCTTACTTGAAGATTTCGAGTATAAGATCTTTGTAAGAAAGATTACAGAATTTCATTTGGTTCGAGTTCTCCCAATCACACACCTTAACAGCATACAAGTAATTAAGTATATGCACATGCTCAAGGAGAAGGCTCAACCACTAGAGATGGTAAAGACAAGACACAAGATCGTGGGCATCAAGGCGCTATATTGAAAGACTTGTGAACTTAGATTTCTAGTCTTCATCGTTCTTAAAATAGATGCCAAAGAATGGAAGTTCTCAAAGCTGACTTCAGGCACCTATCCTTTGAAGATTTTTAGACAATGTACATGGACCTCCATAACATGACGATCAGACTGGAAGACGTGCAAATAGCTCTCAAAGCTATCAAGCATTTCATGCACATCTCGATCTTAGCTTATTTTATACTCTCTATATTTCGCATTTCCTTGAGCCTTCCTACTTACTATAAAGATATTATGAAATATTTTTTTCTTTTAGATTGATAACTATGATTGACAACTTTTCTTTCCTAGCAGCTAATGCTATTTTTTCTTTCCTAGCAGTTAATGCTATAAAAAAATAAAGTTATGTAGCCTAACCTAGTTTATCCCGAGGGCATGGTATGGCTTTGTTCTTGGTCTTGTTTAATAGATGTCGAGTGCCGCTTTTCCCCGTCCGAGAATATCCATCTGCTCTAAGTGGGCGCGCTAGAATCCTTATGTCAGGTTGGTTGCTCAAAATACTTTCTCTTTACCTTACCCTTGGCATATTCTTCTTTTCAGAGAAGTTCAATTTAAATATGGAAGGATGGAATGGCTTATTTGAATAGAGACGAGACCTTACACTTTGCATATGAGACGGTCGAAAAAGGGGGAATACGGTTATGTGTCAGATAATGCTTGGGTACGTGACAAATCTACAGATGGATATCAAAAGCAACCAACAGAGGGTGAACCTGCTTAAGCCAAATCAGAGTCTGGAAGATAGTCCCTACCGTTGTTCATGATCATAGAGCAACCTGAGTTTGGGATCATGTACTCTAACAATATTGGAGAGAAGAAATTTATGAGATTCAAAGATCTAGAAGCGTATTCAGACGAAGAGGTGTTGATAAGCTCGATGTGGATAGAAGAGGTCTTGATAAGCTCCATTCTCATGATAAAAACCTGATGACTACTGTTATGGATCAAATTTCTGAAAAGCTGGAGTACCGGAGGATACTTAGAAGATTCGAGACATATTTTGGCTTCCATTTGAGATAAAGAAGATTTATTGAAGCTACTTGATTACACAGGGGGAGACTCTATCTTTTAAATAAATAAAACGAAATATGAACAAAATTCAAACGAAATAAATTACACCAAAAAAAAAACAATCATATTTTCTTGTTAATTTGACATTCATATTCATGTACTTTTTCATCTATTTTTTTTGTGGTCTTCTTGTTTTCCATATATTTAGCGTTTCCCCTTGAACCTGCCTCTCTCTCTATATATGTATATGTATGTATATGTGTATGTATATGTATATGTATATGTATATGTATATGTGTATGTATATGTATATGTATATGTGTATGTATATGTATTTGTGTATGTATATGTATATGTGTATGTATATGTATATGTGTATGTACATGTACATGTACATGTACATGTGTATGTGTATGTGTATGTGTATGTGTATGTGTATGTGTATGTGTATGTGTATGTGTATGTGTATGTGTATGTGTATGTGTATGTGTATGTGTAT
>NC_037529.1:42925549-42930902 GCF_001531365.2 Cynara cardunculus var. scolymus
ATATGTATATGTATATGTATATGTATATGTATATGTATATGTATATGCATATGTATATGTATATGTATATGTATATCTAAATACCCTTGAGCTACTATGTTCACATATATTTGTGAGAGTACAAGGGTAATAAATTAAATTTATAATATGATTAATCTCAATCCTGTATTTTAAAAATCAATGGGCAATGATTAGTACATAAAGTTAATAATATAATTTGGGTTAACAAATGAATTTGCCCCTGTATCTATATGTATATGTATATGCATATATATGTGTGTGTATGTATATATATATATATATGTGTATGTATGTATATATATATGTGTATGTATATATATGTATTTGTTATCTATATATGTATATGTGTATATCATATATATGTATATATGTATGTATATATTTAGATATATGTATATTTATGTAAAGTCTAGTTCAAATGTTAACCAATGTTATTGTGTTAACTTTGTTAACCATTTTCAACCAATGATAACTGATCTTATATATAGGTTCATATTCATCTTATAATTTAATGACCAGCATAAATATGTAATTTTATTTTTTATGTAACTCCCATATCATTATTTGGGAGTTACAAAATCAAAAAATCCCATATTTTTGTTAATTTATTATTGATCTTGTTTTCTTATAATATTGATTTTTCTATGTATAATGTTTTTGAATTTGTGATTGGTAGAGGATACCCGGTAGTAAAGTTTTTGGTATCGTTCAAGCTATTATGGATAAACCCATTTTTCATAATGAAGGAACTATTGTTCACAAGTGTTCATATTGTGTTCATATGTACACTAGCTGCATATCTCAACATTGGCTCGCTACTAAATGTGTTCATAATGAAGGAACTATTGTTTACAAGTTGTTCGTATGTACACTAGTTGCATATCTCAACATTGGCTCTCTCTTGAATGTGTTCATAATGAAAGAACTATTGTTCACAAGTGTTCCTATTGTGTTCATATGTACACTAGTTGCATATCTCAACATTGGCTCGCTACTAAATGTGTTCATAATGAAAGAACCATTGTTCACAAGTTGTTCATTGTTGTTAGGACCTTTAGATTCAGCTTATGATACTAACCAAATACTCTAGATGATCTTTTAGACAATAACAGTGCAACGGAAACAATATATGAACAAACAGAGTAAGAAATCAATCAAGAACACACAGATGATGAATATGAAGAACACGAGAGAATAGCTTCAAATGATTTTCAATACTATTGAAAATATTGACAATTACAATACGGGAAGCACACAGAATTACAAAGGCCTAAGCTGCTATATATACTAGTTCCTAACAGCTTTTCTGACATGACCTAGACAAGTGAAATGATCTAAGCCGTTTAAATAAAGTCGATTACAAACATAGTCACGTGATAAGCATGTGCAGCTAACAAACCTAAGTAAAACAGTAAGAAGTGGTTCTTCACAGAAGATAAACCCACATACCCTCTGTGAGCCATCCCAGAGGCTCTGCTGCATAAGACTTGTAAGCTCCTGATAACAGAGGACCATTTTCCAGAACCTCTATGAGAGACAACAGAGGTTCTGTCAATCTTGACTTGTACGAATGATCATCTTCTGTTGTTGGTCCTCTGTGGTCTTCTGTGGTAGAACCCTTCTGTCAACACTTGCACTAATACTTTTTCATACTTTTACATTAAATGAAATATGAGAGCTAACAATCTCCCCCTAAGTATGAAAAAGTAAAAATTGATAATTTAAAGCAAGAAATGACTTAATTGAAAAAAATTACAAGAGGAGATAAAAAATTTATCCTCTGAAAAGAATTACATAAGAAAAGAATTACAAAATTGTGTTGCTTAGGCCAAAACTATTACAGAAGTTTATCCAACCACAGAGTTTGGATAGTCGTCTACGGCATATAGCATGTCAGTCTTGATGGTTHTGTAGACATTGAAGATCCATTCTCTGAAGTTGACTTGTACTTTGATAGCTTCCARAATGCCAGACACTTCACCCTTCCTWAGATGCCCTTTGTTCACCTCTGCCACTGCTTTGTTGAATACCCATTCAAGGGTCTCTGTGGAGTATTTGTTCGCTTCTGTCGAAATGAAGAACCTTAGGATGTTATCCTTATCCAAGAACACAAACCCAAAAACAGGGTTGTGAACAATGGAGTTTGGATGACACCTAAGTATCCATCATGGCCTGTTGTTTGGAGGGGTGATCTTAAGATCTGACTGGGCTAACCTTATTGCTATCTCGAAGTCCTTCTGGCTATAGTACTTCACTTGTGCACGCATGACCTCGATAAGCCTTTTAAGCAACAGAGCATAGCTTGACCTCCTCTCCATGTATTTGTTAAGTATTTTGTGCAAGAAGATCAAATCAAATACACAGAGGTTGTGGAGGTCAGCATCTGTGAACGTATACAGGTTGCCGTCATTCCTCTTCACAACGTATTAAGCATAGAGCACCGTCCTCTTCAGCAGGGTCCTTGGAGAAATTGTTTCAAATGACACAATCATGTGCTCTAAGAAGACTTGCTCACATGGCCTGGTGAGCTTAGAGAACTAGAACTTGGCATCAGCAGAAGGAATACTTGTGAGCTCTGGATCATAGGGGGGCTCTGTGTCCACTGCAGAGTATCTCCACATCAGAATCTCTTCCACAGTAGTAACAGGCTCTGTGCGTACTTGTTGCATGGGAATCTTGCTCATTGATTCGAATATCTCAAAAACCCTTCCGACTGTGGCAAACTCTGGCACTTTGGCTTCCTCTTCTTCAAGTATTGGCCTCTGGGTTGACCCCTCTGCAAGGATAGGTTTGACGGTTCCTTGCAGAGCGTCAAACGTACCCGTGGACGTTTCTCCTTGGACTTGTGGGAATTTTGATGAAGAGCCTTCTCCTGCTCTGGGAATGGGGCCTCTGCCCTTTCTTGCTTGAGCCTCTGCCAGAGACACCTTTAATGCTTGAAGGAGCTCTGGGTCATCATAATCTTCTTCGTTTATATGCACTAGCGACTCTGAGCTTGACGACCCCTTCTGTGGTGTCTCCTCCACAGCTTTGCCTTTGCCTTTGTCTTTAGGCTCTGGTGCCTTTTCTTTGCCTTTTGAGAACAAGGCTGCTGTAGAGTCCACTATCTTGAGTGGTCTGACAGAAGTCTTCTTTGGCTCAGCTTTCTTCTCCCCCTCATGACGATCATGGTCATCACCTCCGTCATCGTCATGGTGTTTGGTGGCTTCTGCCTTCCAAGTTTCTAGGGGAGCCTTCTCCAATCTCTTCAGAATCTTGGTGGCCGCCTTCTTCATTTTCTTGATCACCTCTTCTGCAAGCACAGAGGCGTGACTTATATCGATCTCTGTCGACCACTTCAACTTTGAGACGCTTCTAAATATTTCGCTTCGAAGGGTGTCACCCTCTTTCATGATCTTATGATGTGCAGTCTCTGATAGCCTGGTTGGAGGCTCGGGCCTCTTTGTGAAGTTGGTCTGAATGTTTGCGCACAATATTCCCTAACGCTTCAACCATGGCATCTAGCTCTCTGCGAGTTGCTAGATGATTGATGTTGGCCCTTGAAGATTTGGTGTCCATGCCGTAAGTGACTGCAAAAGAAAACATTTGCTTGATTTCGTCTTTGAATTTGGAGTAATCTGTGTAGCCTACAGAGACGAAATCGGTAGCAAATTGGGCAGCCATCTCTGACAATTCTGACTTCAGCTTCTGGATGGAGGAGGGGTTGAGCGAGAGAGCACTGAACGCCTCTGCAAGATCATCCTTTTGTAGGACAAAGCTCTGAAGGGTTGAAAGAGTTGTCTTTAAGTCTGCCGTTGTAGAGGTCAACTCCTTCAAAGCCTCTGTGATGGGAGAAAGGTCTTCTGTCATCGTGCGAGAGATGAACAAGCTTTTCAACTCGTCCATCTTTTGGAATACCGTTGTGGCGAAGGTTTGTAGCTCCTCCTTCATCACATAAGAGTCCTGGGAGTCTAGATCACCAACACATGGTGACCTAGTAGCCTCGGAGCAAGAGGCGCCCTCAGCGACTGGTTTGTCGTAGTCTGCTCGGGGACTTCCACGGGATCCTCGTACGTCTCCACGAGGAGAGCCTACCCGTGTTCTGTCGATTTCTTGCCTTGTAGGTTCATAGCCTAACATGGCAGAGGGATCGAGTGTGGACATTGGGCATTCTAGACCCTCTGTCACGGTGACTCTCACATATGCCTCTGAAGCATATTCTGGTTGGTCACTCATGTGTGGAGAGGCAATGGATGCCTCTCTTGGTTGTGTCGAGTCCTTGGGTGATGGGACTCTTGTAGTAAAACCTTCATCCTTTTGAGAGGATGTAGGAGTATGAGGTGGTTGCCCGACTGTGCGATCGACAGAGGACTGAAGAATGTCCTCTGCGAGGTTAGCTTGGGTTGGGCTTGGCRTGTGCRCGCCTTTTTCAATAGGGGATCCCTCTAGAACAGGGCCCCTAGTAGCATGGGTAGCATTGGGAGGAGAGCTAGGATGTGTACCTGTGGTATCTTTTTCTCCCTCTCCTAACTCCACTTCCTCTTCTTCTTCGTCGTCTAAGACGACCTTTGTCCCCAACTTTGCCACGTCTATTGGTGCTTTGAATCCTTGTTGAATGTGAAAAAGAACGTCTTGTATTTGATCTGTTGGGGACTCCTCTTGAACGACCTTGCGCAACCTTCTGCGCTTTGGAGTAGTAGCCTCTRCGGGGCTYTYTRGAACAGCAGCCTCTGTGACCACAACCTCTGTTGGTTGGGCCTTCTTGGTTTTCTTCTTTTTGGGCTTCTACAGAGGACTACTTGGGCCCTCTTCTTCTGCAGGCCTCTTCTTCCCCTTCTTCTTCACAGAAGATTCGACACCTTTCTGTGTCTTCTTGGTCTTCTTAGGTGGGGGACTTGGGATTCTAGGGCCAGCCTCACTCACCTTACCAACCTCTGCAGGCTCCTGCATACGTCCCTCGACTCTCATTTTTTCAATTTTCTCACCTAAGTGGATTCCTATTCGTGGTGGGGTTTCAGGGACCGGCTCTGGCCTCCTGAATCCACGTCTATAGGCCTTCCTATCTCCATGACTAAGGTACCTGAGCATGGCTTTTGAAAGCGGTCTGGGGCTTTTGTACCCTTGCTCATGCTCAGTTGGATGGAATTCTTTGAATGGGCACAACCTTGCATTGGGCTCCACAGAAGGTAGCTTTTCTGCTATCAAATCTCCAAAGACTAGACCAACGAACCGTTGTAGAATTAAGTCTGCTTGGTTCATGTCTTCCTTGGCCTTCTTCTGCGCCTTGATCTTAGACTTTTCTCCCCTTTGTGTCGCGCATTTCTTTTTGATCAATCCAACCATATCCTCGAAT
>NC_037529.1:42932907-42933835 GCF_001531365.2 Cynara cardunculus var. scolymus
AGAAATAAAATATATACACAATGAAATTTAAAAGAAAAATATATACAATAAAGAATAAAGAGTAAGACAACCATCAACTAGGACTCTGGACATGTCATTCCTATTTTCTCTACATGGAAATTGAACCTTTTCTCATCTAGGGCTTTAGTAAAGAGGTCAGCCAATTGAAATTCTGATTTTACAAGGTATAACTCGACATTACTTTCTTCAACTTGATGTTTAAGAAAATGGCACCTTATGTCGATATTCTTTGTCTTAGAATGTTGGACTGGATTTGTTGAAATTGCAATAGCACTCTTTGAATCACAGAGGATGGGGATTTTGTTGACAGAGTAGYCGTAGTCACGTAGTTGGGTCTACATCCACAGAGCTTGTGAACAACAACTTGCAGCAGCTACATATTCAGCCTCTGCTATGGAAGTTGAAACACAATTATGCTTCTTTGAAGACCAACTTACTACCTTTCCTCCAAGAAACTGGCAGCTCCCAGAGGTGCTCTTTCTGTCAATTTGGCATCCACCATAGTCTGAATCTGTATATGTCACTAGATCAATATTTGAATGAAGAGGGTACCATAGTCCCAGAGTTGGTGTCTTCTTTAAATAACGTAGGATCCTCTTAACTGCACTAAGATGTGATTCTTTAGGATTAGCCTGATACCTGGCACATATACAYRTGGAAAACATGATATCAGGCCTACTAGCAGTTAAATAAAAGAGGGATCCAATTATGCCTCTGTAGAGCTTGCACCTTACAGGTGGACCATTAATGTCCTTATTAAGTTTCTGGCCTGGAGCCATGGGAGTCCTCATGGGAGAGGCGTCGTTCATCTTATACTTCTTCAATAGGTCATGAACATATTTGGATTGGTTAATGAATATGCCTTCGGCTGATTGCTTTACCTGTAGACTAAGAAGAAGGTTAGCTC
>NC_037529.1:42933935-42935492 GCF_001531365.2 Cynara cardunculus var. scolymus
AACTCTCTTAATAGTTCTTGTCTATTGATATGGTGCGCGTGGTTCTGTGGATAAGGGTTAGAACTTACCACGCACGTGTCAGAAAAGGGGGCACACGTCATCAATCGCGCGTCTTCCCAACATGGCGTGTCATACCTTTTGAGCCGTTTCAACCTAAAACCACTCATCACGACCTTTCGTCAATAAAACGGTTCAATTCAAAATTCTCACTATAAATACCCCTTTCCCCCCAAATCAAAAACCTTTACCACTCTCATATTCTCCGGCGAACCTGCAAATTAAGAACTCTCAAGCAAAACCTGCAAAATGTCTTCCTCATCTGCCTCAGCTCAATCAGTCAACGTCTCCAGTGACAATGAAGTCACACAGGCCCAAGCTCTAACGTCTCACGCCCTATCCTTCGTCCAAAACCGATATGAGAAGGTCGTGCTCGTGAAAAAGCCAAACAACTATTACTTAGTTCCATCAAACACAGGTTTCCCTGAATTTACCTTTCCTTTACTCGAAAATCTAAGAAACCATCCTCTCTTCTATGCCCTGTCTACTACTAAACCTACCCTTGAGTCCTACATAACCCAATTTCTCCTAAGTTCTTATATAACAACTCTTGACAACTCTGGACTGACTATTGTGGGATACGCCTCTCACCCTACCAATAGATCATTGGTACCTTTGGAATTGAATGTGGACATATTGCGAACTGCCCTGCACTTACCTAAACTGGAAGATCTAAAATTGGATGAATTTGTTGCAACCCCCACTGACGAGTAATTGATTCAATTTCTTGAATTTCATTCCTATGCGACACCAATCGTCAAACGGACTCAGTTCAAGCGCAAAGGACTACCCCTTGTCTAGAACACCCTGTTCTCAATAGTAAACAGCTGCTTAACAGGGAAGGTTGGAAGCCACGACCAGACGTCTCATGCTATGCTTTCAATCGTCTATGGAATCTACTTCAACCTGCCTTTGGATTACGCACTGCTAATATTCGAGGATATGGTTGGACTGATCAAGAAGAAATGCGCAACTCAAAGGGGAGAAAAGTCCAAGGTCAAAGCGCAGAAGAAGGCCAAGGAAGACATGAACCAACCAAATTTAATTCTACAACGGTTCCTTGGTCTTGTCTTTGGAGATCTGTTAGTAGCAAAGCTACCTTCTGTGGAGCCCAATGCAAGGCTGTACCCGTTTAAAGAATTTCACCCAACTGAGCATGAGCAAGGGTACAGAAGCCCCAGACCCCTATCAAAAGCCATGCTCAGGTTCCTTAGTCACGGATATAGGAAGGCCTTCAGGCCTACAGACGTGGATTCAGAATCCTTAGTCCCTGAGACCCCACCAAGCATAGGAATCCCATTAGGTGAGAAAATTGAAAAAATGAGGGTTGAGGGACGAAAAGAGGAGCCAGAAGTGGCTGGTAAGGTGAGTGAGGCTGGTCCTAGAATCCCAAATCCCCCACCAAAGAAGATCAAGAAGACACAGAAGGGTGCCGACTCTTCTGTGAAGAAGAAGGAGAAAAAGAGGCCTGCAGAAGAAGAGGGCCCAAGTAGTCCTCTG
>NC_037529.1:42936592-42943375 GCF_001531365.2 Cynara cardunculus var. scolymus
AGCCTCAATCCTTCTTCAATCCAGACATTGAAGACAGAACTATTAGAGTTGGTCGCCCAGTATGCCGCTGATTTCGTCTCCGCAGGCTATACAGACTACTCCAAATTCAAAGATGAAATCAAGCAAATGTTCGCTTCTGCAGTCACTTATGGCATGGATACCAAGTCATCCGGGGCCAATATCAACCATTTAGCCACTCGCAGAAAGCTAGATGCGATGGTTGAAGCTCTGGGAGACATCGTGCACAAACATACAGACCAGTTTCTTAAAGAGGCCTGTGCCTCCAACACGGCGATCAGAGACTGCACTTCCCAGCTCGTGAAAGAGGGAGACCTCCTTAGAAGCGAAATCTATCGAAGCGTCTCCAAGTTGAAGTGGTCCACAGAGATAGACATAAGCCATGCCTCTGTGCTTGCAGAAGAGGTCATTAAGAAAATGAAGAAGGCGGCCACCAAGATTTTGAAGAGATTGGAGAAGGCTCCCCTGGAAACATGCAAGGCAGAAGCCACCAAACACCATGACGATCAAGGAGATGATGACCATGATCGTCATGAGGGGGAGAAGAAGGCTGAGAAGAAAGATGAGCCAAAGAAGGCTTCTGCGAAAGGTGTCAAGATAGTGGACTCTACAGCTGCCTTGTTCTCAAAAGGCAAAGAAAAGGCACCAGAGCCTGAAGGCAAAGGCAAAGGCAATGCTGTGGAGGAATCGCCACAGAAGGGGTCGTCAAGCTCAGAGTCGCTGGTGCAGATAAACGAAGAAGATTATGACGACCCAGAGCTCCTTCAAGCTTTAAAGGCTTCCTTGGCAGAAGCTCAAGCAAGAAAGGGCAGAGGCCCCATTCCAAGAGCAGGAGAAGGCTCTTCATCAAAATTCCCACAAGTCCAAGGAGAAACGTCCACAGGTACGTTCGATGCTCTGCAAGGAACCGTCAAACCTATCCTTGCAGAGGGGTCAACCTAGAGGCCAATTCTTGAAGAAGAGGAAGCCAAAGTGCCAGAGTCCGCCACAGTAGGAAGGGTCTCTGCAATATTCGAATCAATGAGCAAGATTCCCATGCAACAAGTACGCACAGAACCTGTTACTACTGTGGAAGAGATTTTGATGTCGAGATACTCTGCAGTAGACACATAGCCCCCCTATGATCCAGAGCTCACAGGTATTCCTTCTGCCGATGCCAAGTTCCAGTTCTCTAAGCTAACCAGGCCTCATGAGCAAGTCTTCTCAGAGCACGTGATTGTGTCTCTTGAAACTATTTCTCCAAGGACCCTGCTGAAGAGGAAGGTGCTCTATGCTTAATACATTGTGAAGAGGAATGACGGCAACCTGTACACATTCACAGATGCTGACCTCCACACCCTCTGTGTATTTGATTTGATCTTCTTGCACAAAATTCTCAACAAATACATGGAGAGGAGGTCAAGCTATGCTCTGTCGCTTAAAAAGGCTTATTGAGGTCATGCGTGCACAAGTGAAGTACTACAGCCAGAAGGACTTCGAGATAGCAATGAGGTTAGCCCAGTCATATCTTAAGATCACCCCTCCAAACAACAGGCCAGGATGGATACTTAGGTGTCATCCAAACTCCATTGTTCACAACCCTGTTTTTGGGTTTGTGTTCTTGGATAAGGATAACATCCTAAGGTTCTTCATTCCGACAGAAGCAAGCAAATACTCCATAGAGACCCTTAAATGACTATTCAACAAAGTAGTGGCAGAGGTGAACAAAGGGCATCTTAGGAAGGGTGAAGTGTCTAGAATTTGGAGGCTATCAAAGTACAAGTCAACTTCAGAGAATGGATCTTCAATGTCTACAGAACCATCAAGTCTGACATGCTATATGCCGTAGACGACTATCCAGACTTCTGTAATAGTTTTGGCCTATGAAACACAAATTTGTATTTCTTTCTTTATGTAATTCTTTTTCAGAGGATGAATTTTATCGCCTCTTGTAATTTCTTTCAATTAAGTCATTTATTGCATTAAATTGTCAATTTTTACTTTTTCATACTTAGGGGGAGGTTGTTAGCTCTCATATTTCATTTAATGTAAAAGTATGAAAAAGTACTACTGCAAGTGTTGACAAAAGAGGTCTACCACAGAAGACCACAGAGGACCAACAATAGAAGATGTTCAATCGTACAAGTCAAAAGTGATAGAACCTCTGTTGTCTATCACAGAGGTTCTGGAAACTAGTCCTCTGTGAACAAAAGCGTACAAGTCAAGAATGACAGAACCTCTATTGTCTCTCACAGTGGTTCTGGAAACCGATCCTCTGGCATCAAGAGCTTACAAGTCACATTCACCAGAGCCTCTGGGATGGCTCACAGAGGATCTGCAGTATTATCTTCTGTGAAAAACCTCTTCTCACCGCTTTACTTAGGTTTGTTAGCTGCACGTGCCTATCACGTGACTATGTTTGTAATCTGCTTTATTTGAACGGCTTAGATCATTTCACTTGTCTAGGTCATGTCAGAAAAGCCGTTAGGAACTAGTATATATAGCAGCTTAGGCCTTTGTAATTGGGGGTGGTTCCGGTATTGTAATTGTCAATTTTTCAATAGAATTGAAAATCATTTGAAGCTATTCTCTCGTGTTCTTCATATTCTTCATCTATGTTCTTGATTGATTATTTGCTCTGTTTGTTCATTTAATTGTTTCCGCTGCACTGTAATCGTTCTAAGAGTTCATCCAGAGTAAGTGATTAAATACCAAGATGAATCTAAAGGTCCTAACAATTCCGGTCAGCGTTTACCCGGTTTAATGTTGAATCCACACAATATATTTCAAGATCATAATATAACAGATAGCAATAGATTGCATTCAAGTAATCAATTTAGAATCATAACACACTCACCTTGAAGGATTGATAATGATCGGATTTTCGACTTAGCTTTCCAATTTTGCTCCCAAATTCTTTTTCTTTCCTAAAGTAAGAGTGTGTAAAACCTTTCTCTGATAAAACCATATACTATTTATAGAAAATATGGAGAGTTGTGGGGCGGTTCATACCGCTGACTCCCACTTTTCCTTTCAAACTTTAAGATAAACTCAAAACACTCCCCTACACACACTCCTACAATATATATTTATATATATATATATACATATATATATATATATATATATATATAATCCAAAAATCTTAACTAAAAACTCGAAACCCGAATATTACACGAATTATCTGGCCGACGTGCAAACACACTCCCCGAGTCCCCCATGAATTTAACCACAGTCATATGGTGGGTAATCCTAGGATCGATCCATCCATCCTAGAGGTAATAAAATCGGCCAAGTCCACAAGGTAGGTTCACGTAAGCCACTATTGGGCCTAACCCTATGGACCGAGTTCACCCGCAAGACGCCATAACTACAAATACGTCATAGAAGGCATCTCAAATAATGTGCCCATTAATTGAGTTGTTCTGAAAACCAATAAAACTAAACATGTGCCACTACCCGGATGACATTCATAAAAAGTCAAGCTTCAAAGTATTTCATAAAATTCGAAACTACTTCAAAATATGAAAATCAATTTAATAAATTTAAAAGATTGAAACATACAATTCAACAGACTAAACTCAATTGTTCACGATAAAGATTCAAAATTTCACGATGAAGATTCATGAGTTTATATATGTATACTAGTGGTGTACCCGCGCGATGCAGCACGGGTGAATCACAATTCTAAAACATTAGTTTAGTCTTGAATCATGAGTTTGTGTGGTTATTTGACAAGTCAACTAATATATAAATAGAGCAATATCTACTAATTTAACACAAAATAGACAATTGTATGTTAAATGGAGCGAAAGTGATAGATCCTTGCATCAAGTTTGGAAGTTGAAATCTGAATCACGTTCCACAGTATCCTCCTAATGAATAAAAATTCTCAGATCACATAATAGACATCCTTGTCTCACAGTCACAGATTTTCGTTTATTCCTAAATTTGGAGTTCTATTAGGCTTAAATTGATCGAGTATACATTTTGCCCATTATTATGCTGGCCTAACGATGGCCAAAATGCATTTTCCCCAAGTAGAAATAGTACGTGACTATTTGAGTTTTTGACGGGTATGCAGAAAGGACCATGTAACATAGAAAAATCAATTTTGAATGGTGCCTATACCTTTAAAAATAATGCGGTCATGCATCCATTAGTTGATGCCAAATAAAGCATTTCATCAACCTACATAATCGATAATAGAAACAAAGTTATATGTATATAAGCAAGCAATCAGGGATGTGAAGTAGAATGGGAACAGTTGCATTACAAGATTAAAGAAATGGACAACTTTGCATATGGAACAGACAAGTTGATACAACATGTGATTAAACAAATTCACATCATTGATTGCAGGTAACCCATATATACTCCCACCACAATGTAGCTTATAGACACAACACTGACTTTGATGATCAAGGGCATAGAGATTATGGTGATAAGATCCACACCTATACATCGTATAATATAAATAGTTTAGAAGTTTAAAAAAGAATATCCATCCAATAGAAGAAAACTTGGTGTCAATTCAACCACGAAGAAGCAAATTTTGTTAGAACTAATCAAATCTCTTAGGGGTCGTTTACCAAACACTTACCCGGGTAAGCGCTTACCAAGTCACATTACCTCACCGGATGAATATGGTAAGGACCAAGAATCTTACCCGGTAAGAGCGAGACAAAGACCATGAGTCTTACCCAATAAGTGAGGGCAAAGACTCTTACCACGGTAAGCGCTTACCGGGTAAATTGTTGCATACAATGTCGTTTTGGTGGACTAAAATCTTACCCGATAAATAATAATATTGTTAAATTTTACCGGTAAACACTTACCGGATAAGTGATCGATAAACAGCCCTTCAGTTTCTAGACTTGAACTCCATGACCTTCAGTTGAATTCTTGAAGATGTTGGAACTATTCAATTCCTGTAGTTTCTAGACATGAACTACTAAAGCTAGACCAAAGTGAAGATTGCACCCAMAACAACTTTATTTGCACCGCAGGTGCTTGCAAATGTAGTTTGGTTTGATTTGAATGGAATAAACTTCATAATGTAACTATGCTTTTGATGCAGCGCAGGTAAATCACAATTCGAAAACATTAGTTTGGCTTTGAATCATGAGTTTGTGTAGTTATTTTACAAGTGAACTAATACATAAGTTCGGCAAATAAGGATGTAAAATTCAGTGAAGGTGAGCATATAACCTTCATTCCTCACATCACCATGGTTATATTCAATTGCGAAACGATTCAAAGAGAAAACGTTTCCAACGAAGTCCATTTGCTTGTATATTTGAATTAAAGGGTGATGATGAACAATTGCTACCATCTTTCTCCTCTAAAATATAATAAAATAAATGTTAAATATGTTGAAATTTCTTTTACCATGCAATTAAAATTGTGAATTTTTTAACTTACAGTTTGATCAATTAGAAAGATGAGTAGTCTTTCTCCCCTAACATCWTCCCAAACGAAATCCACACGAACTTTTGTCAAGCTCCATCGTGCATGTACTTCGTTTAACATTGAAAACTTATCAACAATATATGGGGTGTTCATTTCTACAAGTTTGTTACACTAATCAGAACCTATTTGAAAAATTATAATAATATGCGTATATTAAAAATTATAGGCAAATATTAATGTAGTTAAGCAGGAATAAGAAAACATATATTATGTTATCTTCGAATCATGCAAACAACTTGTATCTCTAGTGAATCAAGTAGAGAAAGCATATACAGAAGAAATGGA
Source organism: Cynara cardunculus var. scolymus (assembly GCF_001531365.2). Taxonomy (NCBI): domain Eukaryota; kingdom Viridiplantae; phylum Streptophyta; class Magnoliopsida; order Asterales; family Asteraceae; genus Cynara; species Cynara cardunculus. The sequence continues at coordinate 42,942,347 of NC_037529.1, forward strand.
TTACCTCTGTTGAATCAAGCAACAACCGATTGAGGAGCAAAATGTTTTCTGGAAATCAAGCAAGAATCCAGTGAACAGATGGAGTACTTAGACCGAGTGGATCTATGGAGTTTTGAATCGAGCAATGGAAAATGGTTAGTTTAAAATCAAAAGTAAAGTACAACCAAAAAGTAAAATCACTTTTGCCTAAAATTGAACCATGGTCAAGTAAACAACCTAGAGATACTGTAAAAAAAAAGCCATGTGTATGGTAATCATAATCATGGAGGGTGGGGATGTGTTTAGAGTTAGTTGTGCACGTATAAGTAGTTCCAACATATGTGGGGATGTCTTCATTGGAAGAGGATGAGTACAAATACATATGAAGGTACAAATACATATGCACACACTGTAGAAACAGTTCAAGATCAACAGACTTAATTGTTTGTAGAAACAGTTCAAGATCAACAGACTTAATTGTTTGTAGAAACAGACTTAATTGTTTGTATCTAAATACACACACATAAGGAGCAGGAGAAGCTACTGTATCTAAATACACACACATAAGGAGCAGGAGAAGCTACTGTTTTATACTACAAGAAATGGACATTCATGAACCATGCTCCAAAGATAATGATCAAAGAATAAGATTTGTCATACTACAATCACACTTACCCTTGYTGTAAATCATACTACAAATCCAACTCATGAACAATATAAGATACCAAAGCATAAGGACATGAAGAAGTACATGCATCCATAGAAGTAATTACCTGGAAGATGGATTGAAGGTTGGAGAAAGATGGATAGAACCGATGGATTGAGATGGATTATATTCGAAAACCTACAAAACAATTCAAGAACACAAAAAAAATAACTGTAAATTTTGGTCCTTTGTAAACAAAGATGCTATATATACAYAATATTCTCACGTTCAAAGGGTATGTAAAGTATATAGGGTATGTAAASTGTATAAACTGAAATACTAATGATTCAGAATCTGCTATAGGGTATGTAAAGTATATAAGTTTGGTTTAGTATATAATGTCC
>NC_037529.1:42943475-42951439 GCF_001531365.2 Cynara cardunculus var. scolymus
AGCTGTTGATTTGTCATCTCCAGCTGTCATTATTGATGTGGCGTTTTCATCCTTATCTTTAAGTCTTCGATGTATGCATGGATGAATACTTAGAAAACCTTCTAAGTGTTAGTATGTCCATTGCATCAATGAATACACTTTCCATCGCATCATCCATCGATCTGCTGGTTGTACTTGATCCATCGGTTCGATGGTTGCTCTTTCCTTCGATGCTCTGGTTAGTCTTTCCATCGATCCAGACTTAGTCTTTTCTGCCTTGATCTCTTCATCGGTCTTCTGGTTCTTCATCACTTATTGTTTTTCATTACTTTTTACATTTTGCATTATGGAGTTTAACAATACTGAAATATCCAAAAACGCATCGCTCAAAAATATCAAGGCTAAAACTACAAAAGAGCCCTTCACGAACCAACGCTCCTCTTAACCCTTATGAGCCCCGTCGCTAAAAGAACCTGATAAACAAGTCACATCAAGAAGAAGTGTTAGGCTTACGCCTAGTGAGTTCGAACAACGAGGTAAATAAGTCTATAAAAGCCATTATATGAAAATATGCACGTACGTAATTTTAACGATACAAGGTGGCCAATTAATCCTAAATAATTCAAGATGAAGCCAAGACGTTCAAAGATGACGGGGGAGACCCAATTTACCATTAATTATGACGGAACACAAAGTAAGTCATAGATCAACGCTATAGAGCATCACTTACCGTTATAAAACCATCGACATCAACCTAAAACAGTCATGTAGTCGATCGTGATCATAAGCTCTTTATCTCGGAAATTACATAATAATCACAATGCCTATTTCCGAGTGGGTGAGAAGATGGTTGAGAAATTACATAGTAATCACAATTCCTATTTCCATCTTATACCATCCTTCACGCAAATATAAACAAAACGACTTCCGAGCCTACAACTCATTACGTTTTAGAAATGTTCTCAAATGCATTTACGTGGAGGTGTTAACACATGCACTTCGTCCATAAATGTACGAGTTCCAAGTCAAATGATACCTTCCCATTTACCGATATATTAACCCCAAAGGTGGATCATGGTATTTCTAGAGTTTTATGTACTATATTTTGAAATAGGTATTTTATCAAGTGACTAGATCCGTTCTTCTAAAACTCAACTAGCGCTCACAAACAAGACTCCCAAAGTCGTTCTTTTATCAAAGATTCCATCTAAATCCAAAAAGGGTAATCGTTTAACAGATTTAGTATAAGATGAGTATGGCATATCGTTCCAATTCGTATAAAGCGTCAAATAATTTAGTAGGAACTCACTTAGGAGGATTTAGGGGAAATCCTCAAGTTTTGAAGCTAAAAGTAGCAAAGCGAGAGTCTCAAAACAGAAGCTATCGACGTTCCCGACCAAGTTTCTAAACGTGTGCCCGACACCACAGTTGACAGCCCACATGACAGCAGCTTTTTTGCGTCCCAAAACAGAACCTCTTTGTTGTAATTCTTAAGATGAACGCCCCAAAAATAGCAGTCAGCATGCCGAACAACAGCTAGCTGCTGTACTCCGACAGAGACGCCAAAAAGGCAGCTTGCTATTGCGTTTTTCCGACTGTCGTGCGAACCAACAGCAGTCTACTGCCTCCCCCCCCCCCCCCCGATGCCCGCGCCAAACAGCAGCTACGACTGCTGCGCTTTTGATCCGATGCACACGCTAAACAGCAGGTAAGGCTGCTATTTTTCTCCGACTGTCACAACAGCAAAACGCGAGGCATCGAGGCTGTTTTCCCGACTGTTACAGCAGCCAAAACACAAGCCAAAGGGGCTGTTTTCTCGATTGTTTCCAGCAGCAAAAACGCAGGCCAAAGGGGCTGTTTTCTCGACTGTTTCCAGCAGCAAAAACGCANTGTTTCCAGCAGCAAAAACGCAGGCCAAAGGGGCTGTTTTCTCGACTGTTTCCAGCAGCAAAAACGCAAGCCAAAAGGGCTATTTTCTCGACTGTTACAGCAACAACTTCGCTTTCGCCTCAACCGAACGAGTTGAACAGCAGCTAGAGCTGCTACGGTTCTGTCTACTACTTTCGCCCAACATCAGTTTGCTGTTTCTCACTTCATTCTTCTCTCTTCTCTCTTCTTCCTCCTTCTTTCTTGACTTCTGTTTTTTTTTTCTCTTCAATCAAGGAAATATGAGGTTAAGGACAGGTATGGGAGGGAAGGAACCCTTCCCAAGGGAAAGAAGGTCCATTGGATAAGACCCAAAGTTAGCCACAACCCCCCCCCCCTTTTTAATATTTATTTTTTTTACATAAAGAAGACTAGATGAAAAAAGTTATAAACTCCCAAGATGAGTCTATAAATATTCATATATATAAAATAAAAAAAAACTCAGATGTTACATATATATATATATATTATCTAAATATATATACATGGTATGATTTAATATGTGCATCTGTGTATGTATGAATACCCATGCATGCATGAATGGTCTAGGATGTATGCATGCATATGGGGGGAAATAGTGGCCGACTTTCCTAAAAAGGAAAGTATAAATCTAGGATTTTGGGCATGAGGCAAGGTTTCTTGCCTCATTTTGAATTTTGGGAAAATTAGATAGAAGTGTCATCCGGATATTCATCTTGGTCTTGCATTATCATCTTCTTCAAATCTGAGTATTTGCATAAGAGGTGAGTGGTTTCTAAAAACTTTACATAGTAGTTTTGGTTACTGGTTTTGAATTTGATGTTTGAACATTGCATATTGTCTTGACCGATTTTTAACTTTTATTAAACACTATAGTGTCTGGTTTGAATGAGTCCGGTCATAGCTTTGTGCGGATTCAAGTGTTATGTTTTGATCAAGTATTTAATCCGGTCATGTGTCGTTCGGGGTTGTGCCTAATCCGGTCATGTGCCGTTCAAATACGGCTTAATCCAGTCATGTACTATCCTGATATGTGTTTTTTTTATCCATGTTATGCCGTCCGGATTTGAAGTCCAGACAAGCCTGTCCGGATATGTGTTGTCAGGATATGTATTCTTGTGCAAATATTAAAGTATTGGGAATATTGCAATTTTCACAATTTAATAGTTATTTGGGGTTTTCTCTGATTAATAAAAAAGGGGTATTGTATATCTTTTAAAGTAAAAAGATAATGTTCCTACCAAGCATGGTGACGTAAGTCTGTTTTGGTATGGAACTGTATTTTGGGAAATGTTTTTACCAAACATGGAGACGTATGTTTGTTTTGATATGAAACATGGTTTAAGAGGTAGTTCATCCAGGCGTGGTGACATTTGTCTGTTCTGGCTTGGAACTGGGTAATGGGTACTTCCAAATGTGCTGACTTATGTTTGTTCTGGTAAGTAGCCATGTTTTAATGGAAGAATAAGGATGGCATATCAAGGAGAAGTGTACATTGGATTAAGGGAGGCATTGTCACATGTGGATACTTTTATAGCTCTTGTTATTATTACTAATTAGGTGTAATAACTCTGAATCATCATTTCTTCGTGATTTGATGAATTAGAGATATTATCCTTGTTAGAAATAATAATTTAAATGTTATTGAGAGGGAAAAATAGTTTGTCATGAGATGCATTTATTGCCTAATCTTTTTATCAAAACTTTAATACATACAGAGGACCTCTGGTTGGTCTTAGACTAAGGACCAGAGGACCTCTGGTTATGTAGAAGGGATTTTTAAATACTTTGTGGATTTATAAATTTAAGGCTCTGTATATTTCATACAGAAGCTCTATATTTTAAGTTTCATGTTTTATTCTTTAAAATTGTCTTTTTATCAAAATCATTTATAAACAAAATTTAAGAGTCAGAGGTGCTCTGATTCTAGTTTTGTTATCCTTTTACGTTGTGCTCTTCTGGACCTAAAGGTTTATTTGGTCCAGAGGACCTCTGGTTGGTCTTTGGTTTACTCACATACAGAAGCTCTGGTTCTCTAGAACCAGAGGGGCTCTGGCCTGTTGAGTCAGAGGAGCTCTGGCCCGTAGTGGTAGAATTCCCTTTTTGGAACTTCGGATTTTAGAGTGGGTGCATTTGCATTATGAGCTGATATTAATTGTTGATCATATTATTGATCATGTTGGGAAATGCATACTTTAACTGAAATGAAATTTATTCTGGATAAAGTTAATTTATTAGATTTTGGTGTTAGCACCCTGCATATACAAAGAAGGGATTTACTCACTAGACCCTTCTGGTCTAACCCTCATTTTTTGTTTTTTTAAAATACGCAATGCAGGAACTGCGGGGGCCAGGGATATTAAGGGGAAAGGGAAAATGTGATTATTTTCCTTACTTGATATCTGCTTTTGAAAATCTGCATGAGATTACTTATTTTGAAAGATACATGTTGTTATACATGTGATAGTATAGGATTTTATTTTGGAATTTTTCATATGTTGATTTTGTACATATAAGAATCCTTGTACTAGTGGGGCCATTGTGGTGTAAATTGTATTTCTATGTAATGAAATATGTGTTATATGCAAATGTGGTGTTCCGGAGTGTTACAAAATTGAATATACAGTAGGCAGTGCCCTGCCTCCAACATAGGCTTATGCATCAACACTCAAATGCTTAAACATATCTTAGTTTTAGAAGTTAAAGGTTGACTGTGTTTATTCGACTTTTAGAAGAAACATTTGTCCTCAATTTTTACAAGCTCTGCATTAGATTTTTTTTCTCATCCAGTCCAGGATTCTTGACATCAATTGTAGCTATTAACGTTCATAGTTCTTGACAGACAAGATGTTTACATTTTTCTCGCACTGATGTTATTGTTCAACTTTTTGAGGTTTGTTATGTAGAATCGAAAATCTTTCGGGTTTTCTCTATTTGCTTTGTGTGTGTGATAAATTTTCATTTCCTAGATTGAATGTTTTTTTTATATTTTTAAGAACTTAGAATTGATTTCAGGTGTAAATTTATGCTTGAGATCACAGTGTTGTCAACATCTATATATGTTGCTAGAAAGCATCCCAACTATGCTCCATAATAATCGGACGAGTGATTCAGCTCTCAATACTGGAATGCAAGTGCTAAAAATAAGTTTAAGACTACACCTTACCCCATTAAAAACAACACAAGATAGTATGTTGTCTGTTGATGGCGAACTAGATATATACTTGCAAAGTACTTAAACAAGTTATGTCCCACACCCTGGTGGCTTATGTAGCTTGGAACTTTTTCTCATTAAAAATGTGGTAACATATTTAGATTGTGCTAGATGGGATTCGTTTAACATGGCAATTCAATTAGAAGACTAATTTTAACATTGTTTTATCTTCTTTTGTAGCCCATGTGTCATTACCATCACTTTCTCACCACTTAGGTTTTATTTTCACTTATGATGGGCAAGTTTTGCCCAATTGGCCCTTGAGTTATGATAATTATATTGTTCTTTGTTTTTTTCTTATTTTATATCATGTGTATTAATTTGTATATATAGAATGTATTGAACTTTGAAACAATGAAATTTGTCATTAATATTTTGTGATTTCTGGTATCTTATTACATTGAAATTGTTTTGTTTTTTTTTTATTTGAATGGTTTTTTTATTGTTTTGTGGTAATTTTAAGGTAGTACTGCACAATTTTTCTTATCACATGTGAGTTTTCTTTGGTTTTTTAAGTTGGTTCAAATTGACATTTGTTTGGATGATGTGTTTCTGCCATCTGCTTTAGTATGAGTGTGCTTGAGAAGATTATCTGGCAGCAGCCACGTCCTTTAAAGCAGCAGCAGGCCACCACCTTCAAACGAACAACCATGATCAAATTCATATCAACAATCACATTTGTAAGCAACATGATCTAAAAAATCATTTACGACCTCAATTAACAATGGTAACACAATGACCGAATGCAACAATCTAAGTTAGAAGTAACTATATTTTATTGTCAACCCGAACAGCCCATGACTGCCTTTTGTGTCCAAACAACAGGTATGATAATGAGCAACAAAATGGCAACAATAGATGTTGGTATTACACATATATCAACGGGGAAAAAAAGTAGAGAGCATTTTAGTTGTTTTAATGCAGGGTGTAATGATTTGAGTTTTTTTTTTTTGGAGGATGGTCTATGCTTATGCACAAAGAACTAGGGATATTTGCAACCTTTTAAGGTTAATTTTTTAGATATAAGTTTTGAAATGAGGAGAAAATAGCAACGAGACTGTGATAACCAGATCCTGGTAGTTACCCAAGGTAAATTATACGTGATAACATGATAATTTGTTACGTGCTGGTATGTGCATTTATGTATTAGTTGGATATGACATATATATATATATATATATGCATTCATGATATGGGTGGGTGGAATATAATTTTATATGTGGACATAATTATGCATACGTGTATGCATGCATGGAAGTATGTTTAGGAGAGTGCTTGTGTGCATAAGAATATACTTATGGGGTGTGTAGGCATACACGTGGATATGTATGGGTTAACCGACTCTTTTTTTTTTTTTTGAGAAAGCATAAAAGGGGGTTACCCCATTCATGTGAAATTCTCCTGCCATTTTGAGAGAATTTGTGAGGTTTTAAAAAGAAGTCTTGTCCGGTTTACTTCAAGAGGTAATTTCGAGAGCTGGATTTCAAAAGGGTTGATTTCAAGAGTTTTGTGTTCAAAAGCTTTATAAGGTGAGTGGTTTCTAAACCTTTTTGGCATAATAATTTATACTGGTTTTTAGTTGAATGTTATTTATTATTTGAATCAAAAACCATATATTGTGTTTAAAGTTTTATCCGGACAAAGAGTGACCGGATTAGTGTTAAACCGGACAAGAGTGACCGGATTAATGTTAAGTCGGACAAAGGGTGAATAACRTGTTGTYCGGATTATTTTAAATCGGACAAAAGGTGGACAGAGTGTTGTCCGGACTTGTTATCCGGACAAATATGTTAAAGTTTATTTTAAGTATAAATCGGACAAAGAGGGATAATTTGTCCGGACTTTATATCCGGGTAACTTGTCCGGATAATTTCATGTTTGAAAATTTTATAAGTTTTATTTATTTATCTATATAATTTTAATGTTTATTTAATTATGGATCATAAAATAGTTATTTTATGTCTTTTCAAATAAAAAGTTATGTTTCTACCAAACGTGGTGACGTAAGTCTGTTTTGGTATGAAACTATATTTTTGGAAACCTTCCTACCAAGCGTGGTGACGTAAGTCTGTTTTGGTATGGAAGTGAGTTTTAAATGGTAGTTCCCCCAGACGTGGTGACTTTTGTCTGTTCTGGCTTGGAACTGGGAATGAATACTTTCTGACGTGGTGACTTATGTCTGTTCTGATAAGTAGCTTTGTTTTATTGGAGGAATAAGGGTGGCATATCAATGAGAGGTGTACTTGGAATGAGGGTGGCATTGTCATATGGGGATAATATTATAACTCTTGTTATTATTATTAATTAGATTTAATAACTTTGAATCATCATTTCTTTGTGATCTGATGAATTAAAAATATTATTCTCATTAGAAATAATAATTTAGATGTTATTGAGAAGGGGAAAATGGTTTGTCATATCAGGCAAGTATTGCCTTAAATCTTTTTATGAGATGATTTGATAATTCAAGAAGTGTTGGTATTGTTTTATTTTGGAAAACAATATATATATCTTGAATTAGAAATATTTTATGGAATGGTGATTCTTAAGTTTACATTATTTTGCATAATATTGTAAACTGCTTCAATTATTTGTAAACATTTTGGTGTTCATTACCCTGCATTTGCAAAGAAAGGATTTACTCACTAGACCCATATGGTCTAACCCTCATTTTCTGTTTTAAATTATGCAATGCAGGAATAGCGGGGTCCGGTGATATTAAAGGGAAAGGGAGAATGTGATTATTTTCCTAATCTGTTTCCTGCTTTTGAAGATACATGTTAGATTATATGTAATAGTACAGGATTTGTTTTGGAAGTTTTATATGTAAATTTTGTACATATAGCAATCCTTGTACTAGTGGGAC
>NC_037529.1:42954069-42955551 GCF_001531365.2 Cynara cardunculus var. scolymus
GATATTGAATGAAAGTCATAAATCCCGATACTCTATCCATCCAGGTACCAATAGAATGTATCAAGACCTAAAACATTTTTATTGGTGGCCAGGATTGAAAAGAGATATAGCACGATATGTGGAACAGTGTCTGAAATGGAAGTCTGCAATCCTTGGAGATACCTATATGGAAATGGGATCACATTACCATGGATTTCATTATGAAGTTACCTCGAACTCAAAAGGGGTATGACGCAATTTGGGTAATTATTGATCATTTGTCTAAATCTGCACATTTTCTACCGATAAGAGAAGCATACTCTTTAGAAAAGTTAGCGCAGATTTATATCAAGGAAATTGTTACCAGACACGGTGTTCCATTGTCCATTATCTCTGATAGAGATAGTAGATTCACTTCAAAATTCTGGGAAGGTTTACAGAAAGCTCTGGGGTCCGAAATTCGACTAAGTACAGCTTATCATCCGCAGACTGATGGGCAGAGTGAAAGAACGATTCAAACGCTTGAAGATATGTTAAGAAGCTGTATTGTTGATTTCGGGGGATCATGGGAAGAGCACTTGCCATTAATAGAGTTTTCGTACAACAATAGTTATCATTCCAGTATTCAAGCGGCACCATATGAGGTATTATACGGACGTAAATGCAGAACGCCGTTATGTTGGAATGAAGTGGGTGAGAAACAGTTGACTGGTCCTGAAATTGTACAAGAAACTTCTGAGAAGATCGAACAAATCCGTGAWAGAATCAAAACAGCGCAGGATCGCCAGAAAAGTTATGCTGATAATCGTCGAAAGCCAATTGAATTTGATTTAGGCGATTATGTAATGTTAAAAGTTTCGCCGTGGAAGGGTGTTATCAGATTTGGGAAGAAAGAAAAGCTCAGTCCAAGGTATGTTGGGCCATTCAGAATTTATAAGCGAATTGGGCCAGTAGCATATCAGTTAGAGCTGCCAGAAGAGTTGAGTCGAATTCATAACACTTTTCATGTGTCGAATCTGCGAAAATGTTTGGCTGATCCGAATTTAGCTGTACCTTTGCCAGAAATTCAGTTAGATAGTAAATTGAATTTTGTAGAAACACCCGAAGCCGTAATTGATAGAAAGATTAGGGTGTTAAGAAACAAAGAAATAAATCTGGTTAAAGTACAGTGGAAATTTCATAAAGGACCGGAAGCGACATGGGAATTGGAGTCAAAAATGAAATCAGAATACCCATGGCTGTTTGATTAAWGGAATTCCGGGACGRAATTCTTTTGAGGGGTGGATAATGTGATAACCAGATCCTGGTTGTTACCCAAGGTAAATTATACGTGATAACATGATAATTTGTTACGTGCTGGTATGTGCATTTATGTATTAGTTGGATATGAGTATATATATATATATTGATATATATATATATATGCATTCATGATATGGGTGGGTGGAATATAATTTTATATGTGGACATAATTATGCATACGTGTATGCATGCATGGAAGTA
>NC_037529.1:42956901-42962955 GCF_001531365.2 Cynara cardunculus var. scolymus
AGTTTACATTATTTTGCATAATATTGTAAACTGCTTCAATTATTTGTAAACATTTTGGTGTTCATTACCCTGCATTTGCAAAGAAAGGATTTACTCACTAGACCCATATGGTCTAACCCTCATTTTCTGTTTTAAATTATGCAATGCAGGAATAGCGGGGTCCGGGAATATTAAAGGGAAAGGGAAAATGTGATTATTTTCCTAATCTGTTTCCTGCTTTTGAAGATACATGTTAGATTATATGTAATAGTACAGGATTTGTTTTGGAAGTTTTATATGTAAATTTTGTACATATAGCAATCCTTGTACTAGTGGGACTTTTTTGATGTAATCCATATTTCTATGTAATGAAATATGTGTTTTATGCAAATGTGGAGTATGGGGGTGTTACAGAGACAAATACAAAAGATCTGCATCATTTATTCAAGTGGTTGTCGGCTACAATTTGTGTAGTCATTTGTAGCTAATGCATTGGGCTACATAATTTAAAATAGATCCAGCTCGATGGTGTCGATCATTTAGCACACAAGTAAATCATTCATGGGTCAATTTACTTTACATATTTCAACCAATTGTAGTTTAAATGACTTAACACAGAGGTTGTATTAGGTCTTATTTACTTTATATCTGCAAAAAAAAATGAAAGATGAGACATCAGATAGTGTTGATTTATCAACATAAATGACCAAAGTCATGTTTGTAATTTTTATCGTCAATATGTATTGGAACAATTATGGAACAAACCCAAAAAGTTAAACTATTCTTGCCAAGTATTTTGGAAAGCCACATGGATTGTCGATGTAAGTATCTGTTGGATAGTAATTCCTTAATGACTATGAACATTACTTTTAACATCGGGTATGATCTTGATGTTATGTTTTATGTGTTACAGCCTGAACATTACTTTTAACATTCACTAGCTATGAAACATTACTTTGTAATGTCATTTCTAATGCCAAAGCCATGGCCCAAGAAAGGTATTTTGGAAACAACATTTTACAAATAAAAAAAGAACATGAATGAAAAAGTTTGGATGGAGAAACAACTCAACAAGCATATCAATCTTTTAATTGTAGAAAATGAAAAATACCTTGCAGATTTGAGAGATCTTTATTTATTTTTTTAATCGATTTCTCTTGGTTCTTGAAGAAAGGAACGATCGAATGTGTATAAAATGTGAATCAGCGTTTGAAAGATTGTGTGAGTCGTGACCAGGGGTTTAAGGAAGAAGGTATGTGGCTTTTCTCTTTTAAAAAAGGGATATGTTATGTATGCCATTTGCATAAAATATTAAGGGTATATTTGGAATAAAAAATCAAAAAGCTCCTAAAGCTTATGAAATGTTACTTCAACTAGCGTTTCAATAAGGTCCATCCAAATATCTACTCGAAAATAAGTTAGCTTTTGTTGTTGACTTAGTCAAAAATTGACTTGAACACCACTTTTTCATTTTATCTATTTGTTTTAATATAACATTTGTTTAGATTTACAAATGTTTGATCATTTTCTTATTAGTTTCCCCCCTTATTGGGAGGAATTTTGTACAAATTAAATTTTGTAAGTTTGGGTTTGCATATATCCACTAATGTTTAATGTAGTGTATACATTAGTGTCTTCTAATCAATTTAGAGATCATTTTGATTCCATTAGTAACGAGGACACTATCTAATAGTAAGAAGTATAAAAAAAGAAATTATAAATATATATATATAGAGTTTGTTTCAAATACAACCCGTCGCATTTGTACAATCAATGCAACCCAATAAATTGAGATATTTATGGAAATGATGAGAGTTCATTTATTATGATTTGAATATTTATGAAAGATAAATATGGTTCATTAATTATGACAATACTTTATATTAGGAAATAATCAAAACTTATATGAAATCGCATATTAATCAAATGAAATGGATGGTTGAGATTGAGTTGTATTGGTTGTACAAATGTCAAGGGTTATATAATAACCAACCTCTATATATATATATATATATGTGTGTGTGTGTATATATATATATATATATATAGAAAGAGAGAGGGGGGAGCGATCAAATGCACACCACTCATTTTTGTGCAAACCCTGCAAACCAATATCATTCATCCATTTTCTTGATCAATGGTCATGATTAAAATGTGTTATATTAGGTAAGTAAAAAATAAAATAAAAGGTTTAATATTTAATCAAGAAATGGCAAACCATTGTTCTGTCTTTTTTTTTTTTTTTTGGAAATTAATTTCATCAATAAATACATTTTGGAAATTGTATCTCATTTTTTTCGTTAGTGAAGTTTGTTTCATTGTTCGTCTGTATAATGAAATTTGAGCCAGATATAGTTCAGTCAATGGAACATTTTCCAAATATCTGAATTAACATGTTTTCGTTAATAAAATTCGTTTCATCATTGAAATTGGTGTCATGGACTCCACAATTCCAAAAACTAAATAACATTGTTTCAGCAGTGATAACTGTTGAAATGTTCCTAACCAAAATGGAATCAATTTCATGGATTCTAACCAAGATGAACTCAATTTTACATATGAAACTAAATATTGTTCAGTCAATGAAACACTTCAAAAATTGAATAATAATATCTCATTCATTTTCAATTTTTTTTTCATGTTTTCTAACCAAAATGAAATTGGTTTCATGGTTTATAGCCAAGATGAAGTTGGTTTTATTAATGAAACCAAATATGGTTTAGTCAATGAAACATTTCAAAACCTGAATACTATTATTTCATTAATGAAAGTAATTTCATGGTTCATAACCAAAATGAAATTAGTTTCATTTTTGAAACATTTTGAAAACTGTATAACGTGGTTTCATTAATGACATTTGTTTTACGAATGAAAACAAAACAATATATGAAACTGTTTCATTGTTTCTTGAATGAATTCATGAGACTCCTTGTCACCTTGAATGAAAGATGGATCTTTTGACATGGTGTTGTGAACCACATATGAAACTATCTCATTTATAGTTATTGAAACAAGATTAGACTGTTAATTATTTGTAATCAAACTGATTTTAGGAGTATAGTTTTACAATTYATATTTTAGGAGTATAAYTTAATAAAAGAATATAAACTATTAATGRTAATAATTATATATTAAAATAAATTRATTTAYARMTTMMATAAAAAYWGTTAYTATATTTAATWTTYCATATTTAAAAACAATTAAAACATTACCAAGATTAACCATTACAAAGTAAAATGACAATCATACTCTTATTTATTAAAAATAAAGAATAAAACATGAAATTTTTCTACTGGTTGAAATTGGTTTCTATAGTTTGCATGAAATAGGCGGTTTGCAATCTAACTCCCCGAGAGAGAGAGGCGGGTTAGATTACAAACCGTCTGATTCGTGAAAAATATGCTAATCACTCTCGACCAATAGGAAATTTCCGTTTTTTATTCTTTAATTTTAATAAGTAAGGGTATAATTGTTATTTTACTGTATAATGGTTAATAATGGAAATGACTTAATTATTTTAAATATGAAAACGTAAATATAGAAATCGTTCTTATGGAATGTGTAAATCAATTGTTTTTAAATATAATATTAGAAATAATTTAATTATTTTTAAATATGGAAATGTAAATATAGAAAACGTTTATATGAAAGATTTAATCAATTGTTTTTAAATATAAAACGGTGAAACAAGGAAATAGTTGTATATAATGAAGAGGACAGATTAATACAGTTTCATAATGTAAAACAGATTTATACAATGAACCAGATTCACACATGTGAATAATATACTATAAAACAGATTATACAATGAAAAAATACATATTCATCTAGTTAAGAAATACAGATTAATACAGTGAACCAGATGATGAAATAATGTTTTTCATACGATGAAATAATGTTTTTCATACAATGAAATAATGTTTTTCATACAATGAAATAGTTGCATATAATGATGAAATACAGTTTCATACAGTGAAATACAGTTTAATTCAGTGAAATAGTTGCATAGAGTGAAGAACACAGTGATGAAATACAGTTTCATACAGTGAAACAAATTCATATGAGTGATTTGCCGATTTTGTCCTTTTTTAATTAAAAATTAAACTTTTTTTTAATTTCCTAATATAACATTATTTAAATTTTGATCATTGATCAAGAAAATGGATTGATGAGATTGGTTTGTAGGGTTTTCACAAATGAGGGTGGTTTGCAATTAACTGCTCCTCTCTCTCTCTCTGTGTCTATATATATACATATATATATATATAGAGAGAGAGAGAGGGAGAGATGAGCGATCAAATACAAACCACCCAATATGTACAAACCGTACAATTCACCCTCATCCGTCGATTTCATTGTTTAATTTTACGAAATTTTTTCATAAAATTGTTTAATCTTGTGAAATTGTTTCATATAATACTTTTTTGATGAAATTGTTTCATATATGGTTATGAAAATTTAATGAAATTGTTTCATGTATTTCTCTAAAATTAAAATAACGAACATGATAATATCCATATTAACACATTCCACAATAAAAATGATTAATCAACCTCTCATAATTACAAAAAAATGAACAAAATGAAAAATTATGATTGGTTGAATGTGCTTTGTACGGTTTGTACAAATAACGTGGTTTGCAAAGTAAACCTCTTCTCTCTCTCTCTCTCTCTCTATATATATATATATAGAGAGAGAGAGAGGCGGGATTAAATGAAAACCGTCTAACTCTTAAAAACCGTGTAAACTAATTTCGACCAATAGGAAAATTCTTTTTTTTAATTAAATTTAATCATTAAGAATAGAATTATCATTTACATTGTTTTCGATTAAATATGTAAGTTATTAAGAGATCTTAATTAAGGTAACATGATAAATGAAATTTTAGAAATGGTAATATTTAAATGTTTATTTAAATTAGAATTTTAAAAATTAAATATTGTTATTTGGTTTCTCGGTTTATTAGTGGTAAGAATACGAAAATAGAAAATTATTATATTCATTAATCCACTAAATTAGTAACAGATCCAAATAAAGATTCATGAACCGGTAAAAATATAATCAGCTGTGAAACAGATTCATGATAGATTTGTTCATGAGAACGTTCATTGAAGAGCTTGTTTTATTAAACATATGCAGATTAATTCGTGAAAACGATCATTGAGGAGCTTGTTTTATGAAACTTTTGGGGATGAAGTGGTTGTGTAATATAATATTCTTGCATAATCTTGTTTTCTTATCAATAATTATTGATGGAATTGTTTCATTTTTTTGGATGATTATGTTCACTTAATGGTTAACAAAGCATGTAATGGAAAATGCATTGACTCTATGAAACGTGTTTGTATCGAAAGAAAAAGGCTGATGAAATGGGTGCATAAAGAAAGTGAAACCATTTCATAATTGCTTTGTTTAATTAGCAAAGAGTGAAATCGTTTCATAATTAGATTGAAACTGTGAAACCATTTCGTTCATGAAATGTAGTAGTAAAATTTTTATTATTATTATTCAAAAGGTTTCATTATGTCAAAATTGATTATAGTGTGTTTTATTTTTATTGTTGATCTATTTTAATGATGGATGTTATTTTTTTTATAATATTTGAACATTAAATTAATATATTATTTTACAAATGATTTTGTTTCATTAATATTACGATATACATGATATGGTTGCCATTAATATTACCACTACCAAAGTTACCATTTTGTCATTTTCGGAATTATTAAAAAAAAATTAATTTTCTAATATAACCTAAACTAATCTTGATCATTGATCAAGAAAATGGATGGATAAGATTAGTTTACATGGTTTACACAAATAAGGGCGGTTTTCATTTGATCGTTCATATATATATATATATATATATCCTAATAAACCCAATACCAGATAGCTGCCAAAAATATGACCAAAAGTGGTTCAATATATATATATATATATATATATATATAGATATATAGATATATATATATATATAGTTTTACCTTGTAGTATGTTTTCTACTAATGGTAGATTATAGTATTCTTGTAGCTTATTATAACTTTCTTCATATGTCATTCCTAAATTTGTCATACA
>NC_037529.1:42964095-42965871 GCF_001531365.2 Cynara cardunculus var. scolymus
TATTAGCTAGATGTTTTTCATCGCCGCAAATAAAACATTTACATTTTCTTGTTTGTGGTTTTTTAACATATGTATCTTTATTATAAGGTTTATATTTTGTTTTATATGTAGTGCTTTTTCTAAGTTTTTTCTTTTTATTGTTATAATGACCATATGCCTGTGGAGTGTATATAGCTGTTTTACAAAATGCGTAAGCGTTCTTTTTTAACTGTTCCTGTAAAGCTACTTCTTTGCATTTATCTTCTAAAATACTAAAAGTATATGTTATTCTTGGTCCTATTCCAAGATTTGGTTGTGTATCATAGTGTTGTTTCCATGTATCATGTATATATCTTCCTAGATGTCCTGGTAATTTAATAAAATATTTATTACAAAGATTATCATTCATTGCTTGTCCTGTTTGTGATAGTAATCATGTAAAATCTAAGGTAAATTCATTAATATATTTMATGTCTGYTGTACTTAATTGTTCTAGATTTCTTATTGTTGTGTCTTGTATTAAGGTACTATTTTTGGCTGGATCAACTCCTAATATAAGAGTTCTTATTTGYGATGTAAAATTGTATGGATTATCTCCTAAAGCTTTTAAACTGTTTACTTCATCTGGATTTTGGGCTTTTTTGCTTTGCCAAWTGCCTAAAGCTATTGGGCCTAATGTTGTTTCTAAATAAGAAAACATATCCATACTGTCTTTTTTATTAGTTTCCCACATTCTTACTACTGTTTGTTCCCATGCTAAGATTTCATCCATCCATAACTGAGGCTTTTGTTGTTCTAACAATAACATACTACTACTAYATATATTTMYTATAGGTAGTCTTTTTCCTTTTCCTATAAAGGTTGATTCCTGTTGATATTCGATAGAAGGTTTTGCACATTTTTCTCTTCCTATTCCTTCTTGTATTGATGTTCCTGGTTCCTCCTATTTTATTCTTTTATGTTGATTAGGCATATAAGTATCCATAAATGTGTGTTCTTGTTTGTAAAAATCTGTTAACATAGTTTTACCTAGTAGTATGTTTTCTACTAATGGTAGATTATAGTATTCTTGTAGCTTATTATAACTTTCTTCATATGTCATTCCTAAATTTGTCATACATTCTATTATCATATCATMTACTTCTTCTTGTATATTCAGCTCTGTAAATTTTCTATTAATTATTTGTTCTAATGTTTTATAAACTTCTTCTGTTTTAAAGCTTGTAGTTGTATCTTCAGTTTCTTCTAAATATTCTATTAGACTGTAATCGCATTCCAGATATTAAAAAAGCAATAATTTCTGAAATGGAAGTTGATCTTAGTCAAAATACCGCACTATTTTATTGCACACCTTGAATTTTAAAAAACATAAATGATTTACAAAAAAATAAAAATAGCACTACAAACAAAAGGATATGATAATTATGAAGGAGATAATTTAGTAATAAGTATAGGCGTATTAGGAAAAGCAAGTAACAGATCAGGTACGAAGTATAAAGTAAACATTGAAGGAATTGTAAATACAGGGCGAACTCTGATGTATTTGTATATCGTAATGTTGGAAAACTGTAAGTATGTTTACTTAATGTAATAAATTGTTTATTAATATAAATACCTCCATTTAGACTAAATAAGAAATTTAATCCTAATACAAAGTCTTGTGATTGTATGTGTTGAGGGTTTATATTTATTTGAGCAATATCATATTTAATATTGTAATTTCCTGCAAAGTCTAAAAATTGTATTCCTCCTAGTTCTATATAATTTTTAATTTGTACGAGTCTATTTTCAATTGTG
>NC_037529.1:42965971-42967140 GCF_001531365.2 Cynara cardunculus var. scolymus
ATGCAATTCCCTCGATGTGGAAATTTGCACTTATTGCATCTTTCTGCATCGCCCTGTCTTACCACTTGCGATTGGGCTCCATAATTCCTTGTTATTCTCCTGCTTCTGTCGAATTTCCCTCCAATTCTTCGGTCCCTATATTCCTCTATCTTCCGTTTTCCTTTGGCCAACCCTCCAGATTGCACAGCATTGTTTGTGAGTTTTGTGGCAATTTCTACCGCCTCTTGAATAGTCTTTGGATTGGCAGAGGTTATGTTCCCCCTAATTTCTGGAGACAATCCCCAAATGTACCTTTCGATTCGAACCTCCTCTGGTGTCATAAGGTGCGGCACCAGGTTTGTCAATTCATGAAATCTCGTTGTATACGCAGAAATATCGTCTCCTTTCATTTCGAGGTTCCACAATTCCATTTCCAACTTTTGGAGTTCACTCCTCGGACAGTATTCGTCTTTTAGGAACTTCTTAAACTCTTCCCAGGAAAGTCGGTTAGCCGCTTCTCGACCTCTGGTTTGAACTATAGTGTTCCACCAAGTTAGCGCCCTTCCTTGCAATAGGCACGCTGCGTACTCTACTTTATTCCCTTCGGTGCATTGGCTAATGTGCAGAACGGATTCCATGCTCTCTAGCCACGATAGTAATCCTACCGCTCCTTTGGTTCCATTAAATTCCTTGGGGTTGCAAGCTCTGAAAGTCTTGTAAGTACATTCCCGCAGAGGTCTAGGCTCAGAGTTTGAGGTTTGGTTGGCATTCAGTCCAGCAGCCACTTGGCTGACTATATTGGGTAGTGCAGCGATAAGTTGGTCTGATAYGAGTTGCGCTATATCAGGGTTCTCCCTTCTTGGCGGCATTTCTTTGGGATCCTAATCAGAATGGAATTCATAAGTTTGATGGTAACAAGTGTTATAACTTCCCAGATATTTCTATGGTATTCAAAAGTGTTTTTCGCATGGAGGATGATTAGGCATTACCAAAACCAAAATAGAGTAACCTTATTCGGACAATAAATTGACATAATAAGCATTCTTCAAAAGGTGTTCATGCATTGATATTTGATGGCAAGTACAAAAYAGGGTCTTCTAGTAACGGAACAAAAAGTGAGTATCCTACTCTTAATTTTTCCTTCTAGAACAACATCCATCCTATGGCTATTCCCAATGCCAACATCATCA
>NC_037529.1:42970108-42977983 GCF_001531365.2 Cynara cardunculus var. scolymus
TAGAGAGAGAGAAACGAAATGGCTGGAAATTTTGAAGGATGAAGAATTTTCAAAAGAGATGGGGGTATTTATATGGGGCTTCAAGAGAAGGAATGGGCYGACTCTAAAGGTCCAGGCCCAAGAAGGCTTTTATTTACTAAATACAAGGCCCCAATAAATACAACAAACAAAATAACTTTGACAAAAGATTTTTAAAACTCCACTCTTTCAAAATAATAATTGGCAACCAAATATAAAAGATTGGAACTTTGGAAATTTGAATTTTAAGATGAACGAAACGAAAATATCAGCTTTATTTTTATGTGAAATATTTCAAGACTATTTGGCATTGCACGAACTAACTTGGTTAGCTACCCACCAAAACGTGACCTAACAGACTAATCTTGGGAGATGATCAAGATGATCACAGATCATCGAAGCTAAATCCTAGAAAGACTTRGTTTTCAATAAAGGTCCTAAAATGAGGTACTAACCTGAAATTCCAAAATGCAGAATTGTCACATAGTCATAGTTGCGTGAAAAGACTATCCCGTGAAAGAATTTTAGGAATGAACTGCTGCATGTGTCTATTCCCGCAGTCTTGGATGTCAGACATTTGTTTAGGATGGAGAATAGTAGATTCCAGATTGATGGCTGAAAATGCCGTTTGAATTGAGACGGGTTAGTCAACTCTTGCAAGTATCCTAACCGTTTGATGTCGCGACATAGTTGGTCATCAGTTACAAATTGCTCATATCCTGTTGAGCCTGTCCTGGAAGACGTAGGATCCTTCTTAATCTTTTTAATGTCAGACGGCTGACATATTCATCCACGGCTCGTTCGAAGTAAAAGGTGTCACCGTCTTGAGCCAGTGTTAGGGTACTCCAAAATTGTTGTAAGTACACCATCGGAACAGGTGTATTGGTTGAAAGGGAATAGGCAATGGGGTGTCCTCTCAGGATTCCAGGAATTATTTGGTATTCAGCTGGCATGTCGAAACTGAATGAATGGTTATTGGGTTTTATATCAAGATACTGGCATTGGGGAAAAAGAGTTTCAGAAGGTATGGGTTCGTTTATGGGTTGAGGAGGGTTTTGGATATTGTCATATCTGACCGAGGGAATATGAGATTCCTCGTCAAACTTATGATGTATGTCCTCCATTTACCTGTAAAAATATCTGAAATTATTAGAACCCATATTATTCAAACAATTCAAATACTCAATGTAAAAAAATTTAGAACTTAAAAAATTGTAATAAAAAATTTTGAATTAAAAAAGATTTACTAAAAAAATTTAAAAAATTCTAAACTTACATTTAACAAAAAAAATTAACTAAAAAAAATTCTAAAAATGATAAACTAAACTAAACAAAAAAAAAATTAACATATAAAAAAAATCTAAGAAATTTACAAAAAAAATTAATACCAAAACAAAATGTTAACCGGATTTCTAATCCGGTCAACTAAGAAAGAAAAAACATTTCTAAGTTTATACAGTCCAAATAGTCCACATATGTCCAACACATAAAAGAATCAAAAACTCTAATAAACACTAAAAAACAAAAACTTAAACTAAATTTAACCTAACACATAAAAGAATCAAAAAAATTAACATGAAAGCTTGATTTATTTGAATCGATTAATTGTGATTAGCCTGTTTTTGTTTATTTTACAGTTTATGGTTCGATTCATATTCAGATTTATTAGATTCAATATGAAAAGTTTATACAGTCCAAATAGTCCACATATGTCCAACAGATCGATAACGACAAGGAATAATGTTCATTAGATCAAACAAAAGTAAACCTTATGATTAGAAAAGAGAAGAAACAGATGAAGGTTCGAAGATCTTGAGCGATGTAACAGGTACGTATGACCGGAGACGATGATGAATAGTGAATGGGAGTAAAAAATGAAAGTAAAAATGAGTCGATTATTTATAGTAAAAGTCAAAACCCGTTCAAATTCTAAACCGCTCAAAGCTTATCCGGATTAGAATAAATCGGTCAAGAGGTGTCCGATTTATGGAATAAGAAATAACTAAGTGTTAATCCGGACAATAAATCGCTCAAGGCATAGGCGATTTAGAAGAACACCGGTCAAGACTTGTCCAGTTTAAGAATAAACCGCTCAAGAGTCAATCGATTTAGAGATAAATCGCACAACAAAGAAAGCTAAATCATTCAAACAAAGGAATAAATCATTCAAAAGATAAACGATTTAAGAACTTGGAAAAACAAATGAGACAAGCGATTTAGGAATCCGGTCAAATCAAGTAGGCGATTTATAAATTCGCTCAATCCCCTGTAAACATATCTAACCTTATTCGGATAAGAGTTTATCATATAGCCTTTTGTCCGAATTAGTTTAAATCGGACAAGTGTTGTCCGGATTTGCAATAAATCGGACAAGTGTTGTCCAGATTAGACTAAATCGGCCAAACACTTATATTTTTAAACTCTACATCTTTTAAAAATTAGATAATGTTTAAAATACCTGTGAAGTCCCAAAATCATACAAACATGATATGATCTTCAAGAATTAAGATGAATAGAATAATAGAAAGAATATCTTCAAAGAATGATTAGATTGAGAGAGAGAGAATTACAGCTGAAAAACTTGATTACAATTTGCTAATCACTTCATAATGGCAATTACAAGGAAAATACTATTTATACAAGGAAATAGTAAAACTACACTATTACAATAAAGCTATTCTAAAGAGAAACTTGAATACAACTTTAACGCTCTAACTCAAACCCAACATTCTCCCCCTTTGGATTCAAGTTTGGACTCTTGTGAATTTCGCTTTGCGTAGTCCAAGAATTTTCTCCAATTTTCTCAGAGCATTCCTATATTGAATTTTCTCCTCGAGCAAATTTATCGCGTTGACAAGAAAATATCTTTCCTTGGAGTTCATCCATTCTGATTCAGCAGCTTTATCGTTCATCACCCTTTTTAAGTCAAGTTCCCTTCTCACTAATTTTATTGTGCCATCAGAATATTTATTCAGCTTGCTAAACCTCATGAACTTCTTTACTTGAAGTTGAGCAAAGTAGATAACCCCGAACTCTGGACTTTCAAGAACCATATAGACTGGATAGCCTTCAATATCTGCTAGTTCTTGGTTTGGTCTTTTACGATTGATGATTCGTTGGTTGTCTTCAAGGCCCATTTGCACATCAATGACCATCGCCAGTTTTACATGACAGCGTATAAATCTCTTGATTGCTTCAAGAGCAACCAATTCTCCTTCCTTTCTGATCGTCATGTTTTTTAGTTCAAAATACATATATTCAAGGTCATCCAAGTATAAGTTCGAAAAGTCTGCTTCGCTGAATCTCCAAATCTGACCATCTTGCCTTGTTACTGTGAAAACAGAATACCAGATTCTTAACAACTTCTGAGCATCAATTTGTTTAATCGTTACGATCCGTTGCTTTGTACGCACTTCACTAATCGGTAGGCACTTGGCTTTTAAAAGATGATGGTATTCAATACGATATTCTTTTGACTGCTTATGAATACCCAGAACTTTGTCGCCGCTCAGAACTTTTCTATGACGGATGAAGATTCCAAAGTAGATATCTTGTAGATATGGCTCTCGGATCCTTGCACGATCATATCCAGGAAAATTTGCTCTAATATGGAATGGCACACAGTCTCTGGTGAAAATTTCAGTTGGATCAACTTGTTCTCTTTGAGCAGGTAAAACTGCAGTGGAAGATTCTGGAACAGACTGACGTTCTTCTTGGACAGGAAAGACTGGATCTTCATCATCAATATCAGCTTCAAAGTCAATAGATCCCAGTCGACTTGTCGATATTTTCAATGTCTTCTCCAAAATCTTGCTCTCCACCCAGAGTAGTAGAGAACACCTCGTTGAATCCTACATTGGCAGACAAGTCCAATAGCATCCTTATTCCTACCGTGGAGTCCGCCGGCTTTTCAACCATTGGCTCGATCGTAGGACTTGTCTCCATATGTTCATCTTCAACTGTAATAGCCTCAATTACTCTTTCCCAAACAGATTCCGGGGCAGAGGTTTCAGCAATAACGTCTTGAGTTGATGGCTCGTCACCGACCCTTGCACCTTGCACCTTGCTCAGATGTCTCGGCCAATCTCTGTCTCTTTCTCTCCCCCTCATGACTATCTGGATCATCCTGATCGTCATGCCTTCATTTGAGAGATATGGCATGAGACCTGCAAGTTTCTTCTAAGGTAGACACCCATTCAGCTAGGGCGTCTATTGAACTTTTAAGATCTTGGGTGTTAGATGTGATCAACTTGCTAACTTTAGAAAAGCTAGAAGTAAAGACATCTTGGAAAGCTAAAAACTCTGAGGCTCTAACAAAAGGGTTTACATCTAATTGTTGACGTAAGAGGCCAACCAAACCTTCATCCTCAGCATCTGGATTTTGAGACACCATCAATTTTGCATATAGCAATGATTTCAGTTCATCCACCGATTGATCTGGTACTGACGGTTCAGGAACATGCGGTGGTGATGGCACAGATGGTGGCTCTTCTTCTACAACGTCCTTCCCCTTCAAAAATATTTTGAGACTTGCCATTTGAGCATCCATATTGTCTTGAACAGCCTTTAGGGCGCCGTCCAGGTATTCCCTTGACACGAAGTCGGGTAAACTCACTCSTGGTTCACATAGAATACCAGTTGTAACAACAGTTGAATAAACTGTTGTGCCTACGTTCAATGTTGGGGTAAGGTTAGCATTGGTAGGACTTCCAACCTGTCCTTGTGGAATGTCAAAAGACACCACTCAGGTCATTCCAGCAAGTTCACTAAGAACTGCACTTGGAGCAACAGAAGCTCCTGACTCATGTGTACCTAAGTGTATCGGCTCTAGACTCGAGGTGCACAGAATCGAAGTCGTAGGCTGGGGCAGCGGCCTACTTGTTTCAATAACTACATTCTCCAATTGAGAAGTAGTTAGCATATGAGCTCTATCCCCTTGTGAAAATGAAACAACTGGTTGTTGAGAACTAATTGAGTGGATGGGTGGGTTGTGCATTTGCATAGCTGGGCTAGCTATGTCGTGTTCAATACTAACATTCAACGAATGAATGTCAGTAGCAGATGTGGTTGCCCGGCTAAGTGTTTCAGTTTGGAAAGGAGCTTGATCTTCTTTTTCTGAACCACTCTCACCCTCTCCATATTCTTTTTCTTCCCTTTCTCTCAATCTCTCTTCATTTTCGACATACTCCCTCATCTCCTCCATCATCAGGTATATCTTGAAGTATGCGATCGTAATCATCACATTCGTCAACGTTGAATGACAAAGAATGCAAACTTGGACAAGGATGCTGAGCTGAATATTCAGAAAAAATATCATCAATGTCATCAATAATAATACCAATTGCAATGTTTTGAGCAGGAATGGATTGATCATGATCTTCTGCTTCATCATTATCATCATCTTGATCACCTTCTTGACCATTACCAGAATCTGCCTCATAATCAGATTCAGTAGCTTCCGAACTTGAAGAAGTTAAGGAAGTACTGACAGTTGGAGTACTTTGCTGATCAGACGCTCCCCCCGCCTGTTCACCCCTTTCAGATTCTTTTTCTCTCAACTCAGTTTCCTGTTCAGGTAACCCCTGTTCCTGAACACTCTCTTCTAATTCTAACTGCTCTCTCACAGCTGAGGCATGGGGTGATCTGTGGGCAAGTTCAACCGGTTCTGGTTGAACTATTGGATCTATCACTCTCCTATAGTCTATTACGCACTGAGCGGTCTGATCAGCTAGGGCAATCAGTTCTGGTGGTACTGGCATTATTGAATCCAGGTCTTCCACTTCTGTATGCTGTCTGATTCTAGTCATGGTGAATGTTGGCCCTTTTTCAGAACTTGATCTGGCCGGAATATCCTCATTAGCATTCATCATGGCCTTAATGAATAATTGTAGAAACCTCTGAAATGGCACAAACTTCCGAGCTTTTGACGGGAATCTTTTTGCATTGACTAGCTCTACCAACTCATTCCATATGACTAAGGCGTAGTCATAGTTTCTTGAGAAGACGACACCATGAAAAAATTTAAGGAATGAGCTATTGCATGTATCTATGCCCGATGTCTTTGACGTCAGGCATCTATTCAAAATAGAGAACAGTAAGTGCCAGATTGAAGGCAGGAATCGTCTTTTGAATTGAGTTGGGTTGTTCAGAACTGCCGAGTATCCTAGACGCTTGATATCCAGACACAGTTGTTCATCTGATATAAAATCTTCAAAACCAGTAGAGCCTGGTCCGGGCAGACGAAGTATTCTTCTTAGGCGTTTCAATGTCAGACGACTGACATATTCATCAACTTCGCCTTGAAAGTAAATTGTGTCCCCGTCTTTTTCTAAAGTTAGAGTGCTCCAGAATTGTTGTAAATACACCATCGGAACTGGTGTATTTGCAGATAGAGAATATGAAATGGGATGACCTTTCAGGATTTCTAGAATGATCGGGTATTCAGCTGGCATAGCAAAAGAAAAGACGTGGTTATTTGGTTTAATGTCAAGGTATTTTATTTGTGGGAAAAGGATTTCTGATGGAATAGGCTGGTTGGGCGGGTGAATGGGAATGTTATCAGATCTAATGGAAGGAACATGTGATTCCTCGTCAGATTGATGTCGGTGTTCCGCCATTAACCTGTAAAAAAATCTAAAAACATTAGAAACCATTTTATTTAAAGAAAATGTAACACACACACACAAAAAATATTAATCTCTAAAAAAAAGTAAACATGGAAAAGAAATAAAGAGAGAAAAGAAAAAAAAATTCAAAAACAAAGACCAACACTTAGAAAAAAAAATGAAAACAAGTTGACCGGATTAGAAGTCCGGACAACATACGAACATTCTAACACTTGAAAGAAAAAAAAAACATAGTTGTGACCGGATTAGAAGTCCGGACAACAAAGCAATCACACACAAAAATACTAAGTCAAAAACTAAAAGAAAATAAATCGGACAATCATCAACCGGATTAAGGTTGATCGGATTGAACTCCGATCACCWTGTCCGGTGAAATATCCGTTCAACACACAAAATTCACACAGTAAAAAAATTAAAAAAATACACACTAAAACAAAGCAAAATACACACAAAACAATCAAAATACACTCAAAAAGAAATTAAAATACACAYAAAAACGATCAAAATACACACAAAATACTCAATCAATCAAAGATAAAACCGTTTCTATTTGAGTTTATTCTCTTATTATTCAATTTCAGATTCGATTATGAAGTTAATGAGAAGATTAAGTCCAACAGTCCATAAGTTCAATGTTAATCCAATACAATCAAGGTATATGAATAAGGAATCAAATGATAWAAACCTTGATTTAGCAAAGATGGAACTGTAGAAGAGATTGACAAAGTAGATCTTTGAACCAGAATTGAGCGGAGACGATGATGAATAGTTAAAGGAGATAAAAAGTAAAAAGTAAAAATGAGTCGACTATTTATAGTCAAAGTCAAAAACCGTTTAGATTCTAAATCGCCCAAGACTTATCCAGATTAGAATAAATCAGTCAAGAGGTGTCCGATTTATGACATGAAAAATATCTAAGTGTTAATCCGGACAATAAATCGCTCAAGGCATGTACGATTTAGAAGACTACCAGTCTAGACTTGTCTGGTTTATGAATAAATCGCTCCATGAAGAAAGATAAATCGCTCAAGTTAGGAATTAAACCTTTCAAAGATTGAATGATTTAAAGACTTGGAAAAAATGAACTTAACAAACGATTTAAGGAAAACGGACAAATGAACTCATCGACTTATTAAATCGCTCAATCCCTTGCAAAGTATATCTAATCTTATCCGGATAAGAGTTTATCATATAGCCTTTTGTCCGGATGTCTAAATCGGACAATAAATCG
>NC_037529.1:42979803-42981163 GCF_001531365.2 Cynara cardunculus var. scolymus
AAACCTTAGTCGGCTCAATTTTACTCAAGAATGTGGAGTACAAACACTCATTAGCAGTCGCAGACCGTGTACGAATAGGTGCTGATGGATCACCAATTATTTGATGTGTTGGATGATCTTGGGTCCACTTCTTGCTATGAGGTAAGGGAGTATAAGAACTTTGATCTGAATTTTGATCAATATACGAACTTAGGGAGTTTATAGGAACATGTTCAGGTGAAGGTTCAATATTTGGAACTAGGATAGGTTGAATATCTGATTGAGGTGGATTATTGTCAACTGGTTCAACCAACATCTCTTGCCTTTCAGAAGTTTCACCCTATTCACACTGAATGGGATTGATTGGATTCTCCATTTCTATTTCTTCATCGACTTCTTCTGCTTCCTCTTTTGTTTCAGTTACAGGCATATCAGGAGATGGACCCGATAACTGTTGTTCAGTTAAATTTTCCCTGATCAAAATAATAGACWKATTAGGCTTATTATCAAAATATTCTTCATAAAAGTGTTCAAATAAGAAATCTAAATCAGCTTTATCAGATTTAGAAGACTCAGGTTGATCAGCTTTCCGTGTATTGTTAATTATAAGACCGGGTCCTGAACTGTCTTGTTCAGAAGCCACATCAATTACTTCATCAAATGATACATTTAAGCTCTCATTGATGATTTTGGTCCTCTTGTTGTAGACCCTGTATGCAGCGGATGTCTTCGARTATCCAACAAAAACTGCTTCATCAGCTTTAGCAGCGAACTTCCCTCTGTCCTCTTTATCATTTAAAATGAAACATCTACATCCAAAGACTCGAAAGAAATTGATGTTAGGTATTCTTTTATTTATAATTTCGTATGGAGTTTTACCAAACCTTTTGTTTACGAGTGAGCGGTTTTAAGTAAAACAAGCAGTCGCTACTGCTTCAGCCCATAAAAATAGAGGAAGACTTGAACAAGTAAGCAATGTCCGTGCCGCTTCCACTAAMGTTCTGTTCTTTCTTTCAACAACACCATTCTGTTGTGGTGTCCGAGCTGCCGAGAATGTATGAGAAATACCTATGGATTTAAGATATGAACCGAGTGTGTTATTCTTGAATTCAGTTCCGTTGTCTGTTCTGATTTTGTGAACTTAAAGTTGCAGATTATTTTGAACTGTCTTCAAGAAAGAAATAATTGTCTCGGCTGCTTCATCCTTTGAGTGCAGAAAATGAACCCATGTATATCTGGAATAGTCATCAACTATGACCAGCACATATTTTTTTACCATTGATGCTTTGAATTCTCATAGGACCACAGAGATCCATATGAAGAAGATGTAGAGGAGGATCGGTATTGAACTCTGTCTTTAGCTTATGAGAAGCTTTCTTCA
>NC_037529.1:42981263-42985059 GCF_001531365.2 Cynara cardunculus var. scolymus
AGGTCATTCCAGCATTCAGCGATCAAAGGAAGCTTGCTTAGCACGATTGTTGTTGTCTTGTCCTTATGCACACAAAGGACAAACCCATACCCTTGCAAAAGTTAGTACGGTACGGAGCCGATTAGTCGACTCTTTGTCCACCAACTTTAAGCAAGGATGTCTGCTAAAAAATAGTTCTTTTGTACTATTCACTGTAGCAAAGGACAAGCCTCCTCTTGAGGCTTGACAAGCACTCTAAACCCTACCTTACTACATTAAATGTTCATTTAATGCATTAAATGTTCATTTAATGCACTGGGTATAAATAGAAGTGTTTCTTCTCCATGCAGAGTGCGCACATCACTCTCCAACCTAATTCTTACTTCAAGCATCCTCTAGCTTAAGTAAAGGATCTTTCATATAGCATTCTCTTTTATATGTTTGCTATAGCTTCATGTGTAACCAAAGATTGTTTAGATATGTTTTTCTTTACCTTATCTTTCCGCAAACAGTCTCGTAAAATCTGTATTGATCTTCTCTATCAATATATATTTTAAATTTGAAAACCTTGTGTTTGTATTCATCCCCCCCTTCTACAAACTGTTTCTTATCTTGTAGACCCTTTCGGGACCAACAACTTTGTATAAGGTAAAATAGATTATCATCAAATCACTGAGAGAGAGGATCAACAATCTCCCCCTATTTGATGATAACAAGACAACATAAATAAAGTTGTCTTATCAAATAACAGTAAGGAAAAGTTACATATAAAGTATATGCCCCTTTTAACTGTTTTAGGAGCTTTTTTCAGTGAGTCAGTCTATACTTAATTTTTTTTTCTAAGTTTAAGTCGAAGAAAAAATTACATGAAGGGAAACTGAAACTGAAAGCATATTCACTGACTTATAGATTGTTAGTGAATGTAAGAGTAACATTGGAACTCATAGACTTGTGTCCCTATTACTCTTTTCAGGATCTTTTTCAGTGATGCACAAAAACACTTATATTAAATTCAAAGGAGATATTACAAGGGTTTAAGTACTTGTGTAGACTTCCAAAATATATGACTAATCACTTAAAGTAGATATTGGATATAGTTTACAGTACATGAACAATATTACAAAGGAAATAAACTAGTCTAAGTCACTCATCTTGATGTAACCTGGTACGTTTTCTCCAAGTTCCTTTCGACGTAGAAACTCCCTTCGTATCTTTCGGTCCATAACTCTTCCTCTTAAGTCATCATCTAGCCAGAACCCGAGATATACGAGGTGTTCCATAGGGCATATATGTAACTCAGATATTCTCTGAAATCTTACTTCACCGTCATAGTCAAGGAATATAACTCTTGACTCAGGTTTGAAGTGCACAATGTTGGGTACATAAGGACCCTTTGTTGGCAATGTAAGATTCAACATAGAGATGTCTGGACTCACAAATTCCTTCAGGACTTCATCTAAGGATAACTTTTTTTCATTTTCGTTCCTCAGAGACGGTCCATCATTAGAACTTGAGGGTCTTTTCTTTCTTCCTCCTTTCTTCAGCATTGGCCTTTCAGGGAATGCGACATACTTGGACACCTTCTTGATCAGCTCACTGATGATGTCTTCAATTATTGGCTTATGTCTGGATTTGGAGCGTTGAATGGCTTGTTTGATTTCCAGCCATTAAATGTAGCCATATTTGCGTAGATAGGAGGGGTACTCGGTCACGGCATCGACATTGTCCCTGGTAATGAGCATGGAGAGCAACGTCCTACTGTCTTTAGATCATCTGCTGATGTTGATGCTCTTGATTGGGTGAGGACTGATTCTCTTGTTCATGCTTGCTTCGCTCTAACGCTTGTCCCGCTCAGCCAACTTCAGATTATTTTCTTGCTCAACTTCTGCAAGAGATGGGAGCTTAGCTTGGGCTTGGACAATAGTCACCTTCTTTTTGGACTTTCTCTTGGGAAGAACATTCTCAGCTACAGACTTGGCCAGCTTTAGGCTGTTCTCAGTCTACTTTCTTTGAAGTTCTATTTCTTCCTCAGCTTTTAATGCCTCGAGTCTTTCAGCTTCTGTCAGTAAGTCGAACTCACCACCACTAGAGGTACGAAGAAATATTTTTACTCTAGTCTGGTTGAGTGACTCCCTGAGCTGAGTCATCTGCTGGTCGGTGGGAGTGTTGGGATAGGGTTCTTAGGGACCCATTATAGATGACCGCAGGTAGTAGATGGTATCTCGAGTTGATACATCGAAGTTATGACTACCTGAGAGGTGGAGTCTTCATATAAAGGTTCAGAGGATTGGAAAGGTACCTTTAAATTCCCTTCTTCAGCGACGCCTTTGTCTTTCGATAAAGGGCCCTAGTTCCTTTCAAGTACAGACTCTTCTTCCCTTTGCTCCCCCTGGGATGTGGAATCCCTGAGGGCAACTACTTTGGTGGCCATTGTTGGATGCTGGAACTGGATGGTAAAGTCATCTTCATCATCATTGTCGTCGTCATCCAGATTGCTTCTGGAGTCAGGGAGATTAGGAGCATCACCTTCCTCATCATCTTCTTCATCATCTTTATCTTCCACATCACCAACAACAGGTGCATAGGTGATGGGAAGGTCATCATCACAAGCTTTAGCTTGGATGCCATCAACGTCCTCATCTATAGTAGCTTTACTGGAGGTTGGAATATCGCATGCAACCTCAGCATCAGCTTCAACTTCATTGGTTGCTGGAGCAGCAAGTTCAGCAGATGGTCCAGCAGTGTTGGACCTTATCTCCCCCTCTCTGGCTAAGGCTTGAGAGCATATGCCAGAGAGTTGGTCTATGGTGTGAATCTAGAGAACCACTATTTCCTCTAGCCACATCAGAGCACTGGCTAGGCTGTTCGTCGCTTCTCGCATCTCATTAAGCTGAGCGCGATCATCAACGGTGAAGGATGGAGGAGTTATTAGTGCTGGTTGGCGAATAGCGACCATGACTTGTTGTAAAAGCTCCGTCTGCTGGAGAGACTGAGCCTGTGCTTCATCAGCTCTGCTTGTGAGAGCAGCTATGGCTTCAACATTAGCTCTTATAGCCTCTTGGAGAGAGGAGAGCTGGCTCTTGACATCTTGGACTTCAGCCTTGACAACTGAGAGGTCCGCAACAACATCTTCCATGCGAGGCACGTCCTTATGGACTTCGTCCATTTTTATTAGGACAGTCTCGATAGCTGGGAGGATGAGCTTGACGTCCATCGCCATGTCATACTCCACTTCTTCTTGGTCCATTGCTTGAGCCACAGACGAACTTGAAGTGAAAGAGATTGATAAAAAAGAAGCTCTGGGTTAGAAGAAGTGAAAGGGTAGGAAGATGGAATACCTGAAGGGCATCAACAACATCTAAAGGATTATTGTTGGTACGCTCCATGGTGCACTGGTGAGGATGAGCACCAATATACTAAGGAGCCTCGAGAGGAGCTACCTCAGGTCTAGTTGTGAATGTCTCATCATCAGGGAGGACGGACACTGATGATTCATGGACATGTTGTTGGGTTCAAGTTAGTGCTTAATGTTGTATTCAAGTTTCTCCTTAGTGTAATTGTTTTGTAATAGTTTAGCCTTTACTATTTCCTAGTATAAATAGTGATTTTCTTGTAATTGTCATTAACAATCGTCATTAGCAGAATTATCAAGATTAGTGCTGTAATTCTTTCTCTCTCTCAATCTAATCATCCTTTGATCATATTTTTCTATCTTTAATGTTCATCATGATTCTTGAAGATTGCTTCATGTTTGTATGATTTCTGGACTTATCAATTGGTATCAGAGCAGACTGCAGCAGTTTGGGTTGAAGATTTA
>NC_037529.1:42985557-42986839 GCF_001531365.2 Cynara cardunculus var. scolymus
GACAACACTCATGAGGATATCTTGTGCGGTTTAACTAATCAGGCTGGTAAACCATTGATAACTTGTGCGGATTAGTTGGTAAACCGTTGAACCCTTGATCGATTTATTGAGCGGTTTAAAGTATCCGGCTGGTAAGAAACTTATATCTTGTGCGGATATTGAACGGTTTAAACAATCCGAGTGGTAAGTTTGTGCGGTTTAGAATCCGCTTGGTAAGTCTTGGACTTTTTGAGCGGTTTATTTCTATAATCGTATATATCTTGGACGGTATTCAATTGAACGGTGTTTGACTTTTGATCGGTTTAATTGTTTGATTCTTTGATCGGTTTAATTGTTTGATTCTTTGATCGGTTTAATAGTTTGACTTTTGATCGGTTTAAATTGTTTGATTCTTTGATCGGTTTAATAGTTTGACTTTGTGATCGGTTTAAAACTTAGACCCTTTGAGCGATTTTTCTTTGTGCGGTTTATATCTACTTGTTGCCCGGATTTCTAATCCGGATAACTTGTTGTTTTTGTCTATCTTTTTGACCGAACTTGTAAACCGGATAAACTTGACCGGATTACTAATCCGGATAAGTGTTTGTGCTTAATTTTGTCTAAGTGTTGAATGTGTGCTTATTCTAGTTTACACTTTATCAGATATATTTTTGTAAACTGATCTTTTAATTCAAACTTTGAACTGCAGTTGATCCTATTTTTCATACAAACTGATAAGATGAGTTCAAAAGAAGCAATGACTATTGGTACTGATACCAAGCCACCTGTTCTTTTTCGTGGTGACTATAATCAATGGAGAGACAGATTTCTGAACTTCATTGAAAGGATGAAAGAAGGAGATCTGATCATGAAATCTCTAATGGAAGGTCGTGCTGAATTCTTTATAGAGATAGAATCTGAAACAGTAGCAGGCATACCTGTGCAGAAAGTTCCTAAACTGAAGGAACATTATTCAGCTGAAGATAAAGAAAGAGCCCATGCTGATGTGCTTTGCAAATCTTATATGATGCAAGCATTGACTAATGATATTTACACGAGCATTGACAGCTATAAATCATCAGGTCACAGCATGTGGGTTCAAATAGAGAAGATGATAATGGGTTCGAAAGTCAGAACTCAGTTGAAAATTACAAATTGCATTTCAGCATATGAAGAGTTCAAGGCTAAAGAAGGAGAAAGYCTTGATGATGTCTATAACAGACTTGCCAGACTGCTAAACGAGCTGACAAAGAACGGAATTTCCAAAACTACTATARAGATAAATGTTAAGTTTCTTAACAAT
>NC_037529.1:42986939-42994890 GCF_001531365.2 Cynara cardunculus var. scolymus
ATTACATAAAAAATAGAACTTTAAAATAGTTGATTTGATATTAGTATTGATATATATTTTTAAAATTTTTATGATATTTTCAAATTTATATTTTATTCAAAAATAAAATCATTATTGTTTTTTTTAAAACACATAAAATCGTATTATAACATCGACAAAGAAGAATAATAAAATAGAACATTAAAATCGAGATATGTCTCGCTGCATTACGCGAGTACTATTCTAGTTTATTTAAAAAAAATTCAGGTCTTAATCACTCAAAATGTAAAAATTAAATGTTTTTATATTCAAAAAATAGTTCAAGGACTTAGTTATTTAAAATGAAAAAGTTTAATGATTTTTTCATTAAAAAAATAGTTTAAGCACTAAGGCAATTAAAATGAAAAAGTTTATTCGACTTTTTTAGACTTTTCCTTGTTATGAAATATTGTAATTGATTTATTCTCTAATATGTTCTTTTACTTATTTTACATGCTTGCCAACTAATTTTTTTCAAACATAAATTACTCATCAACTAACTTATCAGTTATCAATTAATTTATCATCTAATTTGTCAAAAGATAATTTATCGGTTACTAAAAACTAATTTTCTATTATGAAATCATCCTATCACTTGAAGAATCCATTCAAAAAATTAGGACAAATTGTATAAAATAGTAACATTCTTTAACTTTACATCTTAGATTTTAAAATGAAAATTTTAAAAATACGTTATACACGATAATTTCTTTTTGCAATTTGTTTGAATAATTTATAAAGGAAGATATTTGTGTTGGCTAAATGTCAAAAGCAATTTGTCATGCATGACCCATGGATATTTTACAGTATGAATCTGTTTAAACGCGTATGTTAGAAGATATCGGCCAAATATGTAACACGATCATAATTCACACAAAGTTCTCTTGCTTCAACCCAAATTCTCCTCAATTTGTATCCATTCTTTGATTATTTGTTAAAAAAACGAAGCAATCATCTCTCCATTGCTGTTTGTTTCATCTATGGTTCAAGCTAAACTTCATTCAGTTGCAGGTCTCTTCACGAGTTCAAGCGGACTTCATTTTTCAGGTGATAATTATAATCTGCCTTTTCATTTTGCTATTCGATTGGTTAGATTCGAAAAGGTTCACCAAATCCTGATGAGCTTCATAGATCTGCTTATTTCATGCATTTTGACTAGTTTGGTACTGGTAGTACGTCGCTTTCGAGCTTTACTTTTCCGGGTTTTAGTTCATATTTGTAGAAAGCAGATATGAAACCCTAATTTTTTTGAATTTGAGCTCTTGTTAGATATGGATAGTAATGGTGTATTTAAAATTATTCGTCTATTATGTCTTTGTTGATTGTGTTGATTACGGTTTTTTCATCCTTTTTGCTAATCTCGATTGATAAAATTCGTAATTGATAAAGTTTATGTTCCACTTTGTACATCTTCAGCTTTGCTTTTTTTCATGAACATCGCAAAATGATTGTCTTCTCTAACTTTTATAAACCTTTTTCAGCTTGAATTTGTGGAAGTATAATGAGAGATCCCAATAGGTTTCATCTACTGGAGTATTTTTCTTGTTTTCTGCTATTTGGTTCTGTGATTCATCTAGTTTCAGCTACGGAAACCGATAAGATCTTGCTAAATTGTGGTGCAAACGGTGAAACCAGTGATTATGATGGTCGAAACTGGACCTCAGACGTAGGATCAGAGTATGCATTGGCAGGGGAGGTTTCAATAGTATCCGATGCTGCTACCCAAAAACCTTCTGTTCCTATAGTCCCTTACATGACTGCTAGGATATTTCGATCCGAGTTCACATATAGTTTCCCAGTAGCATCTGGTCGGAAGTTTGTCCGCCTTTACTTCTACCCTGCAACTTATGCTAACCATGTTGCCTCCAATGGTGTCTTCTCTGTGAATGTTGGACCGTATACTCTTTTGAAAAACTTCAGTGTAGCTGAAACTGCCATTAATCTCAACTTTGATTTCATTTCTAAGGAGTATTCTGTAAATGTCGAATTTGGGACTTTGAATGTCACGTTTACTCCTGCTCCCGGCACTCCTAATTCGTATGCATTTGTCAATGGGATTGAAATTGTGTCTCACCCTGATATCTATGCTTCTAAGGGACCTCCTGTGAGTGTTGGTACCTCCACAGCTTCCAGTATTGATAACTTTACTGCCCTTGAGAACGTATATCGTCTAAATGTTGGTGGACAGATAATTTCGCCTTCTGGGGATACTGGGCTCTTCAGGCCATGGGAGGGTGATACTGCTTATATATATGGTTCTGCTGTTGGGGTTCCTGTGGCCGCTGATCCAAACATTAAAGTTAATTTTCCTTCAGGCATGCCAGATTATGTTGCACCAGTTGATGTGTATACAACGGCTAGAGCCATGGGTCCGACTCCACAAGTCAACCTTGGTTACAATCTGAGTTGGTATTTTGATGTAGACACAGGATTCTCGTACCTTATTAGGCTCCATTTTTGTGAAATTGATCCAAAAATAACCCTAATTAACCAAAGGGTATTTGAAATATTCATCAACAATCAAACTGCAGAGACTGAGGCAGATGTTATTGTTTGGGCGTCCAAGAGTAAGGTTCCTGTATATAAAGATTATGTGGTGTTTCTTGCACCTGGGAGTCCTCGGCAGGATCTTTGGATTGCGTTGCATCCCAACACTGCTCTGAACCCGAATTACTATGATGCCATCTTGAATGGTGTGGAGATATTCAAAATAAACACGACCGATGGGAATCTTGCAGGCTCGCTTCCGATTCCCGCTCCAAAACAACCGATCATCGACCCCTCTAGAGTGTTGTCACATAGCTCAAGTAAATCAAATAGCAAACAATGGATAATTGGTGGTGGGATCGGTGGTGGTATTGCGGCTATCCTTCTTGTTGGTCTGTTTGTTTGCTTCCGTTCCTGTAAAGGAAAACGACGCACGAATCCAAGCTCGAGCATTGGGCCATCTGGTTGGCTACCAATTTCTTTATATGGAAACTCTCGCTCTACTACAACAACAACAACAAATACTATGGGAAGTAATGCTTCTTTTCTTCCTTCGAACCTTGGTCGCCACTTCTCTTTTGCAGAGATTATGGCTGCAACCAACAACTTCGATGAGACTCGACTTCTTGGTGTTGGTGGATTCGGGAAGGTTTACAAGGGAGAAATCGATGGTGGAGTGACTAAAGTTGCAATCAAGCGAGGGAACCCACTCTCTAATCAAGGTTTGAACGAATTTCAAACCGAGATCAAAATGCTTTCAAAACTTCGTCATCGTCACCTTGTTTCTTTAATTGGTTATTGTAAAGAGAACACCGAGATGATCCTTGTATACGATTACATGGCTCATGGAACACTTCGTGAGCATCTTTACGATACACAAAATCAACCTTTGACATGTAAGCAACGGCTTGAGATTTGTATAGGCGCTGCCCGTGGTCTACACTACCTTCACACGGGTGCCAAACACACCATCATCCACCGGGATGTCAAGACAACAAACATCCTCTTGGACGAGAAATGGGTTGCCAAAGTGTCTGATTTCGGGCTATCAAAGACGGGTCCTGCTGTGGATCACACTCATGTAAGCACCGTCGTGAAGGGTAGTTTTGGGTATCTAGATCCCGAATACTTCAGGAGACAACAGTTGACGGATAAATCGGATGTTTACTCATTTGGGGTGGTGCTTTTTGAGATCTTATGTGCACGGCCCGCCCTGAACCCGACACTTGCGAAGGAGCAAGTGAGCTTAGCTGAATGGGCTCAACACTGTCACACAAAGGGAATTCTTGACCAGATCATCGACCCGTATCTGAAGGGAAAGATTTCGCCGGAATGTTTCAAGAAAGTGGCAGAGACCGCCGTGAAGTGCGTAGCGGACCAAGGGATCGAAAGGCCATCGATGGGGGATGTTCTGTGGAACCTCGAGTTTGCTCTGCAGCTTCAAGAGAGTTGTGGTGATATGGAAGAGAGAATCTCCGATGAGATGCCACTCAACTCGAGAAGCAATGGTTCGTCACCGAGTTCTTTTTCTCACATATCGTGAAGGCTTTAGCCGAAAATGGCAATCCGCTGTTTTTGTGATCAAATACTTTGTAGAATATAAGTTATGTATGATCCCAATAGAGGCCTTGTGTTTCAATATCTCTGGCTCGGAATTAGAGATGTACAAAGCTCGTTTTTAGTAAGAAACAAGTCAGGCCCGGGCTTGCCTTTAGGTTGTTCAGGCCGGTCTCGGACCGCACCTTGAAAAAGATACTGGTTTGATCGGGCTTTTTTGTGCAACTTTACTCGCATATGTGTAGGATTGTACTTTTGAGTATTGGTAGAAGTCAAATCAATCTGTATAATTGCATATGTTTTGTATTCTAATGTTTTCTTATCTTATTTGCATAAATTTATTGTTGATGTTGTTTTCTGAATTTGCAAAAATTTAATGTGTATGTTATTGATGTTCATTGTTGAAGCTAAAATAATGTTTTTTGGATTTTGTATTTTCCCTTCAAATAAAAAATGAAAAGAATAACCACAAGGGTGGTGCTTGATTGATTTAAGTTTGGTTCCAAAAATCAAAAGTACCAGGAGGTGGTCGTTCAAATGCGGTGACTCTGGGCTATCTACAAAGCAGGTGGTCGTTCTAGGATTAGTCGGTTCGCATAGCGAGTTGGATATGCAGGTTAATAAAAAAAAATGGAAAGAAAAAAGAAAATATTAAAAAGATTAAATAATAAAGTAAAATGATAAAAATACTCCTGATTAAATACGGTTGAATAACGAGAATTAGTAAAAAAGGACCAAACTGCTAAAAAAATCAAGTTGACCATTTTTGTTAAAAATTCACTTTAGAGATCTAATTTGCTAAAATCAAAGAACGGGGACAAAACTTGTAAGTTTGTAAAACGTCCATGCTCCACTGTACCGTAACTTATGGTTTAAACTACATGTGGTATAATTTACGGTTTGCATTTTTATCAAATCACGGTATTTGTTGTTTATGATTTTGAGTTATCAACATGCGGTTCAAACCGCACCGTACATTATATATATAGGGAAAGGTTCAAACGAGAACTCCTGGGATTTACGAGAATGTGAAAACAACTTATTAACCCTATACTGTGATAACAATTAAAATTAAAAGATTTTTGAAATTAAAATTGAAATTTAAAATGATTCAAGAAAATTTGAGATTCGAAAGGGTAATAATGGAAATCAAAATCATACAATTTTAAACATGATCATATTATAATCCTGGAAATTAGAGTTATCCACTTAATTCAACAGTTATAGTTTATTAGAAGGTATTGATTAAGAAGGTAACGAAAGGATTTCAAGGAGAAATCGAAGATCAAGAAGCCGTAACGTCTGGAAATCAAACAGTAAACAGGAATCGAACAACAAACAGGAATCGATCAACAAGAAGAAGCCGTAAGGTTTGCATGCAGGAATCAAACAGTAAGAAGTCGTTGTAGAACACAGTTTATTTAAGGTATCTGTCACAATTACTTGATTTTTGAACATGCTTTCATTCGATTAGGATTAGACAATCACACATTTATCACAACGATTACAGGCGAAATCGACTAAACGATTTGGTGTGATATGGGTGTGATATCACTATCATAACATCGCACTCGATTTGATTATGGTTTCGATCGGTTAGGGTTAGACAATCACACATTTATCACAACGATTACTCATGATTTCGATAGGTTAGAATTAGAAAATCACACATTTATCACAACGATTACGAGCGGAATCCACTAAACGATTTGGTGAGATATGTGTAAAATCCAAAAATTTGTGGAATAAATAATTTATCTTTATTAGTATTTTATTTTAAGAATATATATATATAAATATATATATATATATATATTAAATAAAAATAGAAGGTTGAAATAAGTCTAAAAGTCGGACCAAAAGTGAAGGGAGAAGTCAAGACATGGGTGAAAGTTGTCAAGTCGCGGAAGTTAAGGGACTGGGTCGTGTGTAAGCAGGTCCAAACCAGAAGGACCTGTTTTGTAAATAGGCAACAGAACTGCAACAGGGTGGCCTGCTGTCAACAATCGAGAGAGGCAGAAGAGGAGCAGGCGGTGCCTGGTTCAAAAAGGGAAACTGTGACCTGATGGTTGCAGGCTGTGGAGAAGCCGTTCACAGCCTAAAACTAGGGATTCGGCCGATTTGGTCAACTAATAGGCCAAATCGTTTGAGTATAAATTATGGGCACTGGTTAGGGTCGCTATTCATTTGAAAAGAAGAAGGAAATCGTTGAGCTTGAGAGAGAAAAACCGGAGTTCAAGACCAGGCAAGAACCCCCCTGCTTTCCCGCCGTTTAGAGGTAAATACTCAACCAAAATTTTATGTTGTTACAACGTTTGGCTGTGTCTTTGGCCCTGTATAGAACTCTAGAAGGCTCATGTTCCAAACTTCGTGTTTTAGGATTCGATTTAAAGTTTAGATTTCATTTGGTGAATATGCTGTATCGCGTTCTGTTTAGAAACCACTTTAAAGAAGGTTATACAGAAACTCTGCATGAGAGCTCTGTATCAAGTTATATGGTACAAAATCTCTACATGGGAGCTTTGTATCAAGTTATAGTAGCCAGAAGCTCTATATGAGAGCTCTGTATCAAGTTGTGCTAGACAGAAGCTCTGGAAGAAACCACAGAGGGGCTCTGGCCCTTGATGAAATATTTCTTATAAGATTAGGAACCAGAGGCTCTGGTCGTGAGACCAGAAGCTCTAGAAGAGAGACCAGAGGGGATCTGGCTCGTGAATTATTTTCCAAGTATGGTTGGAACCAGAGGCTTTGGTCGTGAAAAACCAGAAGCTCTGGAAGAGAGACCAGAGGGGCTCTGGTCCTGCGTTGAAATATTTTCTAAGTATGGCTAAGAACCAGAGGCTCTGGTCATGAAGACCAGAAGCTCAGGAAGAGAGACCAGAGGGGCTCTGGTCCTGCGTTGAAATATTTTCTAAGTATGGCTAAGAACCAGAGGCTCTGGTCATGAAGACCAGAAGCTCTGGAAGAGAGACCAGAGGGGCTCTGGTCCTGAATGGCAAATATTTTCTAAGTATGATTTAGAACCAGAGGATCAACGGACGGGTTACTAATATTTTCTAAGTGTGGTATACAACCAGAGGGGCTCTGGTCCTGAAGGACTTAAGAGCCCAGAGGCTCTGTCAATACCACCAGAGGCTCTGGTCGTTCACAGAGGCTCTGGCCTTCTTCCAGACTTAGTCATTTTAAGATATATAGCTAGACAATACACCTTATGTTGGAACTCACGTTTCTATAATTTTGATTGATGTGAGGAGCATTTAAGCATAGTTAACCAAGGTTGACCCTAGCCAACGTAGTTGACCGTAAGTTGACTTTTATGTAGCCTTTGGGAGAAATTAATCATTTATATGCTATATGCTATTATAAATTGTAGGTTACCAGTCAGCAGCGTTAGATAAGCAATCTACATTATCAGGTGAGTCTTTATGAGACTTACAATGGGATGCATACCTATGTATAAATTTATTTTCAAGCATTATACGATGGCGGTACAAATGCATGATGTTTCAGTTTACATACATGATATGTTTTACATGTATGACGTTTTATGATCAATTGCATGCTATGTGTTTAATCATGTTTCGAATAACTCTAGCATGCTTTTCTAAAGTTTGATGATTTAAGGGTGGGCATTTGACCAGTAAGTCACGACCAGTATAAAACACTACTCGGACAAGTGGGTGATAAGTTAAGATTGTGATACCCAGGGCGTGTTGGTGACTAATAAGTCACGACCAGTATAAAACACTACCCGGACAAGTGGGTGATCAATCGAGAATGAAGTATCAACCCATGGCGTGTTTGTGACTAAATGACCCATTCCAGATAGATAATTTAGGAGATCTCATTTCTTTCAGTGTTGCATGTTTTCAGAAATTGCATGCTACTT
>NC_037529.1:42994990-42996602 GCF_001531365.2 Cynara cardunculus var. scolymus
GCATACAGAAGTAGAAGATTTGGATTCAATTATGCCAGTTCCACCAGAATTGATTGCTCTAACTGATCAGAATGCTTAGTGTGTCATAGACTATAGAAGAGTGATAGATCCCATAGTTCAACCAGAACCGGTTGAACTTGCCCAAGGATCACCCCATGCCTCAGCTGAGAGAGAAATAGAAGTAGAAGAGAGAGTTCRDGAACAARGGGTACCTGAACAGGGAAGTGTGCTGAGAGAAAATGTAAGTGAGAGGGGTGAACAGGTGGGGGGATCTTCTGATCAGCAACAGACTTTAACTGTTAGAACTTCCACAGCTTCCCCAAGCTCGGAAGCTACTGAATCCGATAATCAAGCAGATTCTAGTGATGAACATAATGATGATGATGATGGAGCAAATGCTAAAAATATTCCTGTTGGAACATTTGTTGATGATCTTGCTACGATCTTTCCGGAATATTTAGCTCAGCAACCTTGTCTGATTCTACGTTATTTATCGTTTAATATTGATGAATGCGATGATTATGATCGCATTCTTCAAGATTTATCAAATGAAGGAGAAGTTGAGGGAGTTGAAGTTGAAAATGAAGAGCGATTGATAGAAAGGGAAGAAAAAGAAAATGGAGAGGGTGTGAGTGGAGCAGAAAAAGAAGATCAAGCTCCTTCCCAAGCCGAAACACTTAGCCGGGCAACCACATCTACTACTGACATTCATGTGTTGAATGTTAGTATTGAAGCAGACATAGCTAGCCCAGCTATGCATTTGCACACCCCTCCTATCCACTCAATTGGTTCTCAACAGCCAATTGTTTCAATTTCACATGGGGATATAGCTCATACGCTAACTACTTCTCATTTGGAGAATGTAGTTACTGAAACAAGTAGGCCGCTGCCCCAGCCTACGACTTTGATTCTGTGCACCTCGAGTCTTGAGCCGATACACATAGGTACACATGAGTCAGGAGCATCTGTTGCTCGAAGTGCAGTTCTTAGTGAACTTGCTGGAACGACCGGAGTTATGTCTTTTGACATTCCACGAGGACAGGTCGGAAGTCCTACCAATGCTAACATTATGACAACATTGAACGTAGGCACAGCAGTTTACTCAACTATTGTTTCAACTGGTTTTCTAAGTGAACCAGGTGTGAGCTTACCTGACTTTGTGTCAAGGGAATATCTGGACGGCGCCCTAAAGGTTGTTCAAGAAAACTTTGACGCTCAAATCGCTAGCTTGAAAAGATTGTTGAAGGGTAAAGAAGTTGTCGAAGAAGAGCCACCATCTGCGCCATCACCACCAACTGTACCTGAACCGTCAGTACAAGATCAATCGGTGGACGAGCTGAAATCTCTCCTATATGCAAAGTTGATGGATTCTCAAAGTGAAGATGCTGAAGATGTAGATTTGGCTGGTCTCTTACGCCAACAAATTGATGCTAACCCTGTTATTAGAGCCTCAGAGTTTTTGACTTTTCAAGATGTGATTAAAGCTAGTTTCTCTAAAGTTAGCAACTTAATCACATCTCATACCTAAGATCTGAAATGCTCAATGGATGCTCTTGTTGAAAGGGTGTCTATACTTGAAGAAACTTGCAAGTCTCAGGCCACATCTCTTAAA
>NC_037529.1:42997287-43000940 GCF_001531365.2 Cynara cardunculus var. scolymus
GCCAAAAGAGTACCGAATTGAATATCGTCACCTTCTGAAAGCCAAGTGCCAACCAGTCAGTGAAGTACGTACCAAGCATAGAATTGTAACGATCAAACAGATAGATGCTCAGAAATTATTGMGAATTTGGTATCCTGTTTTTACAGTCACAAGACAGGATGGCCAGATTTGGAGGTTCAACGAAGCTGACTTCTCGAACTTATATTTGGATGATCTTGAATACATGTTCTTTGAACTCAAGAACATGACAATTAGAAAGGAAGGAGAAATAGTAGCTCTTGAGGCCATCAAGAGATTCATTCGATGTCATGTAAAGTTGTCAATGGTCATAGATGTACAAATGGGTCTTGAAGACAATCAACACATCATCAATCTCAAAAGACCAAATCAAGATTTAGAAGACATTGACGGCTATCCAGTTTACATGGTTCTAGAAAATCCAGAGTTCGGGGTCATCTTCTTTGCTCAACTTCAAGTCAAAAAGTTCATGAGGTTCAGTGAATTGAATAAATA
This sequence comes from Cynara cardunculus var. scolymus, assembly GCF_001531365.2. Classification (NCBI taxonomy): domain Eukaryota; kingdom Viridiplantae; phylum Streptophyta; class Magnoliopsida; order Asterales; family Asteraceae; genus Cynara; species Cynara cardunculus. Next base: position 42,997,801 of record NC_037529.1, read on the forward strand.
TTCTGACGGTACGATCAAGCTAGTAAGGAGGGCACTTGATTTGAAGAGGGTGATGGACGAAAAGGCTGTTGAATCTTAACGAATGAGTTCCAAAGAAAGATACTTATTGGTCAACGCCATAAATTTGCTCGAGGAGAAGATTCAGTACAGGAACGCTCTGAGAAGGTTAGAGAAAATCCTTGGACTACGCAAAACGAAATTAACAAGGGTCCAAACTTGAATCCAAAGGGGGAGAATGTTGGGTTCAAGTTAGTGCTTAATATTGTATTCAAGTTTCTCCTTAGTGTAATTGTTTTGTAATAGTTTAGCCTTTACTATTTCCTAGTATAAATAGTGATTTTCTTGTAATTGTCATTAACAATCATCATTAGCAGAATTATCAAGATTAGTGCTGTAATTCTTTCTCTCTCTCAATCTAATCGTCCTTTGATCATATTCTTTCTATCTTTGAAGTTCATCATGATTCTTGAAGATTGCTTCATGTTTGTATGATTTCTGGACTTATCACACATGTAAGATAACATGTATCTTCAAAATATGCAATCATCAAGTTGATCTTCAAAAGCAGATATCATATAGGAAAATAATTACATTTTGCCTTTCCCCTTACTATCCTGCAACCCCACAGATCCTGCAATGCACATTTTTGAAAACACAAAATGAGGGTTAGAGCAGAAGGTCTAGTGAGTAAATCCCTTATTTGCAAATGAAGGGTGATAAACACCAAAACTTTATAAAATATCTTTTACATAGAAGTAAATGCATTTTAGCAAAAGAATGTGATAGTCCTTAAGTTGATCAATCTTCAATAAACCTTGTAAACATCCATGGTAGATTAAGAACTTGAAAGAATACTATGGAAGGAGACTTGAGAGAGAAAGTCAAATAGTCAATGCACTTTATTCCTCTCAAATGTTTATGTATCATTACAAATGAGCTCATACTATTACACAAAAGACAAAAGCCTATTTATAGGGTCAAAGTTAAAACCCACTAGTCAAAGTCAAACTATCAGGAAAGTCAAACACGGTGTCTATTTTACAATTATAGACAAAATTATCTTTTCTAGACGAATACAATTAATAATGAAATCCAGTCATAACATTCTCCCCCTTTATATTCAGGCTTGAAAGAATTTATGCGCTTTGAATCTCGTTTGAACTTTGTCTTTAAGCTCTTTATGACTTCTTAAAAAAAATCTTTACTTGAAATCTTCAGACGATCGTTTGTTGAGAAAATCTTCTAACATTCTTCCCCTCGAATGTAGAACAACGATGATCTTCTCTTTTGACAATGTAGAACAGTATCAGCAAAGATCTTCAGAAACGATCTACAAGATGTGATCTTCAAAGAATCTTCAGACAAACAAATTCAAATATTTTGTCCAAAAAAAATCATACACTTTCTCTTTGATGGGAAATCTTTATCAGTAAACTGTTGTAAGGATGATCTTCACATTCAAAAACTCTCAGGCATTGTAGCACAAGAATAATCTTCGGTAATTATCTCCAGTCACACTTCGTTGAGTCTTTTGCCAATCTTTGATGTTACTTCCCCTTGATCTTATATATCGTACTCCCTTTTTATCGTTCGGAATAGAACATTTCATTTCTTATTACATACTCCCCTTTATGATGAAATGAGAACTATTAACATCATACACAAGAATGAATGAAATCTTCAGCGAAAGCCGTCAATTCATAAAATTGTATGTAGATCTTTTCAAATCCACTTGTATAATCTTTTCAGGTTAAGGGAATGGGAAGGTAACAACAAATTTCAACGTATGAAATTGTTTTCAATCTTATAAAAAGATTGGCCTGTGAATATAACAGATATACTCAGTACAACGGATGTACTTCATATATGAGACTTTTTAAGGTTCATTTCACCAGGTCTTCCATTCAATCATTGATATCTTATGAAAAGTATATCTATGAATGTTTCGGCAAAATAACATATAATTTGCAAAATCTGTGTAGTGTAGAAAGATAAAGCAATATATGCTTCGGTTTGGGCTCAACATGATAAACCGTAAGAACTACACAAATTTATCAAACTCAATTAGTGATCAAAAAGACTTGAAGGGGAGACATATATCCGTCTGTTTCAATATCAACTTTCTTCGAATAAGAAATTCATAGATTCTGAGCTGCGTGCCCCAAGTGTTATTGAAACACTTATTTGTTAAGAGATAAAAGAGTAGCTGTTGGGGCTGTGACAAGAATTGGCCTGGGCGTCGTCTTATTCAATATTAGTCTCCAAAGAATTAAGACTAATAGATTATGTGGTATGCCCGGTAATTTGAAATTTAGAACAGGATTCTATATATTGTTTTGCTCTTGACACAAGTCTCATCAATTCTTTTGACTCACAACAACTACCCCTCTCTTTTTCATTTTAGGCTCTGCACACAAACCCTTTTTGAGTTTAAGCTCACTCAGATATGGTTGTCCACTTGGGTAGGTTTGTCAGTTCTGACATTCCATAGAGGTATTTCTGTTAAGCACTCAGTCCCTCCTAAAATTAGCAGTGTATGCTCAAATGATCACAATAGTTGATCAAAATTATCATTGCTATAAAGCACAACGATCATATAAAATTAGTAGTGTATGCTCAAACTTATGAAGTTTATCAGTTAAGTCCTCAGTCTCGATATGTTTCCTACCTGGAGAGTTTCTCTTAGTTTGCAGTTCACTTCTAACCTCTTGAAGTTTATTAAACAGATCTTTATTGGCCTTACTCCAAATTTTCAATTCATCATCATAATCTTTTCTGACAGAATTCAGAGTCTTCTCCAACTTTTCAATCCTATACATGAAATCATTTTTAATATGGTCACATCTTTCCTTATGTTCCCGTCTTAAATCTTTAATAAATTCCTCATTTGCATGATTTTTATAGAACATTGTTGATCCTCTCTCTCAGTGATTTGATGATAATCCCTTTTTCCTTACGATGTATTTTTTGTGTTTCTGTACTTTCGGTACCAGCGATCAAACACTGAGCTTGTTCAGTGATCGCTGAAGAACTCGTTTAGTAACTCATTCAGAGACAACGATACTTCAAGAAAACAACACTCACACCAAAGATCCTTCAGCAAACGTCGAAGACTGAAACTGAAGATTAGAGACTGGCGC
>NC_037529.1:43001040-43003223 GCF_001531365.2 Cynara cardunculus var. scolymus
AAGATTTTTCAGCAGGAGTTGTCTTTGCTGAACCTGAAGAAGAGGTTTTAGCGGTTTTCTTCACTATGACTGTAGGAGCAGCCTTTGTGGATAAGTTCACCTTAGTTGATTTCTCAGCCTTGGCTACTTTCTTGCTCAAAACTGGTGAACCAGTTTTAGCGACAGAAGGACACTTACTGGCAATATATGTTTTCTCACCACAGTGTCTACACTTCCTAAAGACAAGAGTTGCTTTAGGGCCAGGAAGTATCAGATTAGAAGCAGGACCAGCTCCAAGAATACCCTTCTCATTAGTTCTAGAAGGAACCTTTGAGGAATTGGATTCTTTAGGTGAAAAGTTCACCTTGAGCTGTGACTTAGATTTCTGAAGCGATTCAGATTTCCTAGTCCCTGAAGAAGAAGTTTTGCAAGCTGAAGGAATAAACTTATATCTATTAGACTTGATTGACTTCTTAAGACGGGATGCTGTGACAAAGGATTTACCTTTGTCTTTACACCCAGAACTCAAAGGAGTTCCATCAAGATGACTCTCAGAAAAAGAAGAGGACTGAGAGGAAGAAGTGTTGGGAATAGAAGAGACGAAGGTACCAAACTTGAGCATGGACCTGTCTACAACACTATCTTCCTGATCATAGGAAAATCCTAGACCAGTCTTTATCTTGGCGGAGATTTGAGCGTTAATGATCTCAGAGGCTTTGAAGGAAGCATTGCACCACCCTTCAATGGTAGCTTTTTCAGCCTTGAGTTCAACTATGGCTCGCTCACGCTCAACGATAGCCTTCTCACTTTCAACAGTGATGGTTTGGTTTACAATAACCTGATCTTTAAGATTTTCCTCAACAGAGGTCAGTTCTTTGATCTTAGAATGACAAATCTTTAATTGTTCTTGAAGATCAATGTTAAGCATTTCAGCTTTTGATTTGCCATTGAGGGCATTGTAAAGGTCAACCGTCAGAGTATCTAGTGCAGAAAGACTAGAAGAAGAAGAGGGTTCATTCAGGAAGCATACCTGAGTAGAAAAAGATGGCTCTGAGGAGGTAGATGCTTTAGAAGATCCTTCATCAGCATCAATGGCCATCATGCAGACGTAGCTTTTATCCTATTCGTCAGAAGATGATTCATCAGATGATTCAGCCCAGTCATGCTCTTCAGCAACAAGACCTTTAGCCTTTTGCTGTTTTTTCTTCATCTTCTTGTACTTTTCCTTCAGTTTAGAGTACTTCTCATCTATGGTCCTGAAGGAGGAAGGAGCTTTAGAAGATGGCGTCACAGTCTTCTTTGATCTGCATTCACCTGCAAAGTGTCCAAACCGGTGACAATTGTAGCAGACAACTGAAGCCTTGTCGATTCTTTCAGACTTTGGCTTCTCCCTTAGGGATAGCTGAGGAGATCTGTGGAATTTGCTCTTGTTGGCAAACCTCCTAAATGACTTAGTTAGGAATGCCAGGGACTCATCAAAATTTGATAAATCAGATTCTGGAATGTCCTCAGAAGAGTCTATCTCTGTGACGACCACGAGAGGTAGAGAAGAAACAAAAGGGGTAGAAGTTTCAACTGAAGGGGATTCAGAGATCAAAGCTAAAGGAGAGCTTTTCATTTCTCTGGATTCTTTTACAAAATTTCTTTTCAGTGGACGAGATTGCTCATGGTTAAGCAGAATCCCGTATAAAGACGAAAGAGAAAGAGAGGACATGTCATTTGACATCTTGAGACACATGGAAAAGGTATCCCAAGACTCAGGAAGGCATTCTAGAAACTTAGTCAAAGTTTCAGAATTAGAATATTCCCTGCCGACAGCCCTAAGATCAATAAGAAGACGGTTAAATCTTTGATGTACTTCAGACAGCGTCTCGGACTTTCCACAGAGAAAGCTTTCATACTGTCTTACTAGATGGATCTTTCTAGTCTCCTGAACCTGAGAGGTTCCTTCATATTGGACACATAGAGTATCCCACACGGGTTTAGAAGATTTGAGTTTCATCACTGAGTGATAGATCTCATCAGGAAGAGACATAGCTATTATAGACGAGCACGCGTGGCTATAGCTATTTTCTTCTTGTCCTCATCGCTCCATTGATGTGGAAGCTTTGGAATCTGCCGTTCAGGAATCGCAGCAGTCGTAGCTGTTGCTGGAACAGCCGGAACAATAGCAAATGGAATATATGGTCCATTTTCTATATAAT
>NC_037529.1:43003928-43018605 GCF_001531365.2 Cynara cardunculus var. scolymus
AGCAAGCTTCCTCTGATCGCTGAATGCTGGAATGACCTGGAGGTCTCATCATCATTCGCTGAAGCTAGAGCAGTCTTCACACATATGTAGACAGGTTTGTAATCACTGAATACCGCTTCAGATCATGTACTCGCCAGTCTCTAATCTTCAGTTTCAGTCTTCGACGTTCGCTGAAGGTTCTTTGGTGTCAGTGTTGTCTTCTTGAAGTATTGTTGTCTCTGATGAATTTACAAAGCAAGTTCTGCAGCGATCACTGAACATACTCAGTGATGATCGCTGGAACTGAAAATACAGATATACAAATACAACGTGATAGGGAAAAAGGGATTATCATCAAATCACTGAGAGAGGATCAACAAGCCTTTCACTCCTCAATACCATATGAACGGCCATCGCCCAACCTTCTCGAAGGATGGTTATCCCACTGAAAGGCCCCTTTCAAGGGCAATACTCAACGTCATCCCAAAGACATTTGCATGTCGTAGGGCATATGAAAGCTCCATGCTGGCCCAACAACCGAGTCCAGCTACCCCAGAGCATAAAGAGTCGTCCCTCGATCCAAGCGAGGGCGCGCACGAGGAGTCGTCTTCATCTGATGATGAATATGATGATGATAACACTCCTCCAGCATCCCCCGGCTCCATACACACAACTATCCCATCCCCCCCAAGGGCAACCACATCTACTACCCCTGGCGATCAAGGCCAAAGGGGTATTGAACAAGGACGACCCAGTCCAATCCTAACCCAAGCCAGCCATCCAGAGGCCACTCTTCGCGTATTTGGAGATGATTTAGCCGAGGAACCACACCATCCATCACCTCACTCCTAACAGGGGGTGATGAAGCAATAAGAGCTACATCGCCTCATAGCTCGCCACTACCCACACACACAGAAGCATGTGTTTCTTCTGACTTTGATATCCCCATAGAACGTTCAGAGCGATCTTCTGTTCCTGCACCTCCCCCTTCGATACTTGATTTAGCGAAGGGGACACACCACTACTTCCCTTCATCCGACTCTGAATCCGATGAAGAAGAAGTTGATGTCGCAACATCAAGAGAAAGCTCCTCACTTGAGGGCTATCAAAGACATGATGGAAGTCCTTCCATGCCTGCATTCACACAAGGCAATGTTGAAGGCGCCTCTGGAACTTAGGCACAACCTACAGCATCCGTTGTTGTAGGGGTTACCCTCATTGCTGAGTTGGTCACAAAGGCCGAGTTTCAGGCCTTTGCTGACTCTATTCAGCGGTCCTTGGATGACCTTAAACTGAACTTGGTAAGGATTGTTGAATCCCCTTCATCAATCGACCTTACATCGGTTCAACAATCCCTTGCATCCCTCGAGGCTCACGCGAGGGACAAAACCACGTCTCCAGATTCTCCAATAATTGGTGGTCCAACAACACAACACCATATCCACCCTCGCAACCGCCCGCAACCAAACCATCACCGCCGCCCTCGCAACCCTCACGGCCCAGGCAACTGCTACCGATGAAACCATAGCTTCCCTCACCTCCCAAATCAACACCATAATTGCCCAACTACCACAAACAGCCCCTCCTCCACCCCCCCTCTGCAGCTCCATCATTCGATAAAGCCTTTACCTCTTTTGCTGCAAAGGTGAGGAACATGATATCATCCATCACCATCCCACCACCCGCCTCAACCTCAACCTCCATCCCTCCTTCTGCCTCAACATCCACCACCACCCCAGCAGACGCCGTCACCAAAGCCGACCCTAGAGCACTCTTCAAGGAACTCATCTCCTTGTTTAACGAGATAAGTGCAAACTTTGCTTATAGGGCCGTAGAACCAACCAAGGCTCTCTCCAAGAGCCTTAAAGAACAACAAGCGCGTACCAAATCCCTCCTCCTGCTCATCAAGTTGCCCCTCTAATAGACAGAGGCATGAGGATCCTGACCAAGATGATCATGGTCTAGGTCCTCGTGAGGGGGAGAACCAGGCATAGGAACCAACGACAACCACTGCACCACAACCTCCACCAACTCAAAGCCACCAAACCTCAACCACCCAAGGAACCCAAGAAACACAAGCTAGGGAACCAGAGGCTCAGCCCTCTGAAGATGTACATAATGTACATGTTCCCTTAGCTTGCACCCAAGAACCCACACCCTCAACCAATGAGTTCTCACCAATCATGGTGAGTTCTTCATCATCTGAAAACCCACCTTCCCCTCACCCAGAAATACACCAACCCTTCATTCCATCACCAACACCTCCCCAAACAAAACCTTCCATTGCCTCACCCACTCAACCAGAACCCACCACAACCTAACCCACTTTACCTCAACAACAACCAACCTAACCAGAGACAACCCAACCCGAACCCTCACAACCAAAAGCCATATCCTCACCTCAACCCATAACCCATACACAACCCTTAACCCATACACAACCCTTAACCCATACACAACCATCACCCAACATCAACCACCCATCACCCAACCATCCTTACAGGTGCAAGCGGACATACCTTTCTCATCAAGGCAACCTCATCCTCAAGGCGTGGTCGAAGAAATTATTGCTAACTTCGAGTCGCTGAGGAGATGTCTAGAGATACCCCCAAGGGAACCAGTAATGATGGAGAATATCCATCAGTACCTCTACCATGACCGCGATGAACATTTGGTCCTCAATCCTCCCATGCTATCTCTTGAGTCGATGGATCTCTTGCGCCACAGATTCGTAAGACAGACGACCTCTCCACCACAAGCCGTCTTCTTGAATGATGGAATCAAGATGGTCCTAGACATCAAAATGAGAACCTTCACTAATCGAGCAATCAAGTACATCGAGTATACCATGGAGTGCACACATGGGATGGTTAGTGTCTTCAATGAGAATGACTTAATCAATCTCAACCCATGGGACTTGATCGACCTCTATGGACACACAGCTCAATGACAGGACCAAGGGATCAGATATGGGATGGCCAATCGACCGATAGTGGAAACGATGGAAAACTTGGTGAAGTTCAGGGCAAAGAGCGACTTTCAAATCGCTCTTGAACTTGGCTTTGAAAGACTCTCCTGCACTCCTCCAGATGAAGACTTCCCAGGCCTACAGAAGAAGAGATCTGCTTCAGTCTTAACTCAACCAGAGCTTGGATTAGTATTCAAGAACGAGTTTGGTGTTAAGAAATTTTTCAGACTAACTGAGGCCTTCAAGTATTCAACCACCACACTTGAACGATTTTAGAATATCATCAGAGAGAGACTGAGCAGGCCTCATGTGCCGATGAGAGAAGGACATGAACTCATTCATGGCATCTCTATAGTCATTCGATTCAGAGGACTGATGATGCATTTCTAGAAGATATCTAGAGGATACCATGAATGAAGTATTTTTGTTATGTAATTTCATTTCCATTCCATCAATTTTGTAAGAATTCATCCAACACCTAGTCCAATGAATTTTTTTGGCAAATGATGTTTTTCTTTTATCTTTTCACCTTGAGCCTTTCTTACCCCTRAAAAGCACGTCAAAACAAGTGTCAACTACAAGAGTTGGTGAGTTCACATGTTTTTATTTCACAACAAATCTTTAAGCAATAATTAATTCGAGTAAATCTTTTACTTACTCGCAACACTTTCATACGAGGCACAATGTACTCCAAGAAATTTTTAAKTGTTGGGCCACTACTAAACCTGACCCAACGCCCTTTTATACTGAACTACCTTCAGCGGTGGGAAGTAAACCCCACATGTGTAGAACCCTTATTTTAGTTATATGCACCAAATGATTTCAAATGCATCAAATCCCAGTTATAAGTTTATGACCAATATCTTAAAAGCAACGTCATACACATGATATTAATTGTTGAGCCACTACTAAACCTAAACAACTTTCAACCCCCCACGAACTACCTCAGAGGTGGTAGCGAACCACATGGATAGAGCATTCTTACGAACTACCTCAACGGTGACTACTTCGAGTCACATGTGTAGAGCATACTTTAATGACCAAGTGCACCCCTACTCGTCAGTCAAAGGGGTGGGTATGACAACCAAATAGCACTACCCACAAGAATCATAGGCTCAAAATGAGTTAATAGTAGTGTAAACAAACGGGGACTTTCAAACTCAACATACCATCAGTAGTGTATACATTTAATTGCTCACAACAAGATTCATATATCAATATAAATCTATCAAACATTTCTTTAATTATGCTTTCCACCCCAAATACGTAAAAATGATAAAAAGAGGGGCCGTGAAACTCACTTTTCAAAAATAGCTCATATAACACATTCAATCGTGCTTTTCACCCCAAAAACGTAATAAATACTTTGAAAGAGGGGCAGTGAATACTCATTTTTTGTAATGAAAATAGCTCATATAACACATTCAATCGTGCTTTTCACCCCAAAAGATAATAAATACTTTGAAAGAGGGGCTGTGAATACTCACTCTTTTGCAATGCTCCGCAAAATAGAGATACGATCCGATCACCACACTAGTTCAATGATTTCCTATCAAAGAGGAATATCCAAACCATCACTTATGGATTTAGCACTACTTATGGGGTTTAATAAGTCCTAAGTCCATAATTGTCTACTTATGTCCAACTTGATTATCTATAGTCCAAATATACATAATGTCCATATGCTCGTTAATGTATTAATTTATACCGGAAGCAATGCGATAGTCCAATAAAAAGATCAAAATTTTACAAAATCAACTAATCCCAAAATCTCGATTTTGGGCAGAAACTAATGGTACATAAAATGATCAATTTATAGAGACTTCTAAAATGAGATAGTTTCCTATCTTTTTATATGAGATATAGCACTGACTTATGGTCATTGAGACCAAATTTCATGCATTTTGGACATGCAATAATGATTTAAATAATTTATGCAACACAATATATCACAACTAAAATGGTAGATTACACCACGTTAGTAAAATTCTCATTTAAAGAGTTCTACTAAGTGTTCTGCAGAAATTCAAGTTGGATTATAAACATAACACTTAAATGAAGCTTTTAAACTAAGAATCACTCATTTTGGATGAGTTGAGAGAAATATATGGACCATAAAGTTACATGCACATATCTGTCATTAGTTGACAGATTGCACACTTAACTTAATTAAATTGGTTAATGCCTCAAAACTTGGTATTTTTTAGTGAAACTGGGTTCATATGAACCCTAACTCATAAAAGAACATTTCAGAAGAAGAATCATATACTAAGAGCAAGTAAATAAAGAGATATTAGCATACAAAGTAGGAGTTACCTACTGGTGGTTTCACAGTTTGCACACCTAAAGTGTTTTAGGTGTTTGGAGATCAAAACTCCATATTTTCATGTGATTCCACTTGCGTGCAGACGATAACTCATATAGTTAACTCTCAAAGGAARAATCATCCTTTTTMATMGAGTTTTGAAAKAGATATGGCCATTGGAACATACATATACAAATCTGTCAGATTCGGACAGATTGCATGCTCACTTTGTTTTGAGTAGTTAAAACCTCAAATCACCATATTTTTAATGAAATCCGTGGCATTTGAAAGGTAACTCATTAAACTAACAACCAGAAGAAAAATCAACAATTTTGAATGATTATCTAGAGAATTATGGCTGTTTAAGATAGGGTTTACCTACTGAAAAACTCTCAGATGCACATATATAATGTTGTGAGTATTTGGGGGGGTCAAAACTCAATATTTTTGAGTGAGACCAATTGGATTACAACCCCAACTCAATAAATAAACTTTTAGAAGAARTMTCATAACATTTGAACATRYYATTTACAAGATATAGACGATTTGTGCACATGCACATAATCTGTCAGCACCAAAAATACCATTTTTAAGAAACAAACCCACATGCAACATGATTCACGGCGGGGTAGCAAATCAAAATATAAAAACTCACATTCAATCCCACGAGCCTCTTATCCATTCTCATTCAATCACGGCGGGGTAGCAAATCANCAAAATATAAAAACTCACATTCAATCCCACGAGCCTCTTATCCATTCTCATTCAATCACGGCGGGGTAGCAAATCAAAATATAAAAACTCACATTGGGTTTATTACCCATTTCTTGAGTTCTAATGTTTGGGTCATAGATTACCACCATCATATGAACATTTTTACATGTTTTTGGTGTGTAATCTCTCCTTAAAACTCAGAATTTTCTAAGGTTAGAAGATAGTAGATAGAAATGCATAAAAAGTGGGTTTTTCCCYMAAAATTTGCAAGAAAAAGATGGAGATGAAGTTGTTACCTTGATTTATGATGAGAKGGATGTAATATCTTCAAAATATTTGCAATTTTGATGGAGAAATATAAAGACATTTGCTGGAGTATGAAGGATGAATAAAGTAACCTTGAGAGTCTCTTGAGTTTAGAGAGGGAGAGGGAGAGAGTTTCAAATTTTGAAAATGTGCAAATGAGTTGAAAATGGAGAAATAAGGATTTTTATATGTGGATAGGAGGGAAAGGGGAGGGAGGGGCCGGCCATGGGAGCCCAAGCCCAACCTCTCTATATTTTTTTAAAAAAAACAAAGCCCAAAATGCTAAAATGTCATTTTTCTCAATTTTGACATTTTTCTTCAAATTAAAAACCCATGATGGCTAAATTCATTTAAATAAAAAGGTTTTATATTTAAAACACCAAAACTTTGTGTTTTATATATATTGGGTATAAATTGGATCATTTGGCACTCTATAGGACATTTCAGATAGTTACGGGTCGAAACCGGACTTTCTAAGCAACTGCCGGAATCTCTAGAAATTTTTTGGTCAGACTAACCTAACTAACTCCTAATCTTATAAGTTACCTTCAATAACACTAATATAAACTTAATAAGAGCTAACCTAGAAGTTCAAATTTGACAGTTATCACACCAAGCCTTAGCGAATGCTGAAGAGACCATCTGGTTATTCCAGCATTCAACAATCAAAAGAAGCTTGTTGAACACAATTGTTTTTGTCTTGTCCTTATACACACAAAGGATAAACCCGTATCCTTTCTAAAAGTTAGTACGGTATGGAGCCGATTAGATGACTCTATTAATCACCAACTTTGTGAAAGTATGTTTGCTCAAGAATTGGCTTTTGTACTATTCACTGTAGCAAAGGACAAGCCTTCATCTTAAGGCTTGACACGGGTTCTAAACCTGCCATGTTGCATTAAATGTGCATTTAATGCAATGGGTATAAATAGATGTGTTCTATCTCCAAACAAAGATACTCTCACTCCTCACCTCTACCCTAACTTACTTACACTTAAGTAAAAGAACACACATCTAAGAATAAATACGCTCATCTTCAGTAGAGAGTTAGAATCTCTTTGTTGTATTCTAAATAGTTCTTTTCCATATATAACTCACTTTCTTCTAAGTCTTTAACAGCAAATCTTTTCTTTATTTGCTAAGAATTAGTGTGTAACTTTAGATTATTTAGACAGGTTTTATTTACCTTATCTTTCTGTAAACAATCTTGTAAAATATGTATTGATCCTTCATTATCAATATATATATTTTAAATTTGAAAAGTTTTCTATGTTTGTATTCATTCCTTTCTTCTACAAACCGTTGTACACATCTTGTAGACCCTAACGGGACCAACAAGTGGTATCAGAGCAGTGTTTTATCTTTTCTAGTTGTTTAGTTATTTTCTACATTATATTATCATTTTCTTTAGATAATCTTATTACTTTTAAAAATGGCTTTACAAATCACAAACACACACTTTCAAGACAATGGCTCTCTTGACAAACCTCCCCGATTCATTCGAGACAACTTTAGTCTCTGGAAGAATCGGATGTCCCTATTTCTTGAAGGTATGGATCCTGAGATTCCACACTACATAGAAAATGGATCATATGTACTATTTTCTATTTCTCCGGCTGTTACTGAAACAACTATGACTGCCGCGATTCCTGAACGGCAGATTCCAAAGCTACATCAATGAAGCAATGAAGACAAGAAGAAAATAGCTATAGACACTCGTGCTAGGTCTATAATAGCTATGTCTCTTCTTGGATGAGGTTTATCACTCTATGATGAAACTCAGAACCTCTAAATCCATGTGGGACACTTTATGTGTTCAATATGAAGGAACCTCTCAGGTTCAAGAATCAAGGAAGATCAACTTAGTAAGGTAGTATGAAAGCTTTCTTTGTGGAAAGACTGAGACACTATCTGAAGTACATCAACGTTTTAATTATCTTCTCATTGATCTTAGGACTGTAGGCAGGGAATATTCTAATTCTGAAACTTTAACTAAGTTTCTACAATGTCTTCCTGAATCTTGGGAATCTTATTCCATGTGTCTCAAGATGTCCAATGACATGTCCTCTCTCTCTTTCTCTCTCTCTCTCTCTCTCATTCTACTGTATTAGGGATTTTGCTTAATCATGAGCAATCTTGTCAGCTGAAAAAGATTCTGATCAAAGATTCCAAAGAAATGAAGAGATCTCCGTTAGCTTTGATCTCTGAAGAAGCTTCAGCTAAAACCCATCCTTCTTCTTCTTCTTTTTCTTCTTCTCTTCCTCAAGTTGTTATTACAGAGTTAGAGTCTATCAACTCTGAGGATGTATCTGAATCTTATCTAGCAGATTTTGATGAATCTCTGGCGTTATTGACTAAATCTTTTAGGAAAATTGCCAACAAAAGTAATTTTCGCAGATCTCCCTTGCTGATCTTAAAGGAAAAGCCAAAGTCTGATAAAATAGACAAGGCTTCAGCGATCTGCTACAATTGTCACCGTACAGGTCACTTTGCAGGTGAATGTAGATCCAAGAAGACTGCGACACCATCTTTCAAAACCCAATCCTCCTTCAGGTCCAAGGATGATAAATACATGAAGCTGAAGGAGAAGTACAAGAAGATGAAGAACTACTAGCGAAAGGCCAAGGGTCTTGTCACTGAAGAGCATGATTGGGCTGATTCATTTGATGAATCATCATCTGATGAGGAAGATGTGGCCTATCTCTTCTTAATGGCCAAGGATGTTAAAGAAGATGCTTTAGAGATATATACTTCAAATGATCCTTCATCCTCTTCTCCTACTCAGGCATGTATCCTGAATGAAACCTCTTCTTCTTCTTCTTCTTCTTCTTCTTCTTCTTCTTCTTCTTCTTCTTCTTCTTCTTCTTCTTCTTCTTCTAGCCTTTCTGCACTAGACACGCTGACAGTGGATCTTTACCATGCTCTTAATGGCAAGTCTAAAGTGGAAATGCTTAATCTTGATCTTCAAGAATAGTTCAAGATTTGCCATTCTAAGATCAAGAAGCTAACCAAGGTTGAAGAAAACCTCAAGGATCAGGTCATTGTAAACCAAACTATCACTGTTGAACGTGAAAAGGCTATCGCTGAGCGTGAGCGAGCAATCGTTGAACTCAAGGTTGAGAAGTCTACCATTCAAGGATGGTGCAAAGCCTCTGTCAAAGCCTCTATGATAATTAACGCTCAGATCCCGGCCAAGATAAAGACTAGTCTAGGACTTTCCTATGATCAGGAAGAATGTGTCACTGACATGTCCATGCTCAAGTTTGGTACCTTTGTCTCTTCCATTTCTGACACTTCTTCCTCTCAGTCTTCTTTAATTGAGAGTCATCTTGATGGAAATCCTTCGAGTTCAGGTTGCAAAGACAAGGGTAAATCCATTGTCATAGCACCTCTTCCCAAGAAGCCTAACAAGTCTAATAGATCTAAATCTATTCCTTCAGCTTGTAAACCTTCTTCTTCAGGGACTAAGAAATCTGAACCCTCTCAGAAGTCTAAGTCTCAGCTCAAGGTGAATGCTTCACCTAAGGACTCCAAAGCCTCAAAAGTTCCTCCAAGAACTAATGAGAAGGGAATCCTTGGAGCTAGTCCCTCTTATAATCTGATACTTTCTGGCCCTAAAGCTACCTTCAGCTATAGGAAGTGTAAACAATGTGATGAAAATACACATATTGCTAGTAAGTGTCGTTCTGCCGCCAAGGCTGGTCCACCAGCTAAGAGCAAGAAAGTAGCTAAGGCTGATAAATCAACCAAAGTGAAATCCTCCACTAAGGCTGCAAAAGCAACCAAAGTGAAGAAAACCACTAATGCCTCCTCTTCAGGCTCTATGAAGACAACAAATGATGCTAAGCTTTCAGCATCAAACGTTGTAGTTCCAACCACTGGAGCCTCTTCATCAGGCTCAGTGAAGACATCCACTGACTCTATCTCACTAGCGTCAGAGGTTGTTCCCCTTTCCACTAAAACCTCTCCAAGTTTAGTGAAGCCGTCTGCTGACGCTGGTTTTTCAACATCAGTGGATGAAGCCTCTAACAGTGCTGGACCCAAATAGATGGGTACCAAAAGCAATTTTAAACTGTTCCCTTGTGAAGAATGTCAAAGACATATGTTATCTAGATAGTGGATGCTCAAGGCATATGACTGGAGACAAATCCTTGCTTATCAATTACAAGGAAGAAAGAGGACCTTACGTGACCTTTAACGAAAAAAGATATACCAAAGGTTTTGGTATATTAACCTATGGTGCAACCACGTTCAAACGAGTTGCATATGTTAAAGGACTGAAGCACAACCTCCTCAGCATTAGTCAACTGTGTGACAAAGACTACACATAGAAATTCTCCAAGAATTCATGCTACGTCTACGACAACGATGATAAGGTTGCCTTGAACGGTTCTTGCCTAGAGAATGTCTATATCATCAATATGGATTCTTCTATCACTGAGAACAGTTGTTTCTTCTCTAAAGCCTCATTAGATATCAACTGGTTGTGGCATAAACGACTTTCTCATCTTAAATTCAAGACACTCAGTGAGTTGTCTAGAAATGATCTTGTCACTTGTCTTCGTCAACACTCTTTTGCAAAGGAATCTCTTTGCTCAGCGTGTGAGAAAGGAAAATAAATAAAAGCTAGCTTTAAATCATAGCAAATCTCTTTAGTGACTGCGCCTCTTCAACTACTGCACATGGATCTCTTTGGTCCAGTGAACGTGCAATTTATCACTGGAAATAAGTATTCACTCGTCATTGTTGATGAGTATTCCAGGTACACATGGGTCTTCTTTCTTAGATCCATAAATGAAGACATCATATCATTCATCAAGAAAATAGAAGTACTTAATAACATTAGAGGACGATCTATTAGAAGTGACCATGGTACTGAATTCAGAAACACTATTATGGATAACTTCTTTGAGAACAAGGGAATTTCTCACAACTTTTCTTTAATGAGAACTCCAAAGCAAAATGGGGTCGCTGGAAGGAGAAATAGAACTATCATTGAGGCTGCTCGATCAATGATTAGCGAGTCCCATCTCCCTACTCATTTATGGGCTGAAGTTGTCAACACCGCTTATTTCACTCAAAATCGATCGCTGATCGTCAAGAGATTCAAGAAGACATCTTATGAACTTTTCCATGAAAGAAAGCCTTCTATTAGTTTCCTCTACATATTTGGTTGCACGTGTTATATTCTCAACAACCATTCAACTAGGAAAGTTCGATCCCAAAGCTGATGAAGGAATCTTTCATGGATATTTTTCAGTTTCCAAAGCCTTTAGAGTATTCAGCAAACGAAGACAAACGATAGAAGAAATTATTCATGTCACTTTTGATGAATCTCAGTTAGCTAATTCAAAACCCATCTTGAATGATGATGATGAATTAGAAAACTGGATGTTCTCTCACTATGGACAACATGAAGCATCCTTTAGCGTTCCTCTCAACACTGAAGCCCCTGAAGCTGAAGATGATCCATTAATCATTCCAGTTATAGCTAGTCACTCCAACGTATCTTCTTCAGAGATCGCTGTTATGCCCATTAGCTATGATCTTCCTTCTACTTTAAACATTGATCAATCAATGAATGAAATGCCATCAGCAACTGAACCAATATCAGTCGCTGAATCTGAGGCTCCTTTAGCAATTGTTCCAATCGATGAAGACACTACAACTGAAGCGTCATCCTCTGTTCCTAAACTACTCAGATGATAATCCTCTACCAGCTCAGCGATGGACTAAAGATCATCCAATTCATCAGATTCTTGGTGATCTAGATGCAGGTATCAAGACTCGTCGTGGTGTAGGTAATATATGTCTCTTTGTCAACTTTCTTTCCTTAGTTGAACCCAAGAAGATCAATGATGCTATCTTAGACCCTAGTTGGGTCATTGCCATGCAAGAGGAGCTCATTGAGTTTGATAGAAAAAAAGTCTGGTACCTTGTCCCACGTCCTTTTGACAAAACAGTTATAGGCACCACGTGGGTCTATAGTAACAAGTTGGATGAAGAAGGTATAGTAACCCGTAACAAGGCTCGACTTGTTGCTCAGGGTTATAGACAAGAATAAGGAATCAACTATGACGAAACCTTCGTACCAGTGACTAGACTCGAAGCAATTCGACTCTTTCTAGCCTTTGTTGCCCATAGAGTCTTTAAAGTCTACAAATGGCTGTAAAGAGCATTTTCCTTAATGGAAAACTTAAAGAGGAAGTTTATGATGAACAACCTCCAAGGTTTCTTGACCCTAAGTATCCAAACCATGTATATCGTTCGGATAAAGCTCTTTATGGGTTAAAACAGGCTCCTCATGCCTGGTATGATACACTTTCCTCGTTTTTCATCTCTGAGAAATTTGTACGTGGAAAGATTAACCAGACCTTATTTCTTAGGAAGGTTAAAGGTCATATCATTCTAGTCCAAATTTATGTCCATGATATTATATTTGGTTCCACTAATCCCTCCTTGTGTTTTCCATTCGCTGATCGCATGAAGAAAGAATATCAAATGAGCATGATGGGAGAACTAACCTTCTTTTTACGTCTCCAGATCAAATAGTCAGATAAAGGTATCTTTATTAGTCAAAGTAAGTATGCTCGTGACATGCTGAAGAAGTTTGATCTATCTAATAGTTCATCTATGAAGACTCCAATGGCTCTTCCACTCTCTCTCAACAAGGATCTAAATAGAAAGCCTGTAAACATAACTGTTTATAGAGGAATGATCGGCTCCCTGCTTTATCTCACAGCTAGACGACCTGATATCATGTATTCTACTTGCTTATGTGCATGATATCAATATGAACCTAAGGAATCCCATCTGATCGCAGTAAAACGCAACTTGAGTCTCTGGTACCCTAAGGGTTCAGATTTTGACCTACTAGGTTATTAAAATAGTGATTTTGCATATTGCAAAATTGATAGGAAAAGCACCACTGGAGGTTGTCAGCTTCTAGGTGGAAAGTTGGTAAGTTGGACAAGTAAGAAGCAAAACTCAGTGTCCACATCAACCGCTAAAGCTGAATATGTAGCCACTGGTGGTTGTTGTGCCCAAACTCTTTGGATGAAAAACCAGCTGATGGACTTCGATCATCAGTTTTCAAAAGTTTCTATCTATTGTGTAACCATGTACTTCATTCCAAGGCCAAACATATAGAGATCCGATATCATTTTATCAGAGATCATGTTATGAATGGTGACATTGTGTTGATCCCATATTTCTCAATAACACGAATATTCAAGTTATGAATAACCTAAATACATCGTGTGGATGGAAAAATAGTGAAGAACACACAAGAATATTCAAAAATTGTGACATCCATCATTTTCGGAGCATCAGGTTAGCATTGTTAAAGGATTCTTATATTTAGGATTATAATTTATTAGGGTCTAGTCATATTGATTAAAAATCAATTGACTTAGCTCCCAAATTATAGTTCAAAAAACTCTGTCCCAACGGGTAACTGATAAAGTAACTAATGTAATGCCAAATATATTAAAAAAAATTCTCTTAAAATAAATAAAAATGATATTATAAAATCCAATTCTAAAATATAAAAGTTCTATTGGAATATGCAAATAATTTTACAATATTTGGAATTTTGATTAATAATGAATAATTTTTATCAATTATTGATAAAAATGTATTTAAACTAGCATTTGGTTGGGCCGTAGCTTTATAAGAAAATAAAAATGAAAAATGAGGTGGTTGGGCCTTGAATGGCCGGCCCCTTTACTCTTATATAAAAATTTCACTTCATTTAAAATCTTCTATTACACTTTCATTTTACTTTCTTTCTCTTACTAAAACCTCTCGACTTCCACACAACCGAATCCAATTTCCAAAATCTACTTAGATTTTTTAAATCTTGAATAACATTCAAGTCTTCAAGAAAAATCAAGCAAAAAGGTAATAAGATTAGTCTTATTATTTTTGAATCTTTTACAATAATATTTCCCGTTTCTTTATACTTCCTTCTCCTCTTTGAGCTCAAAATTTTCTAGAGAGTCTAAGATGGGAGATTATTCATCAAGACATGAAAATGTTCCCAAAATGGGGAAAATCGCATTGCATGTAGTATTTAATCATTAAAAACGATGTTTTGGTAACCAATAGATTGTTGGTCAACATATTCGCTGTTTGTATTTTCTAAAAATAAAAGTTTAAATAATTTGTTTTTCCTTTTAGAATATACCTGGTTAAGCTGTCGTATTATTGTTTTGAGATTCACTCAAAATATTGAGTTTTTGAGCATTTAAATGCTTAGTCTAAAACTTCAGAGCAAAATGTTGCTGTTAAGTAAAGATGTACATTGTTGGTCCCAAAGGGTCTACAAGAATACTAAACAGTTTGTAGAAGGGGGGGGGGGATGAATACAAACACAATTTTCAAATTTAAAATATATATTGATA
>NC_037529.1:43018705-43039675 GCF_001531365.2 Cynara cardunculus var. scolymus
TGTGGTGTTTGTTCCTGGAACTCTTGGGACTAGAGTTTGTGGAATGTAGGGACCCTCCTGTATAGATCGCAGGAGATTCCTGTCCATTCCTTCCAGAAAATTTACCATTCTGATATTCCATTGTGGATATTCCTCTCGTTGAAGAGTTGGAGGCTTTGTGAGAGAGCCAACATTATAAGCAGAATTCCAGTTGGCCATTGAGAATGTTGAAGAAGAAGATGTAATTTTTTACGAGAAAGAAGATCAAAAATTGAGAGATTTATGAATGATCGTTTTGATTGAGAAATCAATCAATAGGCTCTGATACCAATTGTTGATCCCAGATCTCTCAATAACACTAATAATCTAGTTATGAATAACCAAATTATAGTGATTTTATGAAGGAAGTTACGAAGACTCGAGAAGAAAAATAAGAATATTTATGAACAGTCTTGAGCTTCAAAAGTTTCACTTTATAAACTAAGAAACGTAAAAGCRATTCRTAAAAGCKACTATTTTTACAATAGGTCTAATCACCTATTTATACTAATCAGCTAATAAGAAGATAACTATATAATGTTACTTTCTAGCAAATCTTCTATTAACAGATGAGGTTTATCTTTTATATGGATAAGCGTTAATATTAAGATAAACTCGAATTCCAGCTGTTGATTTGTCATCTCCAGCTGTCATTCATGATATGATGATTTCATCCTTATCTTCGAATCTTCATTGCATGCTTGGATGAATTGCTGGAAAATATTCTAAGTGTTGATGACCAGAGGATCGATGAGAATGCTCTTTCCATCGCATCCTTGGATTGTCCATCGGTCCTCTGGTTGAACTCCAGATTTAGTCGTTTCTGCCTTGATGTCTTCATTGGTCTTCTGGTTCTTCATCACTTATTGTTTTTCATTACTTTTTACATTATAAATTGTGAGGTTTAACATATATAATTATGAAACAAATTGAAACATCTTATACAATGTTCTATAAAACACTAAAATTATCATAATAGAATACAACATAAAACACGTTATGTGGTCGTAAAATATGTTTACATACTATTGTATTTATAAACACATGTGACCGTCCCCATAAGTGGTTTTATAGGACAAAATTCATTGTTGCAAAAAAAAAAACTTATTTAGTACCAAAATATGTGTCGTAACAAGTTATATAATTATAAACAAACGCAATGGTCCTATAAAATTTAAAGTGTTCTATTATACTCTAACATATGACGCTTTTTGTGGTTGAAAAATTCGTTTACCTATTATTTAGAAACACATATAGGCGTCCTAATAAGTGGTTTTCATAGCACGAAATTCAACGTCGCGAAAAAACTTATATTAATACCAAAATATGTGGCGTAACAAGTTATATAAATATGAACCAAATTCTAGGGTCCTATAAAATGTATTATGTACCACTAAAAGTGTCCTAATAAAGTGTAACATATCGACGCTTTACTTGGTCGTAGAATTTGTCTTCCTACTATTACATTTAGAAACATGTATAGGCATCCTAAGAAGTATTATAGGACCAAATTCCATCTTGTGGAAAAACTTTTATTAGCACCAAGATATGTCCTAATCAGCCTTGTCTGTTGGGTTCAAGGATGTGCTTAATTGTTGTATTCAAGTTCTTCCATTATAATTGTCTTTGTAATAATTAGCCTTTGTTATTTTCCTAGTATAAATAGTAATTAGTTGGTTAATTGTAATTAGTTCTTGTTAATCATTTTGTAAATTCTCTCAAGAAATATCATTTTCAAGCTTTGGTGAAAAATCTGTCTCTACTCTCAAATCTGTTCTTGACGATTAATCTGATTGTGTATGATATTTGGGAATCACAATTGGTATCAGAGCTCAGTTGCAACAATTTGATAGGAGGATTACACACAAATCAAGGATTTTGCACGAATTTTTTCTAGATTTTTAAGAACTATTCATCTCTGTTTTTCATATGTTCATCGATATTATTGATCGGATTTCACATTTATGACTCTAATCTCATCAATTCTGAGTGTTACTTGTTAAAATTTGCACTACTAGATTCGCATATTCAATCTGAACATCTTTGATTCACACCATTTTGAGTTTTAAACAAGTTTTGAACCGATTTTGATTGATTTTTGAGTTTACGAAAAAGTTTCTATTCTTCAAAAGTTCATATTTTTTCAAGTTTTGATCTAAATTTTGGTGAAAGAATTTGTTAAAATTGCGTTTGTGGTTGAATTTTGATCGTATAACTCTTAACCGATTTACGTTAAACCGCTTAGTGCTTTGTACGATTTAAGACTTGATGTTTTGTGTGAATTCTTGATTGTGCGATTTAGTGATAAATCGGGTAAAGCTGTGAGCGATATAGGGTTAAATCGCTTGTTGGTGTATGCGAGTTAGAGTTAAATCGGTTAAACGTTGTCCGATTAAGTGATAAATCGTTTATAACATTGTGTGATTAAGTGTGCGATTTATGTTATCCGATTGATATTGTGCGATTTAAATCTCGGTCATGTTGTGTTGTGTGCGATTTATATTGTGATCGTATATTGATTTTGACCATAATTGTACGATCTTTGACTTTGACTACTTGTGCGGACTTTGACTTTCATTATCAAGCGATTTGAATTTGTTTGACTTTGATTAAGCGGATTGTTTGTTTGACTTTGATTGATCGAATATTGAGTGCGGATTACGTTTTGTTTGACTTGTTGACTTGTTTGTTTGACTTGTTGACTTTTTACGTCCGTATTGAGATTTGTTAAGTGGTGAATTTTTGACTAAGTGTTTGAGTTGTCCGGATATGTAATCCGGATAAACTGTGAATTGATTAGAATTTTGCCAATCTTTGTTGTCCGGATATCTAATCCGGATAAGCTTGTCCGGACTTCTAATCCGGATAAGTCTTTGTGCTTAAAATTTTCTAAGTCTTGAATGTGTGCAAATTCTCTGTGTGCGATTATTTGAAATAATTTTGAATATTAATCATTTAAATCAAATTTTGAACTGCAGAAGATCCAATATCATATTAATCAAATAAAATGAGTTCAAGAGAGGCTATGGCTATTAGTACTGATACCAAGCCACCAGTTTTATTCAGAGGAGATTACAACCAATGGAAGGATAGATTCCTCAATTTTATTGAAAGAATGAAAGAAGGAGAGCTAATCATGGAATCTCTCATGGAAAGACCAGCAGTATTCTGGAGAGAAACACCTGCCATCCCAGATGAGGGCAGACCTGCTCAAAGAGTAATCAAAGAGAAATCCAGATACACTGCAGAAGAAAAAGAAAGAGCACATGCTGACGTGTTGTGCAAATCATATATGATGCAAGCACTGACCAATGATATCTATACAAGCATTGACAGTCACAAAGCTTCTGGTCACAGCATGTGAGTGCAGATAGAGAAAATGATGATGGGTTCCAAGGTGGGAACTCAATTAAAAATCACAAACTGCATTTCAGCTTATGAAGAATTCAAGGCTAAAGAAGGAGAGAGTCTTGATGATGTATATGATAGGCTAACCAGACTGCTGAATGAGCTTACCAAGAATGGCATCTCTAAAACTGTCATTGAAATAAATGTTAAATTCCTCAGCAATTTCAACCGGAGTGGAAGCCTTATGCAAATCATATCAGATTCAATAAATCCTTATCTGATATCGATGTTCACGAGGTTTATGAAACTCTGAAACAGAATGAGGAGGAAGTTTTAGAGGCCAGAGATTCAAAGAAGAAAAAGGAAAAGGAAGTTTCTGATTCTTTAGCATTTGTATCTGAGAAGAAGAGTAAAAGAAGATCTGGGAAGCAAATAAAAGAGGTCAATCAGACAAGTGAATCGTCAAGTGAAGAAAGTGACAGCTCTGACTCAGACTCAGAGATGAATGAATTCAAATAGGCAATGGTAATGCTGACAAAAGCATTTCAGAAGAAATTTCAAAAGAAACCGCACTCGAATAATCAAAGATTCTCCTCGGGTTCAAAGTATGAATTTAAAGATAAATTTGGCGAAAAGAAGAAGTATGTTGAGAAAAGATTCGAGAAAAAGTATGAAAAGAAACCTGAAGAGAAGAAAAAGTTTGTGAAAGGAGTTGCAGTTGAAAATACCAAATGCTACAACTGTGGCAAGTTGGGTCATTTTGCGGTAAACTGTAGAAAACCGGTAACAAGAAATACCGACTACTATACGAGATGCGGGTAAGGCATTGATGGCTGAGGATGACCACTGGTTAAACTTAACCGACGAAGAGGAAGAGTCAGAAGCTGTGGCTCATATTTGTCTGATGGCTAGGACTGAAAACGATTCTTCAGATGAATGCGAAGAGGAGAATGCTGAGATGAATGAAGAGGTATTGGAAAAATCATGCATAAATCAGATGCAAAAGATGATGCTTAAACTCTAAATTTTTTAGCAACAATTAAAATCTGAAAAATTGTGTTCAAATAATTTTCAAAAAGAATTAGAAACGCAAAAAGAAAAATATATCAAACTTTTTGATAAAAATGGTTGAAATTTGGATTGGGCTCAATCTTTATTGTCCGAATCAAAAACATTTCATGAAAAATCCAACATCTTAAAATCTGAATTATCTAATTCAAAGGATAGATATAAGTCGTTAGAATTAGTGAATGAAAACTTAATTGTTAAAATCAATAAGCTTGAATTACAAATTATTGATTTAAATAAAAAACTGAAAGCTAAAGAGGAGAAGTTATATAAGAGAGGGCAGACTGATCAAACGATTTTTCTAAACAAATCCTCTGAGACAAGATTTTTTAACCCTCAGGAAGGGTTGGGGTATGAGAATCCAAATTTTTTAGGAAAAGCTTTATACAATACTCCAACTCTATATAAAATTTGAATATCTTGATTGTGGTCCCGAGTTTTAAATTAAATTTACAAAATCTTCTGATGAAGTAGAGGAATAAGAGGATTTTAACCGAAAAAGAAAAGACAAAATGCAAGTTCCGTTTGATTATACAAATTTAAATGACAGCTACAAAACACAAGTCTCTGTACTTTCAACTGATTATTTTCACAGTTATTCAAAAACAGAGCTTGAATCTAAACCTGCTGAACCAAAACTTTATACACCAACATTAATTTTAGAAAAATAAGTGGTTCAGTTAGAAAAGATTTTAAATGAAGAAAAACTTTCATTTAATAAACAAAAGCAAAAATTTCTAAATAAAATTGAAAATTTAGAAAATTCTAAAGTCAAATAGGAACGAGTTGAGTCTGAATATCTTTCGTGTGCTAAATCTTTAAGTGACACTTCAGATTCAGAAGAATTAAATATTTTAAATGAAGAAATCAATTTTTCGGATATCTTGAACTCAGAGACTTGTTTAGACAATGAGATTGATAAGTTTGATTTCTCAAAGAAACTTCCTAGTCACGAGAATTTTATTGTAAAAAATGAAATGACTGAGAATTCCGACATAGCTTCAGATTCTAGAAGTTGAACGGTTTTTTATCATCCTTATAAATACTCGCTCGTTTTTCAACTTTCACTTTTTACTTTCACCATTTATCGCTTGCACTATTCATCATCGTCTCCGCTTACTTAAATCGCTTGTGTTCTTCGTCACCTGTTTAATCGTTCTCTGTTTCATCTTCTTCTTCATTAAAGGTTTATACCTGATTTCTTTTCGACTTGATCGTACATATGGACTTGATTCTTATACTGTTATAATAATCGAACCATATAATGAACCTAATCTGTTAAAATTTTGATTTGGACTTAATGGACATAATTTTTTGAACAAATGTTTAAATCGAATCTAATAAATCGTTTAATCTCTTGATAGATTTTAGTTTTTGCTTTGATTAGTTTGTTTTGATCGATTTAGTTTTAGGTTTAGTCTTAAGTTTTGTTTTAGTCGATTTAGGGTTTTTTAGTTTTGATCGAATTGTTCACCGGAGAAGGTGATTGCCCGGTTTAGGTTTTACTTAGGATTTTTTTTTTCCTCTCTTTTTGACCGGATTTGTAATCCGGTTGATTTTTTTATTTAGATTATTTTTGTTTCCTTCTTTGTCCGGATTTCTAAGCCGGATGAATTTTTTTTCCTCTCATTAGCTTATTTTTTTTTAATTATTTTTTTTAGTATTTTCTTAAGAATTTTTTTTTGTGATTTTTTTAGAGTATATTTTTTTTACAATTAAATATTTTTTGGATATTTTTTGTAGTTTAGATTTTTTTTAAGTTTTAGTTTGATTTTTTTAGGTTAAAGTTTTTTCTTTTATTTTTTTTAGTTTAGTTATAGTTTTAATTTTTTTTAGTGTTAATTTTTTTTTTCAGTCGTTTAAATTTTTTTAAGCTTTTTCAAATTTTCTTTGGTATCAAGTATTAACATTGAATAATTTTTTCATCTGGTTCTAACATTTTTTACTTTTTACAGGTAAAATGGTTGAACAACAAAATCAGTCTGATGAGGAATCTCATATTCCTTCTGTCAGATCTGATAACTTAAACAACCCACCCCAGCCATTAAACAACCCAATACCAGAAGAAACCCTATTACCTCATTGTTTTTATCTTGAGATCAAACCCAATAACCATCACTTTAACTTCAATATGCCCTCTGAATACCGAATAATACAAGAAATACTTTGTGGACACACAATTTCTTATGCCCTTTCAGCTTACGCTTGTGTCCCGATGATATACGTACAACAATTTTGGAATACTCTAACCCTTGCTAAAGACGGAGATATATATTTTTTCGAAGGAAATGTAGACGAATACACAAGTCGTTTGACTTTAAAACGACTTAGAAGAATTCTACGTCTACCGGGACCGACCTCGATAGGCTATGAACAGGTAGTCACTGATGACGAGCTTTGAAGAGATATTAAGAGATTAGGATACTCGCAAGAGTTAACTAATCCGTCTCAATTCAAACGACGATTTCTTCCGTCTATATGGCTTCTTCTATTTTCGATTCTCAACCGATGCCTGACATCCAAGACTGCTGGAATTGACACCTGTAGCAGTTCATTTCTCAAATTCTTCCATGGGATTGTATACGCGTGCAAGTACGATTACGTGCTGATTATATGGAATGAACTAGTCGAGCTTGTCAACGCCAAACGTTTCTCGTCCAAAGCAAAGAAGTTTGTGCCGTTTCAAAGATTCTTACAACTGATCATTAAAGCCATGATGAACGCCAACGATGACATCCCGGCCAGGGCAGACAGTGAAGTTGGGCCTTCGTTCGTCATGACGCGTATTCGTCAACACACAGAAGTTGAAGGTCTGGATTCTATTATGGAAATTCCACCGGAGCTATTTGCCTTCGCTGATCAGAGGGCTCAATGCGTTATAGATTATGTTTGATAGATCCTATAGCTCAACCATAACCGGTTGAATTTACCCCGGGATCAACCCATGCCTTACCTGAGGGAGAGGGTCTAGCTATAGCTGAGAGCGTTCAGGAACACGGGTTACCTGAACAGGGTTGTGAGCAGAGGGAAAATGAAAATGAGAGGGGTAATGTGGAGCGGGGAGCCTCTGATCAGCACAATACTTCAACTGAAAGTACTTCCACAACTTCTTCAAGTTCGAAAGATACTATATCTGATAATGAGGCAGCTCAAGATGATGTTGATAATGATGATAACAATGATGGTGCTGACAATACTGCTCAACAGGTGATTTCTCAGAATATTCAAGTGGGAGCAGTTATTGATAACATTGAAGATATCTTTCCTGAAATAGAAGGTCCACAGACTTGACCAAGTCTACATTCCTTATCGTTCAATGTTGAAGAATTTAGTGGTACATATGATGAATTTGATCGTTTAATGGAGGATATTCTTGTAGATGATGATGAGGGTGTTCAAGTAGAAAATGTTTAGAGGATAAGTGAACGGGAAATAGACGGTGAGAGTGTGAGTGGAGCACAAAATGAAGAACAAGCTCCTATCCCAGTCGAAATAGTTAGCCGGGCACCCAAATCTACTATCGACATTCATTCGTTGAATGTCGGTATTGAAACAGACATAGCTAGCCCAGTTATGTATTTGCACACCCCTCCCGGCCACTCAATTGATTCTCAACAACCAGTTGTTTCAATTTCTCACGGGGATTTAACACATAATCTATCTGCTTCTCATTCGGAGAATGTGGAAATTGAAAATAGTAGGCCTCTGCCCAACCTATGACTTTGATTCTGTGCACCTCGAGTATAGAGCCCATACACATAGGTATACACGAGTCAAGAGCATCTGTTGCTCCAATTGCGGGTCTTAGTGAACCTGCCGAAACAACCAGAGTGGAGTCTATTGACTTACCATGAGGACAGGTTGGAAGTCCTACCAGTGCTAACATCACGCCAACATTAAACGTAGGAACAAAAGTTTATTCAACTATTGTTTCAACTGGAAATCTATGTGATCCAGGTGTGACTTTACCCGACTTTGTGTCAAGGGAGTATCTGGACGGCGCCCTAAAGGCTGTTCAAGATCACATGGAAGCGCATATTCTAAGTCTCAAAAGGATGATGAAGAAAAAGGAGCCGGTAGTTGATGAACAACCGTCTGTGCCGTCACCACTGCCTGTGCCCGAGCCTCCGAGGATACAAGAACAATCGGTGGATGAGATTAAATCGTTGCTGTACGCAAAGCTGATGTCTACTCAAAATCCAGATGCGGCTGATGCAGACTTGGTTGGGCTCCTCCGACAACTTGTTGATGATAACCCCACTGTTCGAGCCTCAGAGTTTTTGGCCTTTCAAGATGTATTTGTTTCTAATTTCTCAAAAGTTAGCAAGCTAATTACATCAAACACTCAAGCTTTGAAGAATCCATTGATGCTCTATATGAAAGAGTATTAGTCTTAGAAGATACGTGCCGAGCTCAAGCCACCTCATTAAAAAGAAGACATGATGATCCATCATGATCATCATGAGGGGGAGAGAAAGAGACAGAGGCTGGCTGAGTCGTCTGTTCGTGTTGAAAGTGTTGAAAGGGAGCCAGATTCTGGAGCTGTTAACGTTGAAAGTCCTGTTCCACAAACATCAAAGGAAAGGACTACATGCCCGATAATAATTGAAGATGAAATAGCCTTGGAGACAAATCCAGTGATCGAGTCAATGCTTGAAAAGCCGGCGGACTCCACTGTAGGAACAAGGTTGCTTCTAGATTTGTCTGCCAACGTGGGATTTAATGAAGCTTTCTCGAAAGAACTGGGTGTAGATCAGGACTTTGGTGAAGACATTGACAATATTGATGAGTCATCCAGAACGTACTTTGACTTTGAAGTCGATATCAATGAAGAAGATCCTATCTTCCCATTCCAGGGTGATCATCAGACTCCATCTGAACCCTCCACTACAGTTGGTCATGATGCTTCAGAGACTCCGAGAACGGCGTATGATCCAACAGATATATTTTCTAAGAATTACGTGCCGTTTGCAATACGTGCAAATGTTCCATGTTACGACAGAGCAAGGATCAGAGAGCCTTATCTGGAAGACATTTACTTTGGCATCTTTCTTCGGCATCGAAAACCTCTTAGTGCTAACAAGATTATTGGGATTCATAAAGAAACCTGAGATTATCGTTTAGAGTATAAGCATTTTCTCAAGGCGAAGCACCTCCCGATCAGCCAAGTACGGACCAGACATCACGTTGTCTCCATCAAACAAATTGATGCCCAAAAACTCTTTAGAGTTTAGTATCCTGTGTTCACTGTTACAAGACAAGATGGAAAGATCTGGGTATTCAGTGAAACTGATTTCTCTAATCTGTATTTAGAAGACTTGGAGCACATGTACCACAAACTATGGAATGTGACTGTCTGAAGAGAAGGAGCAGTAGTTGCTCTTAATGCTATCAAAAGGTTTATGAGGAGTCATGTCAAAGTATCAATGGTTATGGATATCCAAATGGGTCTTGAAGACAGTCAGAAGTTCATTAATTTGAAAAGACCTGATCAAGAACTTGAAGATATTGAAGGCTATCCTGTGTATATCATTCTTGAAGAACCGGAGTTCGGTGTGGTGTATAGTGCTGAAGGTCGGATAAAGAAGTTTATGAGATTCAGTGAGCTGAATAAATACTGTGATGGCACTATAAGGATGGTGCGACGGGCACTTGAGACGAGAAAAGCTAACAATGATAAAGCCGCGGAATCGGAGAGGATGAGTCTGAAGGAGAGGTATCTACTGATCAATGCTCTGAACCTGCTTGATGATAAATTGCAATACCGGAGTATGTTAAGGAGGCTAGAGACACTACTTGGGCTTAGAAAGACAAGATTCACAATGTCTCGACCTTGAATCCAAAGGGGAAGATTGTTGGGTTCAAGGATGTGCTTAATTGTTGTATTCAAGTTCTCCCATTGTAATTGTCTTTGTAATAGTTAGCCTTTGTTATTATCCTAGTATAAATAGTAATTAGCTGGTTAATTGTAATTAGTTCTTGTTAATCATTTTGTAAATTCTCTCAAGAAATATCATTTTCAAGCTTTGGTCAAAAATCTCTTTCTACTCTCAAATCTATTCTTGACGATTACTCTGATTGTGTATGATATTTGGGAATCACATTGTCTCTACAAAACAAATTTTATAGACCAATAAAACGTATTATGTAGCAATAGTATGCTTATCTAATATTCTTATGGAAACAAATATGAGTCATAAGAATTAAATACCATTCAGTATTTTGTTAGTTATTAATAATTATCCTAATTATATTTTATATTTAAAATGAGATGTTTATCCAATATTTGATTATGTTTATCAACAATTAGTTATATGAATTCAAGTATGGAGCTTTAATAAGTTGTACTTATTCATAATTTAATAGTAATCTTAAATTTTAAGTAATATGCATCAATAAACAGTATCTCGTGCATAAAAAATCGTTTTTAAGAGTTTTTGTCAAATGCTTTATAATATAGTATAGATGACCACAAAACTCAGTATCCAAATACAAGAAATCTTCATCAAACATCTTGCACGATAATCATTATGATTTATCTTTAAGCACCACCTACATTTAAAAAGTACACGAAAGTTTAAAGTTATATGTTAATGAATTCTACTTTTATAGAACACATGTCAAAGTAAAAGGACAATGTCATGTTATAATTGCTCTAATAGCATCTTCAATTGTATTGAACAATCCATACATCCTCATCAAATGTTCCTTCTTTTTAATAGCAACTAGTACATGTACTTCACACCAACTCATCTGCATTTAAGCTACTGACCCATCCTTTTGTCACAATCTCTATGGAATTTATAATTCTCTTTAGAAAAACCTCAACCCCAACCTAAATATCAATTTAACAAACTGATTAAGACATGTCGAAAATACTTTTATTGACATTATTATATGAAAGGTTCTAAATGGCGTGAGGTGGGGCGTGGAACCAAGGCTAAGCCTTAAGCCTTAGTCGCCACAACGAGGCCATGATGTTTTTCAAGGCGTGACTTATGAAGGAAAATTTCTACATCATATATAATATTATATATAAAAACATGTTTATACAATTACTCAATAAGTCAATAATAATAAACAGTTTAGATTAGCTTATATATACATATTAAAAACTAGCAAATAAGACATTAAAAACGTAAAAGAAATTGCATTACAAAAACCGTGCATTAGGCATGGTGCGCCACAGACTTAATGTCGAATGAGAAACAAGCTTTGGTTCACGATGCGACATGGTAGTTGTGCCAACTAGCCTTTTAAAACAAGGATTAAATATTAAAGATGAATGAAAGTTGTAGCTTGATGCCTTCAGTGTCTACCCAAGGAACTTTGATACATCTATATATATGATTTACGCTTACTGTAAGTGTTTTTGGAAGAAGCTGTCTTGTAATAAGGTGTGGGCATACCTTATTATAATGAAGAGCTGGAATAGAACAATATTTTGTCATAAGGCGTGCACAAGAAGAACATTCTAATAAGTTAAAAGGCCAATACTTGGCCCATAGTCAGATGGCCCATATTTCTCTTTTATATGTAACTTAATTAGAAGCTAAGAGCAAGTAAGAAGACGAGAAAAGTGAGAAAATAGAAAAATACTGATATCTTGTAAAGGGAAAAGGAGGTTGATTCTTAACTGATAGAAAATGTCTCTCTCTTCTGGTGTAGATGTAGGAAATCTTGTTGAACCACATAAATCTCTGTTGCATTGTCTCCATTCTTTATTTATTTGGTTGCTTGTTACTGTCATTACTTGTTTTGGGTTTTAAGTAGAATTGGGAAACTAGGTTATTTGGTTATCGTCTTTTCTACTTTGTTTTTCGCTGTCCAACAATTGGTATTAGAGCCTAATATCAGATTTAGATGGTAAAGCTCAGATTTGAGGTGTTTGGGTGGTATACTGTATGGTGTACACAAGGTGTTTGATAAAAATCCTGAGAGAGGCAAATTTTGAAACAAGTGGGTAAATGACGTCTAGAAGCGGAACGGTCAAAGTTGGGAAGCATGACTTAGAGAAATTTAATGGAAATAATGATTTTTTTTACTAGAGGATACAAATGATACAAAAGTTACACAAGGCTTTGGTAGTAAGGAAAAAAAGCACAAAGATATGTTCGATGAAGATTGGGAGGAGTTAGATCTTGAAGCACGAGCATCGATCATTTTATGCCTTGAAAGGGATGTTGCTTTCTTGGTTGATAATGAGGAATCAACGGCTGCAGTGTGTCAAAAGTTAGAGGCAAATTTCATGATGAGATCTCTAACGAATATGATCTACTTGAAGTCCAAATTGTTACATGCAAAATGGATGAAGGTTCTCCAATCCGGGAACACATTAGTTAATTTGATAGATGTATATCAGATTTAAAGGACATTGATGTAAAAATAGAAGATAAGGATCAAACACTTTTACTACTTCTTCCATTGCCGAAGTCTTATGAGAATCTTGTACAGACATTGACACTTGTGGGTGATAGTCTTACGATGGATGAGACTAAAACATCAATTCTAGCAAATGATCCTCGAAAGATTACAAGAGGTCACATGACTGCTGTTAGTGGTAACAGAGAACAAGTACAAGGATTTCTTACAAGAGGTTGAAACAATGAGAGAGGAAAAGGTAAAGGAGGAAAATCTAGATCAAACTCTAGACCTCTTGCAGAAAGACAGTGTTTCAAGTATGGGGAACTTGGGCATTATGAAGCAAAATGTCCTAATAAGATAGTAGTATGGAACAAAGATAGAAACAACACAAAGGAAAGGCACAAGAGAAGTTAGAGGCTTCAGGAGACGGAAGCAACGATGACTGTTACTTTGTCAATTCCAAGGATGAAATCTCCGGTAATGGATTCTTACCTCGGGTTGCTCTTACCATATGTGCCCAAAGAGGAAGTGCTTTACTAACTATAGAAGCATAGATAGTGGAAACATGGTGATGAGAAATAATCATTCCTTAAAAATGGTTGGGCTCAGTTCTATTAAAATCAGAGCATAATGGAGTAAAGAAGGTTGTTTGTGGTTCTTTGATTGTAATAGAAGGTATTCATAAGAAGTCTATATGTTCTTTTTGGTACAACGATAACAGAGAGTATGGAGGTTGGAACAAATAGTAGTGGTGGAGACCTATGTGAGAGCACTTGGTTATGGCATAGGCAGCTTGGGCATATCTTAAAAAATGGTCTTAATCTGCTTGGTAAAGATGGTTTATCAAAGAACTTGAAGAAGACTTAAATGGATTTTTGTGAGCATTGCGTGTATGATAAAGCACATTGGGTTTAGTTCAAGTCAAGAAAACACAAAAGCAAAGGAATTTTAGACTAAGAACACAAAGATGTTTGGGTTCAGCTTCAGTCACTTCTAAGGGAGGTTCCACATATTTTGTCACTTTTGTAGATGATCATCCCATATATGTTTGGATTTAACTTTTGAAACATAAGAATGAGGTATCTGACATATTCAAGAAGTAGATAGCAACAATTGAGAACATAACTGGCAAGAAACTGAAGACACTATGATCTGATAACAATACATAGTATATAGATGGTGCCTTCAAGGAGTTTTGTGATCAGGAAGGAATTGTTAGACATTGGATGGTTAGGAAAACACTATAGGAGAACAGGACCGCAGAGATGCTAAACTGTACATTGTGAGAGAGAGCGATGTGTTTGCGATCATATGCTGGTTTGGGAAGAGAATCGTGGGCATAGTCGGTTGCTACATCTTGCTACATTGTCAATCGGTCTCTTTATGCATCTTTAGATGGAGATGTACCTTACAGGGTATAGTAAGGGAACATGCAAATTATGAGAAATTTAGAATATTCGGGTGCATGGCTTATTATCATGTTAGTGAGGGAAAACTTGAAGCAAGAGCCAAGAAGGCAATTTTCTTGGGATATGCATATGGTGTAAAAGGCTATCGCCTTTGGTGTTGAAAGATTCTAAGTTTATAATCTGCATAGAACCTAAAAGCCTACAATGTTCTAGGTATGGAAGACCAGAGACCCGAATTACATTCAGAGCAGAGCAGAATAATTTTAAGTGCTGAAGACCAGAGATACCTTGAAGAAAATCCAGAGAGGCAATGAAAGATACTTAACCTGATGATCATCCACTATTGAAGAGTTCATCTAGTCGATGAATATGGCCTTTCCATAACCCCTCTGGTTTCTAGCATATGAAGAATTACACAAGTCACCACCCATTGTTCAATCAGCTCAAGCCTAACTAACTAACACATGGAGGACGTTGATTGGACATGACACCTAGAGACAGCTGGACGACTTGACATATGGCAAGTCGTGATTCATCACTACCGAATTTTTGTTACTCTAGGTGGTTAGAGATAATCATCATCTCTTCTAGTTAGATATCTTTTCCCCGTTTATCTCATAGATATCTTATCATAGATTGTTATCTCTTTAGCTAGATTGCTAGTATAAATAACATTCATATGCTTTGTAATCTGGTTGAACCTTTCTAAAAAAAGAATTACTTGTGATAGCTTCAATCATTGATGATTACCTTTAAGTTGTTCATAATTTCTTTATCATCCAATAGGATAGATTTAGATCTTTTACTATTTATATCTTAAATTTGTTTAGTGATTGAGAGATCTGGGATCAACAATTGGTATCAGAGTCGAATGGTTGTTCTTCAATCAAAACGATGAATTTGAATATGTGTACTCAAGTTTATCTCAATTTCTTTTGGGTTTATCTCTCTAAGATCTCGTTCACTCATTCTTCAAAATTTTCTCCATAGAAAATTCATCATCAATGGAAAATTGGAATTCTACATACAGTGTTAGATCTCTCACCAAACCTTCAACCCTTCAACGTGAAGAATATCCTCAATGGAAGATCAAAATGATTAACTTCTTCGAGGTAATGGACATAAACCTGTATAGATCTATCACAAATGGCCCTTACTGATGAAATCCCAACTTACTAATTCCAATAGTCCATGCAACAACCACCACTGATGAAATCCCATCTTACTTCATCCTGAAGGATGAGAAGTCCTAGAACGCTGAATACTTAGAAAAGGTAGCAGTAGATCGGAAGACAAAAAGATTGCTCATCATGGCAAATCCAAATGAGATTTTCAATCTCTTGATTCTTACAAAATAACGAAGGAAATCTAGGATAAACTTGCAAGCCAACTAGAAGAAGAGGCAAAAACAAAGAAGAACAAAAGATCTCAATGTCTTAATAAATATATAAACTTCAAGCACTTTTGAATAAACTAATTTAGAAAACGTATGACAGATTCAATACATTGATAAATCAATGCCGTAGAACTGACATCTCGAGAACAAAGGAAGAAAACAATATACTATTTCTTAAAGTCTCGATGATGAATGGACACAACTGTCCATGTCTTTACAAGCAAATCAGGATCTGGATAGTTGGTCACTTCATGATGTGTATGAAACTCTTGCTACTCAAGAGCAAGATATATTGAAGAAAAAAGTGTCTGTTGGTGGTCCTCTAGACCAATCTACGAATAAAAGGAAATAGCCAGAGGCTCTTTAGAAGAACATCACAAGAAGAAAGGCAACAAGGCTTTAATAATAGAATCTAAATCTGAAAACGAAAGATCAAACTCTGTTGATCCCAGATCTCTCAATAACACTAATAATCTAGTTAAGAATAACCAAATTATAGTGTTTTAGTGGAGAAAGTGATGAACACTCAAGAATGAATTATAAACAATAAAGAACAATTTTGAGCGTCAAAGGTTTCACTTTATTGATAATAAAAACGTAAAAAGAGACATTTAGTACAATAGGCCTAATCACCTATTTATACTAGAAAGCTAATTAGAARATAACTATCTAATGAGACTTTTTAGCTAATCTTCTATTAACAGATAATGTTTATCTAAACTGTTGATAAGCTTTAATATTAAGATAAACTTGAAGTGTAGCTGTCGACTTGTCATCTCCAGCTGTCTTCCATGGTATGATGAATCATCCTTATCTTTAAATCTTCATCGTATGCCTCTGGATGAATTGCTGAACAATTCTCTTAAGTGTTGTTGACCAGAGGGGCAATGAAGATGCTCTTTCCATCGCATCCCTGGTCGTCCATCGGCCCTCTGGTTGTTCTCCAGACTTGGCCAATTCTGCCTTGATGTCTTCATCGGTCTTTTGGTTCTTCATCACTTATTGTTTTTCATTACTTTTTCACTTTATGAATTATGGGACTTAACAATCTCCCCCTAACTAATGAAAGAACAAACATAGACTAATCTAGAAACAATTGTGAAGAACAAAGATTAATCTAATATAAAAACATCAAATTCCAAATTTTCATTGGATGATGAAATTTTTACAATACTGGAATCAAAAGACATCATTTTAAGGCACAAGTTTACAACTCATCATGATCTTCCTTGAAATATATCTCTGAAGCGCAGAAGCAGTCTTCGATAGCTGATGACTGTATATATCTCGTGGATGAGTTGACTCCCTTCTTCTCTTGGCACGTGATTTCTACCCAGTCTTCTCTGATGACTTTCTGAAACCATTCAAGTGTATCTGATGAATACTTGAATGCCTCAGTCAGTTTAAAGAATTTCTTTGCCCCGAACTCATTATTGTAAACAAGTCCAAGTTCGGGTTGAGTTAAGACTGAGGCAGATCTTTTCTCCTGCAGGCCTTGGAAGTCTTCGTTTGGTGAAGCACAGGAAAGTCTTTTGATGCCTAAGCAAAGAGCAATTTTGAAATCACTCTTTGCTCGTTGGTTTACCAGGGTCTCCATTGTTTTTACAACCGCTCTGTTCGCCATTCCAAACCTAATGCCATGGTCCTGCCTTTGAGTCGTGTATGCGTATAGTTCAATCAAGTCATAGGGATTAAGGTTGATGAGGTCATTTTCATTGAACACGCTAATTTTCCCATGTGCTCTTTCCACTGTGAACTCGATATATCGAATGGCTCTATTGGCGAAGATCCTCACTTTTAGATCCATGACCCCCTTATCCCATCGTTCGAGAAGACAGCCTGTGGTGCTTGTGTGGTCTGTCTAATGAACCTATGGTGTAAGAGGTCCATGGACTCAGGCGATAAAATTGGAGGATTGATGGTTAAACTTTCATCATGGTCTTGGTACAAGTATTGATGGATGTTTTCCATCATAATGGGTTTCCTGGATGGCAACTCTGGACGTCTCCGCAGCGAATCCATGTTCTGTATAATCTCATCAACCAAGCTCTACGGAGGATGCCTCGACGAAGAGGGAGTATCCGCTTGCACCATGGGTGGTTGGGTTG
This sequence comes from Cynara cardunculus var. scolymus, assembly GCF_001531365.2. Classification (NCBI taxonomy): domain Eukaryota; kingdom Viridiplantae; phylum Streptophyta; class Magnoliopsida; order Asterales; family Asteraceae; genus Cynara; species Cynara cardunculus. Next base: position 43,036,417 of record NC_037529.1, read on the forward strand.
AGGGTTGTGTATGGGTTGGTGAAGGTATGGTTTCTTGTTGGGTTGGTTCAGCTTGGGTTGGTTGCGGTTCATTGGGTTCAGCTTGGGTGGTTTCTGGTTCATGGGGTTTTGTTTGAGTTTGTGGTTGTTGGGGTGATGAAGGTTGGATTATTGTTGGTTCTAGTTGTATGGATAAGGTGAAGGATTCTGTGGTGCGAGGGGTTGGTGAAGGGGTTAAGGGTAGGTTTGGTGTGGGTGATGAACTAAAAGGTTGGTTTATTTCTGTTGGTGGGGTGGTTGGCTCTTCATGGTTGAGGAACTCAACATGATGGGTTCTGGGGTTGTAGTGAAGGGAACATGTACATTTTGTACATCTTCAGAGGGTAGAGCCTCTGGTTCCCTTACTTGGGTTCCTTCTGTTGAGGGTGGTGGTTGAGTTCGTGATGGTGGTGGTGGTGGTGGTGTAGCGGATTCCGTTTGCTGTGCAGCCGCGGCCTCTGTCTCCCCCTCATGAGGTCCAAGACCTTGATCATCGGGATCTTGGTTTTCATGTCGTGGCCTCTTGTGTTGGCGGCTGCTGGAGCAAGAGGCTCTGTTCCTCTTCTTCTTTTTGTCCTTCCTGAAGGATGCAAGATACTCCTTCAGGGCTGCTTGTCTTCGGCTCTCCTCCATCGTTTGAATGAGAGAAGTGGTGGCCTTTGTTCATCAGCCAGGTTCTGGGAGAGAACCCTGGTCGGATGTATGGCGCGATAAACGAATTTGGCACTGATCTCATTGAAAGATGAGACGAGTGCCTTGGATAGAGCCTGCAGGTCGGCTCTGGTTGCGAACTCTATGGTTGATAAGGAGGATTGTGGTGGCACGAAGGTGGTGACGGATATAGATGGAGGGATGGGAAGGTTGGTGATGAGATCTCTCACCTCTGCAGTGAATGAGGAGAAGGCTTCATCAAAGGATGGGCCTGCAGAGGGAGGTTGAGGTTGAGTAGGCTGGGGGATTTGGGCTAATATTGTGGCGGGGAGTTGGGTGAGGGTGGTTTAGATGGTGGCCATTTGGTGGGTAAGAGTGGCAAGGGTTTCATCGATAGATGAAGTGGATGGAGGTGGGGTTTGTTGAGGGATTTGGGAGATGATTGAGGTTGGTAGTTGTTAAGGTTTTGGAGGATGGTATGTAGTTGGGTGATGATGTAGGTAAGGTTCTCATCGGCCTCAGTTGCCTGGGCCGTAAGGGTGGCAATGGAGTGGATGAGTATTTGGTTTTTTTGGGTGGCAAGGGAGGATGCGGTGTTATGGTGTTGGGTGATGGTTTGTTGGAGCATTTAGAGACGTGTGGTATTTTCTCGGGTTTGGGTTTAATTTTGGGAGAGGTGGCGTTGCAGGATTGCAAGGGATTGTTGAAGGTCAGTGGTATCAGTTGAGGGTGGGTTGTCAACAATCCCTTGAATGATGAGTTTAAGGTATTCCAAGGACCACATCACTGAATCGACAAAGGCTTGGAACTCGGCCTTTGTGACCAAGTCTGTAATTGGGGTAACCCCTGCAGCAACGGATGCTGCAGGTCGGGCCTCTACTCCGGAGGTGCCTTCTTGGCCTTGTGAGAATATGGGCCTAGAAGGACTTCCACCATGTCCTTGATAGCCCTCAAGAGAGGAGCTATCTCGTGATGTTGCGACATCAGCTTCCTCTTCCTCGACTTCAGAGGCCGGGTAAGTGAAGCAAATGTGTGTCCCCTTTGGTAGATCAAATATCGAAAGGGGATGTGCATGAAAGGAAGATCGCTCTGAACGATCTTGGGGTTGTTCAATGTCAGAAGAAACACATGCTTCTGTGTGTGTGATTGGTTGTGTCGAGCCCTGAGGCAAAGTTGCTCTTATATCTTCATCACCTCTCTGTTGGGAGAGAGGTGATGGAAAATGGGGTTCCTCAGCTAATTGATCTCCAGAGGCCCGAAGAATGGCCTCTGGATGGCTGGCTGGGGTTGGGATTGGACTAGGTCATCCTTGTTCAATACCCCTGTGGCTTTGATCGCCAGGGGTAGATGATGTGGTTGCCCTTTGGGTAGTGGGTGGAGTAATAGTATGAGTAAGGCCGGGGGAGGCACGATGAGTAGCATCATCATCATCATCATCATCATCATCATCATCATCATCATCTTCATCATCTGATGAAGATGTCTTATGTGCTCCCTCGCTTGGTTCAGGGGACGACTCTAATCGCTCTGGGGTAGCTGCCCTCGGTTCCTGGGACAACATATAGCGTTCATAGGTTTGGCGTATCTCAGATGTCGATGGAATGACATTGAGCATAGCCCTGGAGAGTTGGCGGTTGATGGTGTAACCCTCCTTCGAGAGGGTTGGTCGATGGCCGTGCATCTTGTAGACTGGAATGAAGGGCTCCTCAGCCGGTAGTCCATGTTTCCTCATTGCGTCCCCAATGAAGAGGGCGAGGAAATGAGGGAAGAGAACCGCAGATAGAGGCTTGCCAGTGGCTTGGAGTTTTCATTTCTTGACCACCGCCGAATGAATCTCATTGTAGATGAGAAAGGCGTAGTCAAGGTTCAGGTTGAAGAACAACCCATACATGATTGTCATTATGTTGATGTTCCCTTGGTCCAATGACCCCAGTTTGCATGTGAGGGTCCTGTTGAGGATGGAGAAGAACATGTTCCACACGATGGGAGGAATTGACGTTTGAAGTTGGAGACGTTACGAAGGTCACGATTGTAACCTAGCATCTTGACGAAACGTAGAATGTCTTCGGTGGTAGGTGGTTCGTCATATTGGGCAATTGCAAGCTCCCGTCGAGTGGGAATGCACAAAACTCGAGAAACTTTAGCCCGCGAAATCTTAAGCGAGCATATCATGTTGTTTGGGGCATCCATGTCTCCCATTATTCCATGGCTTTCTGGGTCAAACTCACAAGTTTGCCAATATTGCTGGACGTACTTTAGTGATACGCCGGTGTCAGCAAGATTTAGGGCGGGAAGGAGAATACAATTCTTGAAGAACTCGATCATGATGGTGAAGCGGTCGTCGAACAGTGTGTTTCGAAGTTCAATAGCATGGTTGTTTGGCTTAATGGGTAAGAACACGATAGCGCGACTGTCGGCACCGGTGGATTGGACTCTGTTGTCATTGTTGTTCGATTCGTGGGAGGCGGAGGAGGCCATTGTTGAGGAAGTTGCAGAATTTTGTTCGTCAAAATCTAGTTGTAGGTTTTGGTAAGCGTAAAGAGATAATTTGGGTAGAAGAAAGGTATTTATAGGTGGAGAGATGGTGGGG
>NC_037529.1:43039899-43041885 GCF_001531365.2 Cynara cardunculus var. scolymus
GCGTGTGAGGATGACGTATGGATTATTTGAAATAAGAAGTTATTCCAAATAATATCTCGAGAAATATGTATCCAAAAGTAATTTAAATTTAAAATCTCATCTAATTGGAAGATTAATACTAATTACGAAGTTTTGATCTTCTAAAAACCCATGTTGTATAGTTTTTAGTCACAAAAGTTGCAATTTTGTATCATCTTTTAAAAATTTTTTGCAATTAAGATGGGTTTTGTGAATGAAAGATATTTTGTCATGGAACCAAAGGTGTTCTGGTTGACCATGACACATTGGGTGGGGAACCAGAGGGGCTCTGGTTGAACATCAATGAAGGAATTCATCGATGAAATGTTGGATTGCATGATTGATAGGCCTTGGATGACTAACCAGAGGAGTTTTGGTTAGATTCATATTTAGCATTTAGGTGGCCAGAGGCTCTGGATAGTAGAACCAGAGGCTCTGGATGGAAAATGCATATGGTTTGAAGATGAAATATATGCTCCCCCTTGAATGAAACATGAAGAATGGTTTTGAGGTTTGCAAAAACTCCCCCTCAAACAAATAACAATGAAGAATTATTGGACCAGAGGCTCTGATCTATACAACCAGAGGCTCTGGTTGTGAAGAATGATGAAATTAAGATATGCAATGTGGCTAAGTATGCGAGTGAAGAGGTATATGGATGGATCTTTTAGACCAGAGGGGCTCTTGTTCCAAAGACAATGAATCCAGAGGCTCTGGTCTTTAGAGCCAGAGGCTCTGGTTGCAAAGACAAGGAAAAAGATGTATGAGAGAATGGTTAAGGGTATGAGAGAGAGTATAGAGGTTGAGCCTTTGAGACCAGAGGGGCTCTGGTTCCAAAGACTTTGAATCCAGAGGCTTTGGTCTTTAGAACCAGAGGCTCTGGTCTTAAAGACGATGAAATGAAGTATGCAAATATGATCAAGTCCATGTGAAGTGAGAAGATGGAGACTCTTTGGGTCCAGAGAGGCTCTGGTTGCAAAGAGTAGGAATCCAGAAGCTCTGGTCTTTAGAACCAGAGACTCTGGCTGATGTAGAGATGTTAGGGTTTGATGAAAGAAGGGTGTCGTGTATGTCAAGTTGTAGATGGGAACTTGATATCGCTGCTTTCAAAGGATTTGGAAACCAGAGGCTCTGGTCTTTAGAACCAGAGGCTCTGGTTGAGAAGGTAATACTTAGTGGAGAAAACTAAGTATTTGCTTTGGACCAGAGGGGCTCTGGTTCCAAAGGCGATGAAGATTGTTTTCCAAATATTAATTGAAGTGATTCTAAAAGGCCAGAGGCTCTGGTCTGTATGGCCAGAGGCTCTGGTTTAGGATACTTAAAGTTTATGGCAAATATTTTATATACCATTTATAGGCATAACCATGAGATATTGAAAATCTCATATATATATATATATTGCCTTTAAGTGGTGAGATTCAGCATACCCATCTTGCTGACTAGGAATAAAAATCTTTTCTCATCAAGAGCTTTTGTGAAAATGTCAGCAAGTTGAATCTCAGTGGGAATAAAATACATTTCTATATTCCCTTTTTCAACATTGTCTTTCAAAAAATGGTACCTTACATCGATGTGCTTGGTCTTGGAATGCTGCATTGGGTTTGCAGAGATTGCTATGGCACTCTTAGAGTCACAGAGAATAGGGACTCTGTCATAATGGAAACCATAGTCCTTGAGCTGAGTCTTCATCTAGAGAACTTGTGAACAACAACTAGCAGCGGCAACATAATCTGCTTCTGCTGTGGATGTTGAGACACAATTTTGTTTTCTGGATGTCCAACTTACCAGCTTCTCCCCCAAGATTTGACAGCTTCCAGACGTGCTCTTTCTATCAAGTTTGCAACCTGCATGATYTRCATCTKTRTRGGCTATTAGATCAAAGCCAGAGTTCTTTGGATACCAGAGACCCAATGATGGAGTTCCCTTGTGGTATCTAAAGATCCTCTTGACTGCAGAGAGATGCGATTC
>NC_037529.1:43044730-43070506 GCF_001531365.2 Cynara cardunculus var. scolymus
GAAGGGACATTGATGTGTCAACATGTGATTCCTCAAGTATTGTAAAAGAGTTAAACATTGACAACGATGATGCTTTGGATTTGTATGTCTAACATTCTTTTTATTCGATGGAAACAAAGAAGTAAATCTAGGTGTAAATCCTGTCCTAGCATCAGTTGTTTTTACAAACTTCCTATCTAGTTCAGATTTTTTATTTGCAGAGGTCTTTAGCTTTACTTCTTTTTCTCCTAAGGAAGGTCTGCTTTTCTTCAGATGGATGAGAGGAAAAGTGGTGGTTAGTTTTCTCAGAGGTAGACCACATCTGTTTTTGCTCACGAGTAAACTTGATGAACTTGAAAGATGTACTAGGGCCTTGTGAGTTATCTTTGGCAGATTTGCTATCTTTCAGTTTTCCCTTTCCTTTGTCTGAAGATTTAATCGATGAAGGAATACCAGATTTCATTGAGGGTTTTAAGTTTTGAGGCTTTTTTACTCTCAATGATCTTTCGTGATTCACAAATTATCTCTTCTTCGGATTCAGAATCGAGAAAGTCTCTTGCTGATTTCTCAAAATCAAAATTAGCATGGATTGAAGTGGAAGATGTGGGTTCAGAGGTTGATGCTTCAAACTGATCTGCTTGAGGTTTCATCGACTCTAACTTTGATGAACTTTCAATTTTACTTGAATGGTTCATCGATTCATCAGCTGATGTTCCCTCATTAGAATTCTCTTTTTCATCAATGGTACTTGCTGATGGAGTGAAATTGACAATAAGAGATTATGGTTTAACCATAGGGTTTCCATCGGTTTCTAATTTAGAGGTGTCATTTCTTCCATCAGAATTCTTACTTGTACTGTTCTCGTATACCATATTTTCAAAATCCTGTCTTCAAACGACAGTTTTTCCATCGACTTTAACTATTTTAAAATTTGCTTTTCGTTTTGGAGTAAAGTCGGGTTTTTGAATGCATCCAAGTTTGAAAGTGATTCAAGGGTGGATTTCTTTGATTTGATGAAAGAGTCCAATTCATTGAATCCAATCCCTTGAGTGTTCGTTTGACCATTTAATTTTTCATAAGCGTCTTGGGCATCTTTGTACTTCTTCATCAAATGTTCATTGGTTTGAAGCTTTTGGTGAAGAATTTCCCGCTCCTTTTGAAAGAAATCTTTAAGAGCAACTGAGTTTAATCTCTCTGCCTCAGATTCCTTTAAGGCCTTAGTTGTCTTTTCTAGGTCCTTAGTTATTCGTTTGTTTAATTCCAGAAGTTTATATTCCTTTGATTTCTTAAGAGTGCTGATGCGAGTCTTTTCCTTAGCAAGTTCGGCTTTTTCTTCGATTAGAAGGTCAGTCTCTCTTTTGTAGAAACTTGCTTCTTTTTCCGCTTTTATCCTTTCAGATTTTTCAAAATTTAATTTCTCTTTTAATTTAAAGAAATCTTCTGAAAATTTTATAACCCTTAACTCTAGCTCAGATGAAGCAGAGTTGGTTTCATTTGAAGTAGACTCACATACCTGATCATCAAAGTCGGAGGCAGATTCTGTTTTGGACGTGGCCATCAAACAGATGAGTGCTTTGTCTTCATCATCTGATGAAGAATCAGACACCCAATTTTCTTTTTCGGCCATCAGGCTTCGCTATTTAGGATTATACTTGTATTTGTTCTTGTAATAGTCARCATCCTTTACCAATCGTCCTCTGCATTCTTTGGAAAAATGACCGAGTTTTCCGCACCTGAAGCATCGGAGGTCATTTTTCCTTCCATCCTTGTCCTCTTTCCTCTCGTCTCTTCTGTCTTCTCTTCTTTCTTCTCTCTCTTCTCTTCCATCTCTTCTATCTTCCCTCTGATGAAATTTGGATGGTTTCCTTTCATAGTATGACTGGTATCTTTCCCTCTTGAACTCTTTTCGTTCATAGGGTTTCTTGATGAACTTTTTCTGGAACTGCTTTGTAATCAAGGTCGAAGATTTGGCAAAAGCTTTAACTTCATCATCTGATTCAGAAGTTTCTTCTTCAGATTCTGATTCTACCATCAATGCTTTCTTGCCTTTCTTCTTGTGTTCTCTGGTAGGGGTCCTTGATATTTCCTTTTCATCGATAGCAAGAGCAAGAGGTCCACCGATGGATACCTTGTTCTTTATTATGTCGTTCTCTTGTGCTGCAAGCGTTCCATACAGATCATGAAGTGAACAACCGTCTAGGTCCTGGTTTTCTTGAAGGGACATAGACAGCTGAGTCCATTCATCGCCAAAACTTTTTAGGAATAAAACATTGTTTTTTTTCCTTAGCTCTGGAGATATCGTTTCGACGACATTGATTGATCTATCTGTTGAAACGATCGTATGTATTCTGTATCGGTTCATCAGGAAGGGCCTTGAAATTAGTGTATTCGTTGAGACATTGTGCTCTACGATTTTTCTTTGTTTTTACCCCTCCTTCCAGTTGGCTTGCCAATTCATCCCATAGTTCCTTGGCTGTGGAACATGCATCGAGGGATTGGAAGATTTCATTAGATATGGCCATGATTATCATTCGTTTGGCCTTCTTGTCTGTCTCTACCCTTTCTATGTCGTCTTCATCCCAATTCTTCTCATCCTTGGGCATATAGAAGGCAAGAATTTCCGCTATGGTGTTTGTTCCGGGAACTCTTGGAACAAGAGTTTGTGGAATGTAAGGACCCTCCATTACAGATCGCAGGAGGTTCCTGTCCATTCCTTCCAGRAAATTSACCATTCWTATCTTCCATTGCGGGTACTCTTCTCGTTGAAGAGTTGGAGGCTTGGTGAGGGAACCAACACTGTATGCAGAATTCCAGTTGGCCATTGAGCATTTTTAAGAAGAGAGAGATTTTACGTTTTGATGAGAGAAACGAAAATTGAGAGATTTTGGATGATCGTTTTGATTGGAAAAGCAATCAATTGGCTCTGATACCAATTGTTGATCCCAGATCTCTCAATAACATTAATAATCTAGTTAAGAATAACCAAATTATAGTGTTTTAATGGAGAAAGTGATGAACACTCAAGAATGAATTATAAACAATAAAGAACAGTCTTGAGCGTCAAAKRTTTYACTTTATTGATAAGAAAAACGTAAAAAGAGACACTTAGTACAATAGGCCTAATCACCTATTTATACTAGAAAGCTAATTAAAAGATAACTATCTAACGAGACTTTTTAGCTAATCTTTTATTAACAGATAATGTTTATCTAAACTGTTGATAAGCTTTAATATTAAGATAAACTTGAAGTGTAACTGTCAACTTGTCATCTCCAGCTGTCTTTCATGGTATGATGAATCATCCTTATCTTTAAATTTTCATCGTATGCCCCTGGATGAATTGCTGAATAATTCTCTTAAGTGTTGTTGACCAGAGGGGCGATGAAGATGCTCTTTCCATCGCATCCCTGGTCGTCCATTGGCCCTCTGGTTGTTCTCCAGACTTGGCCAATTCTGCCTTGATGTCTTCATCGGTCTTCTGGTTCTTCATCACTTATTGTTTTTCATTAGTTTTACACTTTATGAATTATGGGACTTAACAAACTCTGACGAAGATCTAAGAGCCTTTGCCAAATCTCTTGCTCTCATCACCAAGCAGTTCCAGAAGAAGTTTGTCAAGAGGCCTTATGAAAAGGACAACAAAAAAGAGTTCGAAAGGGGAGATTTTAACCCAACTATGAGTAGAAATCAGTGAAGTTCTATCCCAGCGATGAAAGGATAGTAGACAGAAGAGAGGAAAATAGAGAGGAAAGAAGCGAAGAAAAGAGAGAAAGCGGAGATGGAAGAAAGGAAGCCTCACGATGCTACTGATTTCAAAAAATTGGCCATTTTGCCAATGACTGTAGAGGAAGATTGGTCAAAGACGTAGACTATTACTAAACAAATACAAGTACAATGCCAGATAGAGGAGCTTCATGGCAGAGAAAGAAAATTGGATCTATGACTCCCCATTTGATGAAGAAGCTGACAAAGCTCATGTTCGTCTCATGGCCAAGTCCTCTGATGCTGAGAAGCCCATGTCTGAAGCATCCATCTCCGACTCTGATGACCAAGCATGCAACTCTTCCCATGATGAACCTGACTCTACTCCATTAGAGCTAGAATTGAGCGTTTTACAACTTTCTAAAGACTTTCAGAAACTAAAAGAAAAACTAAATTTTGAAAAGTCCGAAATAATTAAACAGAAAAAGAAGCTAGTTTCTATAAAAGATAGACTAACCTTCTTACCGAAGAAAAGGATAAAATTAAAAGGAAAAAAAATAAGAATTAAATCTCTTAAGAGGTCAGAAAAAGAAAAAGCTTCTAGATCTAAAAAGGAAGGTAACCAAGGATCAAGAAAGGAAAGTGAAGGAATTAAAAGATTCTGAGGCTGAAAGACTAAACTCTGTTGCTTTAAAAGAATTTTTTTCAAAAAGAAAGAGAAGTTCTTCATCACACACTTCAAACTAATGAACTTCTGATTAAGAAATTCAAGGATGCCCAAAATGTTTATGAAAAGCTAAATAGTCAGATGGACACCAAGGATATGGTACAATGAACTTGATTCCTTCATTGGAAACAAGAAAACTACTCCTGAATCGAATTTATTAATCTAGGATGTGTTAAAAAACCCGACTTCATTTCAAAACAAATGAAACACCCCAAACTCCATATTTGCATATAATACATATTTTATTTCCAAGAAATATAATTTACACCACATAGGTCCCACTAGTACAAGGATTCTTATATGTACAAATTTACATATGAAAATTTTCAAAATAAAATCCCTACACTAACACATGTATAACGACATGTATCTTCAAAATAAGCAATCATCAAGTTGATCTTCATAGGTAGATAACATATAGGGAAATAATTACATTTTCCCCTTCCCCTTAATATCCCTTGACCCCACTGTTTCTGCAATGCACATTTTTGAAACACAAAATGAGGGTTAGATTGGGAGTTCTAGTAAGGAAATCCCTTCTTTGCAAATGCAGGGTGATGAATACGAAAAATCTAATAAAATATCTTTTATAGAAAAGTAAACGCATTTTGATCTAAAGAATGTAATCTAATTAGATGATCAAAATATGTGGCCAATAGTTTGCTTCAACACATAATCCAATTGCACCTCTCTAAAACCTAGAGTTTAAAATAGAAATCTAACTCAACAGGCCATAGACCCTCTGGCTCAACAGGCCAGAGCTCCTCTGATCCCATAGACCAGAGCTCCTCTGGTTTCATAGACTAGAGCTCTTCTGCCCTTACCAACCAGAGCCTCTGATTCTACTAACCAGAGCCTCTATATCCAATTGTAACAATACTCAACCAGAGATTCTCTAGACCAAATAAACCTCTAGTTCAAAAGAATATATCTTGATTTTTAAAAGATGGTTAAACTAGAATTAGAGCTCCTCTGACTCTTAAATTTTTGTTTATAAATATTTTTGAAGAAAAGATAATTTTAAAGAATAACATTATGATACAGAGCTTCAGATTTATAAAAAAATTCCGAAAATATTTAAAGCCTTTTCACATAACTAGAGGTCCTCTAGTACTTATACAAGACCAACCAGAGCCCCTCTGTATGTACCAAAATTTGATAGAAAACTTAGGCAATAAAAGCATCTGATGACAAACCATTTTTCTCTTCTCAATAACATCTAAATTATTATTTCTGAAGAGAACAATATCTCTAATTCATCAAGTCACAAAGAAATATTGATTTAAAGCTATTGTATCTAATTAGTGATAATAACAAGAGTTATAATAATATTCACTTCGAACATTGCCACCTTTATTCCATGGTACACCTCTCCTTGATATGCTACCCTTATTTCTTCTTTAAAACAAGGTTACTTGTCAGAACAGATAAAAGTCACCACGTCTGGAAGTACCCATCACCAGTTCCAAGCCAGAACAGATAAATGTCTCAACGTCTGGGGGAATTACCTCTTAAAACAATTTTCATTCCTGAACAGACAAAAGTTACCATGTCTGGAAGAAACATTTCTCAAAACATAGTTTCATACCAAAACAGACTTACGTCACCACGCTTGGTAGAAACATTTCCCAAAATAGAGTTTCATACCAAAATAGAGTTTCATACCAAAACAGNAGAAACATTTCCCAAAATAGAGTTTCATACCAAAATAGAGTTTCATACCAAAACAGACTTACGTCACCACGCTTGGTAGAAACATTATCTTTTCACTTTAAAAGATATAAAATACCCCTTTTTACAATAACAAATTTATACCCAAATAATTGTTAAATTGTGAAAAATTCCATTAATTTAGTTTCAACACTTAAACATGTACGGATAGTTTGTATCCGAACAAGCTATCCGGCCAACACATGTTTGGACAAGCTTGGCCGGACTCTCTATCCGCACAACACTTGAATAAATAATAACCCTGTCCGGACGCACCTTTATCCGGACGCACCTTGATTTAGACAATATGGTGTCCATGCATAAATTGTCAAACCCACCCAAAGTTCTTAGTTTGAGCATTACTTGGCCGGATACACTATCAACGGACAATAAGTGTCCGGGTATGGTCACTCATCGATCAGACTCTTCCCTATCCGAACAATACTATGTCCGGAAATAATCATAAATGAACAACCCTCTATCCCAATCCGGACAATACTATATCCGGGTATGACTAATCCGGTTAATACAATGATCGGTGACAGTCCTAATCCGGCTGTTGAATATGATCAAGAACAAGATGCAATATTTTCAAAGTATCATTATTCCAAAGATAGAAATCAGTATCAAATCGTATGTAAAGGATGTTCTGAAAATACTCACCTTAGGTAGAACTTAGAATTTTGAAAGAAACAACAAGATGAATCCAATCTTCAGTCTTTCCAAATAATGCATGCAACCCATAGAATACTCTCAAATTTTTCCAAAAATGGCAAGAAACTTGCCTCTTACCTTTTCCTCCTTATTTATACCTTTCCAAATATGGAAAGGTGGTTACCCATGCTTACACACACATACTTACATATTACATGCATACATAATTCATGCATGCATATTATATTCCTACATATAATCACATACACTCCCACATGCATTTTCTTAAAATCATGCATATAATCCCATGCATATTTTACACAATTAGTATGCATAAAATTTATACACATATTCAGCTACAAATCCCAAGTAAATATGTATCCAGATAACCAATTAATCACATATTCATGCAATCACATATACAATAATCACATGATAATTACCTCAAGTAATAACCAGAACTTAGTTATCACATTATCCACCCCTCAAAAGAATTTCGTCTCGGAATTCAATTAATCAAATAGCCACAGATACTCGGTTCTCATTTCAGATTCTAATTCCCAGGTTGTCATAGAACCTTTGTGATAATGCCACTGAACCTTTACCAGACTGATCTCTTTATTTCGTAGAACCTTGGTTTTTCGATCAGTTATTGCTTCTGGTATTTCCAAAAAGTTTAGTTTACTGTCTAGTTTAATTTCTGGTAGTGGTACAGCCAAACTCGGATCTTCCAAACACTTACGCAGATTAGACACGTGGAAAGTGTTATGAATCGAACTAAGCTCCTCTAGTAGTTCCAACTGATACGTAACCATTCTGACTCACTTGCAGATTCTGAATGGCCCGATGTATCTTAGATTGAGCTTACCTTTCTTATAGAATCTGACTACCCCTTTCTATGCCGAGACTTTCAGCATCACATGATCTCCCACAAAGAATTCAATCGGCTTACGACGTGTGTCTGCATAACTCATCTGACGGTCTTGAGCTGTTTTAATCTATTCCTTGATTTGCTCAATCTTCTCAGAAGTAATTTGAACAATTTCTAGCCCTGTTAATCGTATTTCACCCACTTCATTCCAACATAGCGGCGTTTTGCACTTACAACCTTATAGAACTTCATACGATGTCGCCTGAATGCTGGAGTGATAACTATTGTTGTAGGAAAATTCAATTAATGGTAGATGATCTTCCCACGATCCCCCAAAATCTGTAACACATGCCTTTAACATATCTTCAAGAGTCTAAATTATTCTTTCACTCTGCCCATCAGTCTATGGATGATACGCCGTACTCAATCGAATATGAGAACCCAAAGCTTTCTAAAAACTTTCCTAGAATTTTGATGTAAACCGACTATCCCTATCTGAGATAATAGACAACAGAACTCCATGTCTGGTCACAATCTTTTTAATATAAATCTTTGCTAACCTTTCTAACAGATAATTCTCTTTTATCGGAAGAAAGTGCACAAATTTCGACAAACGATCCACAACTACCCATATGGCATCATATCCTTTTGGAGTTCGAGGTAATTTCATAATAAAATCCATTGTGATATGATCCCATTTCCACACAGGAATCTCTAAAGACTACAAATTCCCATATGGTCTTTGGTGTTCAACTTTTACTTGCAAACACGTCAAACATCGCTTCATGTACCTTTCTATGTCATTCTTCAATCCAGGCCACTAATAAAATGATTTTAAGTCTTTATACATTTTATTGGTACCAGGATGAATAGAATACCGGGATTTATGACTTTCGTTCAAAATAATTTCCTGGGTATTTCCATAGCACGTTATCCAAATCCGACCTTTAAAACATAAAAGTTCTTTATCATTATTTTCCATGGTAGAAATTAATTTACCCATTTGTTAATTTCTGAAATTATCTTCTTTGACAGCTTCCCTTTGACACTTTGCAATTTCACTGTAAAAATTCGGCAATAGATTCATTCTCATAGCTACAACCCTAATCGTACCACTCTTTTCTTTTCTGCTCAAAGCATCTGCTACCACATTAGCTTTCCCCGGATGGTAAAGAATTTCACAGTCCTAATCATTTACCAGCTCAATCCATCGTCGTTGTCGCATGTTTAACTATTTTTTATTGGATAAATATTGGAGACTTTTATGATCTGTAAAGATCTGACACTTAGTCCCCAACAAGTAGTGCCTCCAAATCTTCAAAGGAAAAACTATGGCTGCAAGCTCCAAGAACTCCATTCAGTCCATAATCCAATTCCTTGAGGGTTCCCTTCTGGTCCGTTATCTTGGTGTCCCCCTCATCACTACCCGCCTTTATTGTCAGGACTATAAGGGCCTCGTGGACAAGGTCAAATATAGACTGAATGATTGAAAAAACAAGTCCCTCTCCTTTGCCGGTAGACTGCAACTCATTCTCTCGATCCTATCCTCTATGCAAATCTATTGGGCCTCTATTTTTGTTCTTCTGATTTTCATCTCTAAGAAGATTAAGCAGCTTATGCAGGGATTTCTGTGGTGCCATGGTGAGCTTAAAAGGGAAAAAGCTAAGGTCTCGTGGAAGACCGTTTGCCTTCCAGCTGGAATCTTGCCCTCATGGCCTCCCACACTTGGAGAATCCATACCAATAAGGATTCTCTATGGGTTAAATGGAGATCCACTCCTACAGGCTTAAAAATCAAAACTTCTAGGATTTAATTTTCGTATCAGTTATTTAATTTTTAGTCTTTACATCGTTCGCGAGAAGAAACCGATCAATGATGGGCTAAACGCCTTAGCTTGGGGTGTAAGGGAATATTAAGACCAAAGCCGATGTGAAAGTACAGAGGTGTCTTATTAGCATTATAGTCTAACTATTTGTTTTAGGTGATCAATGTTTCATTGAAGACTGTATTAAAATTAATTGACAACTGATTTTGTGTATGAAAATGCATTAACTTTCAGAGTTAAGATAAATAATAAAACCTAAGGTAATAAGAGAAAGCTATAAATAGCTTTAGCATCTGACAAGTACTATACCCATACAATGTAGGATGGTAACATTGTGTTGTGCTAGGATTCACGACGTCTAACATAAATGATATCGTATCGATAACGTTGGCTTATGTGTACTCTTGGGAGGCCATCTGACCCAATAGTTGATACTGTGACAGTTATATAAAATCATTATGTGATTTTATATAATTGTGGCAGGAATGCTGTCACATTTTTGCGGAATCATTTGTTTTTGTATCTTAATCAACATTTGCACCATGTGCTTCTTTTTACGGCTGATGTTTTCTTAGTTGCTAATCAAATCTCCCAATTTTAGATAAAACAAATCCCTCTTTTCATGATCTGAAATTAGTTTTTAAAGACTGGACTTTTGAAGAACTTTACAAATATTTCTCTGTGGAAACGATATCTGGTACTTATACCATTATTACTTGTTACAAGACGATATTAGTTCAAGGTGTATACTTGTGTCGAGTTCTATTTTTGTGTTCAAATCTAAGGTTACATAAACCAAACGAGCAGCCCTCTTAAATGGAAAATTGCAAGAAGAGTTCTATGTTCAACAATCACCTGAGTTTGAAAATGCCAAACATCTAGAGTATGTCTACTTCATTGATAAAGCTCTATATGGGCTTAAACAAGCACCCAAGGCCTGGTATGATACACTCTTTACTTTTCTCATTGCCAATGGAATTAAAATAGGTAAAATTGACACAACACTCTTTCTCAAAAGACACAAAGGAAATATCTTACTTGTCCAAATCTATGTAGACGACATTATGTTTGGCTCAACTAATTCCATGTTTTGTGAAAAATTCTCAGACCTAATGAAAAGTAACTTTGAGATGAGTATGATGAGGGAATTTAGTTTCTTCATGGGTCTTCAAATAAAATAATCTTTAGAGGGAATTTTGTTGGTCCCGTTAGGGTCTACAAGATGTGTATAACAGTTTGTAGAAGGGGGGGATGAATACAAACATAGTATTTTCAAATCTAAAATATATATTGATAAGAGAAGATCAATACAGATTTTACAAGATTGTTTGCGGAAATATAAGGTAAGAAAAACCTATCTAAACAATCTAATGTTTACTGTTAATCTTAGCAAATAAGAAAAGATTTACAGTTAAAGAAATAGAAGAAAGTATGTTCTGTCAGGGAGAGAACTTGTTTAGAATACGATGAAAGGGATTCTAACTTGCTCTTGAAAATGAGCGTATTTGTTCTTAGATGTGTGTTCTTTTACTTAAGCACAAGAAAGCTCAAAGTAAGGTTTTTTAATAAGTGTATCTCTGCATGGAGATATAACACATCTATTTATTCCTGTTGCATTGAATCCACATTTAATGCATCATGGTAGGGTTAGAACGCATGTCAAGCCTTAAGGGGAAGACTTGTCCTTTGCTACAGTGAATAGTATAAAAGCCTATTCATGAGCAGACATCATTTCACAAAGTTGGTGGGTAATAGAGTCAACTAGTCGGCTTCGTACTGTACTAACTTTTAGAAAGGGTATGGGTTTCTCCTTTGTGTGTATAAGGACAAGACAACAACAATCGTGCTTAACAAGCTTCTTTTGATCACTGAATGCTGGAATAACCTGGAGATCTCTTCAGCATTCATCAAGGCTTGGGCAGTCTTCACACATATGTAGAGAGGTTTGTAATCACTGAGTACCGCTTCAGATCATGTACTCACCATTGTCTAATCTCCAATTTCAGTCTTCGACTTTCGCTGAAGGTTCTTTAGTGTGAGTGTTGTCTTCTTGAAGTATGGCTGTCGCTGATTGGATTCACAATACAAGTTCTTCAGCGATCACTGAATAGACTCAATGATGATCGCTGGAACTGAAAAACAGAAACATAAATACTTCGCATAAGGATAAAGGGATTATCATTAAATCACTGAGAGAGAGGATCAACAATCTCCCCCTATTTGATGATAACAAGACAACATAAAGAAGGCTGTCTTATCAAATAATAGTAAGAAAAAGTAACATATAAAATACATGTCCCTTTTAACTATTTTGGGATCTTTTTCAGTGAGTCAGTCCTTACTTGGAGAATTTTCTTAAGTTACATGTAAGAAAAGTTACAAGAATATAAACTGAACGCTTATTCACTGACTTATAGATTGTCAATGAATGTGAAAAAGTAACACTGGAACTCATAGACTTGTGTCCCTATTACTTTTTTCAGGGATCTTTTTCAGTGAAGTACAAGAAATACTTATATTATATTCATTGAAAATATTACAAGTTGTTAAGTACATGTCTAATGCTTACAAACTATAAGATTAATCACTGAAAGTAGACATAGTAAATAGATTTACAAAAGAAAATGTGGAAAATATTACAAAGAAAGATAAACTAGTCTAGGATGCTCAGATTAATGTAGCCAGGTACATCTTCTCCAAGGTTCTTTCGACGCAGGAACTCTCTTCGTATCTTTCAGTCCACGGGTTTTCCTTACAGGCTATCATCTACCCAGAACATTAGATAAATCAGATGTCCCATTGGGCATAGATGTAGCTCAGACATTCTCTGAAATCTTACTTCACCTTCATAGTCAAGGAATTTAACTCCTAACTCAGGTTTGAAGTGTACAGAGTTGGGTATATAGGGACCCTTCTCTAGAAAATCAAGATTCAACATAGAAATGTCTATACTCTCGTATTCCTTCAGGACTTCATCTAACGAGAACCTTGTTTCATGTTTGTTCCTCAGGGATGGTCCATCATTAGGACTAGAGAGTCTTTTCTTCCTTCCATCTTTCTTCAGAGATGGTCTGTCAGGGACTGCGACATACCTGGACATCCTTTTGATGAGATCGTTGATGATGTCTTCGTTAATTGGCTTATGTCTTGACTTGGATCGCTGAATGGCTTGCCTGATCTCCAACCATTCACTGTATCCATAGTGGCTAAGGTAGGAAGGGTACTCGGTGATGGCGTCGAGATTGTCCCTAGTGATGAGCATTGAGACAAGAGTTCCACCGTTTTTGGATCGTTTGCTGATGCTAACGCTCTTGATCGGGTGAGGTCTGATTCTCTTCTTCAGCCAGCTTTAGGTTTTTCTCATGCTCAGCTTCTGCAAGAGAAAGAAGTTTAGCTTAGGCTTCGACAACGTTCACCTTCTTTTCAGCTAGTGACTTGGCCAGCTTTAGGCTGTCTTCAGTCTGCTTCTTCTGAAGCTCTAGCTCTTCTTCAGCCCTTATCGCCCTGAGTCTTTCAGCTTCTGAAAGGAAGTCAAACTCACCACCACTAGAGGTACGAAGAGGAATTTTTACTCTATTATGGTCGAGTGACTTCATTAGCTGAGCCATCTGCTGGTCGGTAGGAGCACTAGAGACAGGGTTTTCAAGGACCCACTCCAGTCGACCGCATGTAGTAGATGGAATTTGAAGCTAATAAAGTGAAGTGACTACTACCTGAGAGGTAGAGTCTTCAAATAAGGGTTGAGGGTTTTTGAACAGTACCTTTAGGTTCCCTTGTTTAGTGACACATTTGCCTTTCGTCTTAGGGTCCTGGTTCTTTGATGGAGCAGACTCTTCTTCCCTTTGCTCTCCTTGGGATGCAACATCCCTGAGGGCGACTCCCTTGGTGGCGGTTGTTGGCCTTAGATATTGGATGGTGAAGTCATCTTCACCACCGTCGTCATCATCACCATCTAGGTTACTGCCGGAGTCTGGAATGTTGGGTTCATCATCTTCATCTTCATCATCATCACCAACAACATATGTAGAGGTGATGGGAAGATCATCATCCCTAGGGATGGCATCAACTTCCTCAGCTATAACAACTTCACTAGAGGTTGGGATTGCTTGGGCAACCTCAGTTTCAGCTTCGAGAATTGCTGGAGCAGCAGATGGTCCAGCAGCGTTGGATCTCATCTCCCCCTCTCTTGCTAAGACTTGAGAGTATAAGCTAGAGAGTTCGTCCACGTACTGATGCTGGAGAACCATCATTTTTTCTAGCCGTGACAGAGCGCTAGCTAGAGTTGTCGTTGCTTCACGCGCCTAATAGAGCTGAGCACGGTCATCAACAGAGAAGGAAGGTGGGATCACTGGAGGTGGTTGATGGACAACATCCAGAATCTGGTGGAGAAGCTCCGTCTGCTGAAGAGACTAAGTCTGAGCGTCATCAGCATTGCTGGATAGAACATTAATGGCTTCAGCATTGACTCGAACAGCCTCTTGTAGAGTTGAGAGCTGACTCCTTACTTCTTGAACATCAGCCTTGATAGCTGAGAGGTCCGCATCAAGATCTGCCTTGCGAGGTATCTCTTGGTGAAATTCAATCATCTTGTAAAAGAAGCTATCGACAGCTGGGAGAAGAAGCTTGACATCAGATACCATGTCATAATCCTCGTCATCTTTGTCGTCTTCTTCCTTCTCTTCCCCGTCTTTTCCTTCTCTTCTACGTCCATAAGCTGGGGCACAGAAGAAGGACCTGCAAGAGATGGAGAGTGAGCATAAACAAGCTCAGGGTTAGAAGAACTGAAGGGATAAGAAGATGAAATACATGAGGGGCCATCAGTGACATCCAAAGGATTGTCAATGTCTTGCTCAAAGATGTCCTCAAGAGGATGGGCATATGTATGCTGAGGAGCCTCGAAAGGAGCAACCTCAAGTCTAGTGATGTGTGTTTCATCATCAGGAAGGACACTTAATGATGAGTCATGAACACGTGTAGAGACCAGAAAAGGAGGAGAAGAGAAAATGGTTGAGAAGAGAAGTGGGTGTTCAGCAGTGGCGGCACTGATATTCACACCTTCACTAATTTGGGTTATTGAGGTGGTTGGGTAGGTGCCACTGATACGACAGTGATGGAAGATATCACAGAAGAACTAGGGAGGGTAGCTGAAGGTGCCTCGGGGTTAAGACAAGTTTCAATAGCTGAAACTTGTCAAGAGGTCTCAGCCAGAGATGTAGCTATCCCCTTTTTGGCCTTATTGGCTCTCTGAGGAGAACCAAGAGTTGGTTGTGAAGGACGTTTGGATGAGGTTTTGGTGGCTGGGGTAGACCTTGGGGGGGGATTCCCTTGTCTTGACCATCTGAGGAGAGGAGCGAGAGAATGACACAAGAGAAGAGAGTGCAATGTCTCCATCCCTCATCTTGTGATCCAGAATCCTGGATCCAAGCCTATACACCTGGAGGTTTCCTTCCTTTGAATATTTCTCATTTTTTTGGAAGAACCATGGAGAGGAACCTAGTGTATGGTACCACCATTTCTCGCTGACGCTTGTTCAGCTTTTGCACCAGGTCATCGAAAATGACCGCAACATAATTTATATTGCGATGCTGAATCGCAGATATGTCAATCATCGGGGCTACCCTGGAGGTATTGCTAGATCGCTGACATCTTGTTTTTCTCAATCTTCGACAAGGAATTTATGGGAGCATTTGGAGTCCTTCTTCATTGGCCATTGATAGCCAATGGTATCGAGACATTGAATGATCTCGATAGTGGAGGGCTCGCTATTAAAGGGGATCTTAGGGAGGCGAAGAGCAGTCCTCACGGTGTTAACTCCGAATTTCACGGTCATGCGATTAAACGTGAAGGTGATCTACTCAACTTGGCGGACATTCTTGTCTTCAAGGTCCACGACTTTAGCAGTGAACCAGAACTACTGGGGAGCCTCTTTAACCGTGACGGCCTCATGGTTAAGTACGAAGGCAAGGGGAGACCGTTTGAGGAAGTCGGCCGCTTCCTGATAGAATGCCTTGTCCGAAGGGATGTCTAACAAGGCAACATGATTGTTGGCCTTGAAATGCACTTCATTAATGGTAAATCCTACATTCTTGGTAGCCATATGTTTTTAGTGAGAAAAAGAAGATAAAACAGTTGTTAGATAACCAAGATTTGTGTATAGTTTTAAGTTTTTGAACAAGAAAAATTTCTTTTGAAAATTTCTTGAAGAAAGGATTAGGGTTTTTCAAGTAGAGTGTGTTTGAAGAAATGTGATTACAACCAAGTAGGAGGTTGAGTTTATAATCATAAATATTTATTGTTTTAAGAGAACAAAGTTCTTAGAATGTTAAACATATTTCTCATAAAAAGAAAAGAACAAGAGAAGAAGAGGTATATCGACCTTAGTTGTTTGAAGAGAAAGGTCTTAGAAGAACTTTTTAGAGAAGTTCTTGCTTTGCAAATCGACAGAGGTTCGTCTTTGATATTTCAAAGCGTAAAGAGAAAAGTGAGATAGAAGTCTCATATTTATAGGTAGGAGGAGAGAGAATGGATAGGAGAGAGAAAAATACAACGGTTGAGTAAAGGGGCCATGATGAAAAAGATGGCACATTCTTATCCATGATTGGATGACATTAAATGAGGTAGCGTATGACAGTGCTTTTTGCGCGTCTCAAAGGTTGCGCATAGTAAATACGGAAAGTCGTCATAAAGACGGTTCATTAACTATTTATTTTGAAAAAAAAAGGTTTTTAAGAAAACGAAGTGTTAGCTCTCATTTCATTCACTGTAAAAGTATGGAAAAAGTAAATTCTGCAAGTGTTGACAGAAGAGGCTGTACCACAGAAGTTCACAGAGGACCAACAATAGAAGTTCAGCGTATAAGTCAAAAGTGACAGAACCTCTGTTATCTATCACAGAGGTTCTGGAAACTAGTCCTCTGCAATCAAAGCTTACATGTCAAAGATGACAGAACTTCTGCAGTCTATCACAGAGGTTCTGGATGATGATTCTCAAGAATGAAGTACTCTCAAAGTCACATCCAGCAGAGCCTCTAGGATGGCTCACAGAGGGTCTGCAGTTTTATCTTCTGTGAAGAACTTCTGTACTGTTTTACTTAGGTTAGTTAGCTACTCGTGCTTATCACGTGACTACTTTTGTAATCCGCATTATTTGGACGGCCTGGATCRTTTCACACGTCTAGGTCATGTCAGAATAGCGGTTAGGAAATAGTATAAATAGCAGCTTAGGCCTTTGTAATTCAGTGTGCTTCCATATCGTATTGTAAACATTTTCAATCAATTGAAAATCATTTGTAGCTTSTCTCTYGTGTTCTTCATTCAACTGTGTTCTTCATTGATTATTACTCTGTTTGTTCTTATTGCTTCYGYTGCACTAATATTGTCAAATAGATCATCCAGAGTAAGTGRTTAATATCCAAAACTGAGTTAAWCGATCCTATCAMKWRGWRWCAKWKMRKGWWKMRARWYMYAMTKMRAWKWMYTYTKWWMWYRKTWTKAWYMYKSWWKMKAKWMWWRAWYMWYWGWWRKTTTYWMSASTTYASYSTSWKTKATWMRAKWWYMAYKGMRSWTKWSRYTWKWRAMWCRTWYRWRWSWMYKARWWSKMAAKYWWWRBYKMYMATKYTKATMTKTRAKRARWTYYMKSWATRRARRWRRYAKATKRWYAWMWWWWTGKWMRGMRWKYRMMMKARWWWSTGMRMAWWYYTYYAMAAYSYTKYRWWYRTKSMARKRARWWWGMTTCRRWGAWWKYYWKMWRMTWKTAMRAMWSSWRWARKTMMKSAKMMYTWWGAGMSMAWMKMKAYWKYWAMYYRRRASKWYRRWGAMARRGWWMKAGYWSKAWWKSAWWWWRMWTRCWRRMRGATGKTRAWMRMKRMWAWKYYWYWYKWSAWYWTWWARCRYAYYKAKWWYKKYSATYWRKATGTTAAATCTTGTCTCATCAAGAGGCTTGGTGAAAAGGTCAGCGAGCTGGTAATCAGTTGGAACGAAGTGAAGTTCAATGTCACCATTGATAACATGATCTCTGATAAAATGATATCAGATCTCTATATTTTTGGTCTTGGAGTGAAGTACAGGGTTATTTGCAATTGCAATAGCACTAGTGCTATCACAATAAATAGGAACTTTTGAAAACTGAAGATCATAGTTCATCAACTGTTTTTTCACCAAAGAATTTGGGCACATTAACTACTAGCGGCTACATATTCAGCTTCAGCGGTTGATGTGGACACTGAGGTTTTTGCTTTTTTACTTGTCCAGCTCACCAACTTTCTACTTAAAAGCTGACAGCCTCTAGTGGTGCTTTTTTTATCAATTTTTGAACCTGCAAAATCACTCTCCGAATAACCTATTAGGTCAAAAACTGAACTTTTAGGGTACCAAAGACCCAAGTTAGGAGTTCCCTTAAGATATCTGAAGATGCGTTTTACGGCAATCAGATGGGATTCCTTAGGTTCAGATTGATGTCGTGCACACAAGCAGGTAGAATACATGATATCTGGTCGACTAGCTGTGAGATACAGCAGAGAGCCGATCATTTCTCTATAAACAGTTACGTTTACAGGCTTTCCTTGTTAAGAGAGTGTGGATGAGCCATTGGAGTCTTCATAGATGAACTGTTTGATAAATCAAACTTCTTCAACATGTTACAAACATACTTACTTTGACTAATAAAGATACCTTTATCTGACTGTTTGATCTGAAGACCTAAAGAGAAGGTTAGTTCTCCCATCATGCTCATATGATATTCTTTCTTCATGCAATCAGCGAACTAAAAACACAAAAAGGGATTAGTGGAACCAAAAATAATTCACTGACATAAATTTGGACTAGAATGATGTGACCTTTAACTTTTCTAAGAAATAAGGTCTGGTCAATCTTTTCACGTACAAATTTCTCAGAGATGAGAAATGAGGAAAGGGTATCATACCAAGCATGAGGAGCATCTTTTAACCCATAAAGAGCCTTATCTAAACGATAGACATGATTTGGATACTTAGGGTCAAGAAACCCTGGAGGTTGTTCAATATAAACTTCCTCTTGAAGTTTTCCATTTAGGAAAGTGCTCTTTACATTCATTTGGTATACTTTAAAGTTTCTATGGGCAGCAAAAGCTAGGAAGAGTCGAAGCAAGGTACCAGACTTTGTTTCTATCAAATTCAATGAGCTCCTCTTGCATGGCAAGGACCCAACTAGGGTTTGAGATAACATCATTGATTTTCTTGGGTTCAACTAAGGAGAGAAAGTTGACAAAGAGACAGATATTACCTAGACCACAACGAGTCTTGATACCTGCATTTGGATTACCAAGAATTTAATGAATTGGATGGTCTTTAGTCCATCGCTGAGCCGGTAGTGGATTATCATCTAAATATGTAAGTTCAGGAATAGAAGATGAGGCTTCAGCTATAGTGTCTTCAGCAATAGGAACAACTGCTAAAGGAGCCTCAAATTTAGCGACTGAAATAGGTTCAGAAGCTGAAGGCATTTCATCCACTGATTGATCAGTGTTTAAAGTAGTAGGAGGAATACAACTAATGGGCACGACATCGATCTCTGAAAAAGATGCGTTGGAGTGACTAGCTGCAATTGGAATGATAAATGGATCATCTTCAGCTTCAGGAGCTTCAGTGTTTAGAGGAAAATTGAAGGAAGCTTCAGGTTATCCATAGTGAGAAAACATCCATGTTTCTAATTCATCATCATCATTTAAGATGGGTCTTGAATTAGCTGACTGAGATTCATCAAATGTGACATGGATAGTTTCTTCTATCGTCTGTCTTCGTTTGTTGAATACTCAGAAGGCTTTGGATACTGAAGAATATCCAAGAAAGATTCCTTCATCAGCTTTGGGATCGAACTTTCCAAGTTGGTCACGATTGTTAAGAATATAACAAGTGCAACCAAAGATATGTAGAAAGCTAATAGAAGGCTTTCTTCCATGAAAAAAGTTCATAAGCTGTCTTCTTGAACCTCTTTACGACCAGCGATCGATTTTGAGTGAAACAAGCGGTGTTGACAGCTTCAGCCCAAAATTGAGTAGGGAGATGGGATTCGTTGAGCATTGATCGAGCAGCCTCTATGATTGTTTGATTTCTCCTTACAGCGACCCTATTTTTGAGGAGTTCTCACTGAAGAAAAATTATGAGAAATTCCCTTGTCCTCAAAGAAGTTATCCATAGTACTGTTTTTGAATTCAGTACCATGGTCACTTCTAATAGATCGTACTTTGATGTTGTTAAGTACTTCTATTTTCTTGATGAACGATATGATATCTTCATGTTCTTCATCTTTGGATCTGAGAAAGAAGACCCAAGTGTACCTGGAGTACTCATCAACAATGACGATTATAAACTTCTTTCCAGCGATAGATTGCACGTTGACTGGACCAAAAAGATCCATGTGCAATAGCTGAAGAGGTGCAGTCATTGAAGAGATTTGCTTTGACTTAAAGCTAGCCCTTGTATGTTTTTCTTTTTTACATGATGAGCAAAGAGATTCCTTTGCAAAGGAGTGTTGAGGACGACTTGTGACAAGATCATTTCTAGACAACTCACTGAGTGTCATAAAGTTAAGATGAGAGAGCCGTTTGTGCCATAGCCAATTGATGTCTGACAAGGCTTTAGAGAAGAAACAACTGCTCTTAGTGGCAGTAGAATTCATATTGATGATATATACATTCTCTAGGCGAGAACCAGTCAAGGCAACCTTATCATCTTTGTTGTAGACGTAACATGAATTCTTGTAGAATTTTACTGTGTAGTCTTTGTCACACAGTTGACTAATGCTCAGGAGGTTATGCTTCAGTCTTTCAACATATACAACTCACTTGAACATGGTTGCACCATTGGTTAATATACCATAACCTCTAGTATATCCTTTTTCGTTACCTCCAAAAGTCACGAAAGGTCCTCTTTCTTTTTTGTAGTAGATTAGCAGGGATTTGTCTCCAGTCATATGCCTTGAGCATCCACTATCCAGATACCATATGCTTTTGACATCCCACACAAGGGAACAATTTATAAATGCTATTGGTACCCAACTATAGGGGTCCAACACTGTTAGAGGCATCATCCACTTATGCTGAAGAGTCAGCGTCAGCAGACGACATCACTAAATCTGAAAAAGTTTTAGTGGAAAGAGGAATAACCTCTGACACTAGTAAGATAGAGTCAGTGAAAGTCTTCACTGAGCCTGATGAAGAGGCTTCAATGGTTGGAATTACAACATCTGATGCTGAAGGCTTAACAACAGTTGTTGTCTTCACTGAGCCTGAGGAAAAGGCTTTAGTGGTTTGCTTCACTTTGGTTGCTTTTGCAGCCTTAGTGGAGAATTTTGTCTTGGTTGATTTCTCAACCTTAGCTACTTTCTTGCCCTTAGCTGGTGGACCATCCTTGGCGACAGAAGGACACTTGCTGGCAATATGTGTATTTTCACCACAGTGTTTACACTTTTTATAGCTGAAGGTAGCTTTAGGGCCAGGAAGTACCAAATTAGAAAAAGGACCAACTCCAAGGATTCCCTTCTCATTAGTTGTTGGAGGAACCTTTGAGGCTTTGGAATCCTTAGATGAAGCATTCACCTTTAGCTGAGACTTAGACTTTTGAGAGGATTCAGATTTCTTAGTCCCTGAAGAAGAAGTTTTACAAGCTGAAGAACTAGACCTAGATCTATTAGACTTGTTAGACTTCTTAGGAAGAGGTGCTGTGATAATGGATTTACCCTTGTCTTTGTAGCCTGAAGTCAAAGGAGTTCCATCAAGATGACTTTCAGTAAAAGAGGACTGAGAGGAAAAAGTGTCAGGAATGGAATAGACAAAGGTACCAAACTTAAGCATGGACTTGTCAGTGACACGTTCTTCCTGATCATAGGAAAATCCTAGACCAGTCGTTATCTTGGCCGGGATCTAAGGGTTGATGATCTCAGAGGCTTTGCACCACCCTTCAATGGTAGCCTTCTCAGCCTTGAGTTCAGTGATTGCTCGCTCATGCTCAGCGATAGCCTTTTCGCGTTCAATAGTAATGGCTTGGGTTACAATGACCTGATCCTTTAGGTTTTCTTCAACCTTGGTCAGCTCCTTGATCTTAGAATGATAAATATTCAACTGTTCTTGAAGATCAAAATTAAACATTTATGCTTTTGATTTGCCATTGAGGGCATTGTAAAGATCTACCGTCAACGTGTCTAGTGCAGAAAGGCTAGAAGAAGAAGAAGAAGAAGGTTCATTCAGGATACATACCTGAGCAGGATAAGAGGTTGATGGTTTAGTTGAAGTAGATGTCTCTGAAGCTTCTTCTTGGCCATCAAGCAAAGATAGGTTGTATCTTCCTCATCAGATGATGATTCATCAGCCCAATCATGCTCTTCAGCAATAAGACCCTTGGCCTTTCGCTGGTGATTCTTCATCTTCTTGTACTTCTCCTTCGGCTTCAGATATTTGTCATCTCTAGACCTGAAGGCGGATGAGGTTTTAGAAGATGGCGTTGCAGTCTTCTTTGATCTGCATTCACTTGCAAAGTGTCTAGTGCGGTGACAATTGTGGCAGATTGCTGAAGCCTTGTCTATTTTATCAGACTTTGGCTTTTCCTTAATGGTCAGTGAGGGAGATCTGTGGAAGTTGCTCTTACTGGCGAATCTCCTAAAAGATTTAGTCAAAAGTGCCAGGGATTCATCAAAATCTGCAAGATCAGATTCTAGTATATCCTCAGAGTTAGTAGAGTCTAATTCTGTAATTACAACATGAGGAAGAGATGAAGAAAAAGAAGAAGAAAAAGGGGTATCAGCTGAAGCATCTTCAAAGATCAAAGCTAACGGAGAGCTTTTCATTTCTCTCGAATCTTTGACTAACTTCCTTTTCAACTGACAAGATTGCTCATGATTAAGCAGAATCCTGTAGAGAGTAGAGAGAAAGAGAGGACATGTCACTGGACATCTTACGAAACATGGAAAAGGTGTTCCAAGATTCAGGAAGACATTCCAAAAACTTAGTTAAAGTTTCAGAGTTGGAATATTCCCTGCCTACACTCCTAAGATCAATAAGAAGACAATTAAAATGTTGTTGTACTTCAGACAGTGTATCAGTCTTTCCACAAAGAAAGCTTTCATACTGCCTTACTAAATTAATCTTCCTTGAGGTTCCTTCATATTGAACACAAAGAGTGTTCCACATGGATTTTAGAAGTCCTGAGTTTAATCACTGAGTGTTAAATCTCGTTAGGAAGAGACATAACTATTATAGACCTTGCGTGAGTGTCTATAGCTATTTTCTTCTTGTCTTCATCATTCCATTGATGAGGGAGTTTTGGAATCTGCCGTTCAGAAATCACGGTAGTCGTAGTTGTTCCAGGAACAGCCCGAGAAACAGCAAGTGGTACATATGGTCCATTTTCTATATAGTATGGAATTTCAGGATCCACACCTTCCAGAAAGAGGGATATCCGATTTTTTTCATAGACTAAAGTTGTCTCGGATGAATCGGGGAGGTTTGGTAAGAGAGCCATTGTCTTGAACATGTGTGTTTGTGTTTTGTAAAGCTATTTTAAAAGCAATAATATTATCTAATGAAGGAGATAGTGTAATGCAGAAAAACAACCAAACAACTAGAGATGATAGAACACTGCTCTGATACCACTTGTTGGTCTCGTTAGGGTCTACAAGATGTGTATAACAGTTTGTAGAAGGGGGGATGAATACAAACACAATATTTTCAAATTTAAAATATATATTGATAATAGAAGATCAATACAGATTCTACAAGATTGTTTGCTGAAAGATAAGATAAGAAAAACCTATCTAAACAATCTAAAGTTTACCCACTTAATCTTAGCAAATAAGAAAAGATTTGCTGTTAAAGTAAATTCTGTCTCGAAGAGAACTTGTTTAGAATATGATGAAAGGGATTCTAACTTGCTCTTAGAGATGAGCGTATTTGTTTTTAGATGTGTGTTCTTTTACTTAAGCGTAAGAAAGCTCAAAGTAAGGTTTTTTAATAAGTGTATCTCTGCATGGAGATAGAACACATTTATTTATACCCGTTGCATTAAATGCACATTTAATGCATCATGGCATGGTTAGAACGCATGTCAAGCCTTAAGGGGAAGGCTTGTCTTTTATACAGTGAATAGTACAAAAGCCCATTCATGAGCAGACATCATTACAAAGTTGGTGGGTAATAGAGTCAACTAGTCGGCTCCGTACTGTACTAACTTTTAGAAAGGGTATGGGGTTTTCCTTTGTGTGTATAAGGACACGGCAACAACAATCGTGCTTAACAAGCTTCTTTTGATCGCTAAATGCTGGAATAACCTAGAGATCTCTTCACCATTCGTCGAGGCTTGGGCCATCTTCACACATATGTAGACATGTTTGTAATCACTAAATACTGCTTCAGATCATGTACTCGCTAGTCTCAAACCTTCAGTTTCAGTCTTCAACTTTTGCTGAAGGTTCTTTGGTGTGAGTTTTGTCTTCTTGAAGTATCGCTGTTGCTGATTGGATTTACAATACAAGTTCTTCAGTAATCATTGAAAGACTCAGTGATGATCGCTGGAACTGAAAAATAGAAACATAAATACTTCACATAAGAAAAAAGGGATTATCATCAAATCACTGAGAGAGAGGATCAATAAATTTTCATCAACCAGTCCAAATATGTGACTGACCTTCTAAAGAAGTACAATCTCTCTGACTCTTCATCAATGAGAACCCCAATGGCCACAAGATCTAAATTATATTATGATCCTTTAGGTAAGGATGTAGATGTAAAAACCTACAGAGATATGATTGGGTCACTTCTGTACTTAACAGCTAGTAGGCCAGATATAATCTTTGCTACTTCTCTTTGTGGAAGATATCAAGCCAATCCTAAAGAATCTCATCTTTCTGCAGTCAAGAGAATATTTAGATACCTCAAAGGGACTCCTTATTTGGGCCTCTGGTATCCAAAGAACTCTGGCTTTGAACTAATTAACTATACAGATGTAGATCATGTACAGTGTAAGCTTGATATAAAAAGTACGTATGGTAGCTATCAACTTCTGAGAGACAAGCTAGTAAGTTGGATATCCAGAAAATAAAATTTTGTTTCAACTTCTATAGCAGAAGCAGAGTATGTTGTTGCTGCTAGTTGTTGCTCACAAGTAATCTGGATAAAAACCCAACTAATGGACTATGGATTCCAATATGACAAGATCCCAATATTTTGTGATTACATAAGTGCTATAGCAATATCTACAAACCCTGTACAAGACTCCAAGACCAAACACATTGATGTAAGGTACCACTTTATCAAAGATCATGTTGAGAAGGGAACCATTGATATGTATTTTGTTCCCACAGATAACCAACTTGTTGACCTTTTTACAAAAGCACTAGATGAGAAAAGATTTAATTTTCTGTTAGTATTTAAAAGTGTAAGTGAAAAGTCTCTTGTCTAACCCAAGAAGACTTGTTATCTTGTAGCGTCTAAGAACCAGAGCTCGGATATAGTGCTTGGACACCAAGCAGACCAAAGACTAAAGCATAGCACCAAGTTTCTACGTACTCAGGATGCAGAGCTCGAGTCCTAGACACAGACCCTCTGGGTCTCAGCTTCAATGTTAATCTTTATGGTTCTAGCCTATCTCTTGTACAAGCAACTATTGCCTCATCTCACCACATATGCTGAAGCAGTTACATCTACCCCTACATGTAGAGATGATTATTTAGAGGAAGCGTTGACTTGTCCAAGATGCCTTTTTTAGAATTGTCTAAATATAGGTGAATCCTCCAAGGTTCTTCTTACCAATTAAAGACACGCTTCTGGCAAGAAATTAGTGAGTGATTTTAGTACTTGAGAGAAATAGATTTTAGAGAGATTTAGAGTTCACACAGAAGTGTATGTTCTTGGTGTAAACTAATATTCTCTAAAGCTTTTGAAATACATTTGACAACGGCAATTTTTTAAAAGAGCATTTGACATTCATTACCGCTTCCTTGTCGTATTTCATTAACCTAGTAGAATTATTGCTCATTCGTTTCTGCTCATTTACTTGTCTTTAGCCTTAATCACTAGTATAATTGAGGAACTGGTGTAACATCTGCTAAAATAAATTCAGGGCAGTTGTAGACTTAAGCATCTCATAGTGGCAAGTATAGGCTCATCACATTTTGAATTTAGAAATTAGAAGCTAAGTCATGATTACAATAGAAAATTTATAAATTATGTCTAGTTTTACACTTAGAAGAGTGAATTGCTAAATTTATTTATAAAATACCAAATTCAAGTGATATATCTTAATTATATATATATATATATATATATATATATATATATGATAAT
>NC_037529.1:43070626-43073839 GCF_001531365.2 Cynara cardunculus var. scolymus
CCCCCTCCATTTTAAACTCCCAAGACTCCCCCTTCTCCCATTTCCAACCCAAAAGCCTCTAAGCCCTCTCTCTCTCTAAACTCTCTCTAAAATTCTCTCTAATTCCTCTCCATTTTCTCTCCATTCTCCCACTAATATCCAACCACTAAACTCCATTTTCAAGTGTTTAGAAGGTGTTTTTGAAGGTAAGTGTCCATCTTAAAGAGTTTTAAAAAGTCATCCCATATAGTTTGTAGTTTTCATTCTTGTATTTTTGTTTTTTCCTTCTTCTACTTTGATTTTAAAACTTGTTCTTGCTAGGAACTATTTATAGAATCTTAATGTTTGTAGATTTTCACCAAAAACATGTTGCATGTTTTAAAATGGTGATAATCCATGATCAAACCAAGTTAAGATCAAGGAAAAGAACTTTCAAAATTTTTGACTAGCATCCAAGAGTGTATTAAAGTTTCTACCACTTAGGTTTCAAAATAAAGCATAAAAATCTTTCATACTCATCAAATACCTATTTTAAACTTCATGCATGTGATAAAAATTTCATATTTCAAGTGCTAAAAATCGAGTCCAAGGCTTGGATTTCAAAGGATTTCTCAATAATAACATAAAATGGTCATTTTGAAGGTTTTTGGCAAAGGATTTCTCAATAATAACTATGCTTCATATTCCAAAAGTCTCCTAACACAATATATTAACTTGGATAAAAATCCTCTGACCAAAATTATTTTGGAGGATAAATAAAAAGTTACATAAAATAATTAAAAATCTGGACAACAAACCTTAACAATAAAAATAAGGTTTTCATACTTCAAAATTTATTTACCCCTCTTTTTCATTAAAATATCAAGATAATAAAAGATATATTCTTTTTATAAGTATATAATCCAGAAAATAATACCTCAAATACAATTCAGTTTTACATAAAGCATTTTATAATATTAAGCATTGCCGAAACCTTAAGATCTAGGTCCGAAATCTCACTAGTAGCTCTATTTTTCGTAGAATTGAAGTACGACCGGACCTTGGTTTGCTGGATATTTTTTAATAGGTCATTGAATATCATGGTGAGTTTTCACAGCCACTTTTACTATTTTGTATTTTTGGGGGAAAAGCATCCTACTATTACTACGCACCGGTTGTACCGTTTACTCGAAACTGCTAAATTATTCTGATTGCTATTGCACTTTGGTATGTATGCTTATGTTAGTTTTCCTGAATTTTCTTTTGCTATCGTGCTTAAGTTCCCGTATTCTCTTACACTACCTATTAACTCATTTATTTAGCCATTGGTAATTATGGATAGCGCTATTTGGTTGACACCCCACTCACACTGTGCGTGGGTGCATAATTATTGTTTTGTATACTCATGTTAGCGATAGAACATGCAGTCTTGGGATGTTCTATCATTAGGTTTGGTAGTCGGCTCATGGCTTTAGCATTTGCATGTAATCTACCTAGTTCTTAACAAACTACCGGTTACTTATCCATTTTGCTGATGAAACTGATTTTCGAAGTTAAACTTTTATTATCATTTAAGAACCTGTGAACTCACCAAATATTTCAGTAATTGACTATCTTAATCGGCATGCTTTTTAGGTGTTTGTCAGTAAGGTTGGCATTGTAGGAAGGAATCGTGTGGCAGCATATTGCATTTTGTCAACTTGTTATTTCCTTTTGAAAAAGTTGTAATTTTAAAGACATATTGTAAACCTTTATATATTTTTTTCTTTTTTATGGTTGGTGTTATCTTGTATTGTTGGATCGATTAACTCGGTTTCTTGGTATTAATTACTTACTTGGATGATCTGTTTGACAGGGATAATGCAGCGGAAAAGATATGAATCAACCAAAGTAGAAATCAATAAGAACACAGTAATGAAGATTGATGAACACAAGAGAGAACTTCAAATGATTTTCAAAAGATGAAAATGTTAACAATTACAATACGGAAGCACACTGAAATACAAGGGCCTACGCTGCTATTTATACAAGCAAATAACCRTTYTCTGACAAGACCWAAAGMAAATTAATCTAAGTCGTTGGATCATAAACAGGTTACAGACAAAACACGTGATAAGCACAAGCAGCTAGTAAACCAAAGTAAACAGCTAAAGAAGATCTATACAGAAGACATGTTGCAGAWCCTCTGTGAGACATGACAGAGGTTCTGTCAGATATAACTTGAAAGCACTTCAAAGCAGTGGACCAGTTTCCAGAACCTCTGTGAGACACGACAGAGGTTCTGTCACTTGAGACTTGTTCGCTTGAGCATCTTCTGTAGTTGGTCCTCCGTTATCTTCTGTGATAGATTATCTTCTGTCAAAACTTGCGGTTTACTTTTTCCATACTTTTACATGAAATAAAATGAGAGCTAACAATCTCCCCCTAAGTATGAAAAAGTAAAAGATTACAAGATATGACTTGATTGAAATAAAATTACAAGAAGTGATTAAACATCATCCTCTGAAAGAATTACAATGAAAAGAATTACAAAGCTTAAATGACAAAATTTAGAAGCTTAGGCCGGAATCTGGAACAGAAGATTCATACTTCAGACTCTAGGAAGTCGTCTACTGCGTACACGAAATCGGACTTGACAGTTCTGTAGACGTTGAAGATGAACTCTCTGAAGTTGATTTGAGCTTTAATCGCGTCCAAGAGAGGAGACACTTCACCAACCCTGTAATGTCTGTTATCCACCTCTGCCAATAAACACTTGAAGATCCATTCCAGCATCTCTATTGCATACTTGTGAACTTCTGTGGGATCAAAGAATCTTAGTAGCTCATCCTTGTCCAAATACACAAACCCAAAGACGGGATTGTGTAGAATGGTGTTTGGATAGTACTTAGATACCCAACTAGGCCTGCTGTAGGGAGGAGTAATCTTCAGATTCTTCTGTGGTAATCTCATGGCCAACTCAAAATCCTTCTGGCTGTAATACATCACTTGCGCATGCATAACTTCAATCAGCCTTTTGAGAGATATTTGGTATGTTGACCTCCTCTCCATGTAGACGTTAAGGATATTGTGCATGTAAATTACGTCATACACGCAGAGGTTATGAAGATCTGCATCAGTAAACGTGTATATGTTGCGGTCTTCTCTCCTTACTACGTACTGTGAGTAGAGCACTGTCTTCTTTAATGAAGTCCTTGGTGAGATTGACACCAATGATGTGATCATGTGTCGCGAGAAGACCTGCTCACGAGGCCT
>NC_037529.1:43073939-43074916 GCF_001531365.2 Cynara cardunculus var. scolymus
AGACTTGATTCATCTTTATCTCTCCCTTCACGATCATTCCATAGCCCTTGATCTTCCCCTTCTGGTTTCCACCAAAAGCTACAGAGCCTCCTTCTTGCTTTAAATAAAACGACAGAAGCTCTATTGTACTAGTCATGTGTCTCGAGCAACCTGAGTCAACAACCCAAGTAGACACATGATGCTGCTTCTGCGATCATACAACGTTTATTTTAGGTACCCACTTCCAATTGGGTCCTTTAGCATTAGCTTGTTTTAGGTATACCACAACATCCTTTGATTTGGCCTTATTTTCTTGGAAGAAGAATTGCCAATTTGTCTATTATTCACCCCAGAACCTGACTATTGGGGTGAGAGACTAAACAGGAAGAATGGTGAATGTGATTAGATAGAGAATGCATGATATTGAAACAATCWCAAAAGGAGACATTACAAGAGGCTTTCTTAAAATTTTCATTAAAATTGTCAAAGAAGGGTACAAAGTTTTCATTTTTAGAGCCCTTCTTAGGTATGGGCTTCTCATTACAAGATTCCTTTCCTATTTTAGGCTCTGTTTTGAAAGCCTTTTTAAAAATATTCTGTATTGGTCCCCTATTTGGTTTTCCTGCAATCACTGAGACAGAAGCTTTGTTAGTTTGAGGCCATTTTCTCATTTGTTGCCAAGTGTAAACAGGTCTTTGAGTAGCAGAGGAAGAGCATTGAGAGTTACTTTGTCTTGGATTTTCCTTCTTTCTTTTYTCAAKATCAATCTTAGTTTCTACAACTTGTGTAGGACTATCTTCATGATCTGAGGCATATTCATGCTCAGATGTATCTTTTTCAGAGGGCTCTGTGACAAAAACCTTTTCAAAAAAAGACTCAGTTACAGAAGGCTTTGTCATATGTTTTGGAAAGAATTCCAGAGCCTTTGATGATAATTTTCTTTCAAGAGGCTGACCAAAAGCATAGTTTTCTTGAGTTTCTGGTTGTCCAAACTTAAA
>NC_037529.1:43075891-43076895 GCF_001531365.2 Cynara cardunculus var. scolymus
TGAGCCTCTTGAAATTTTCTAATTTTGAGCTCTCTGTCAAGAACGTCTTGGTGCAAAAATTATCTTTCTTTTTGGAAGAATTCTTTGACAGAAGTAACATTACACTTCTCATGCTCCAACTTCCTTAATTCATCCACCTTATTTTTTAAATCTTTTTGAACCTCGGAAAACTTTTCCTTTGAAGAATTTTCCAAATTTATGAACTTTGTTTGAGCTTCTTCGAACATTTTGAAAAATTTGTTTCTTTCCTCTGTGAGAAGAATGACTTCTTTTTCACAAAGAGAAAGTTTTTCTTTTAGCTTGAAATGCTCCAAATGACATGAATCGAGGTTATCGATGATCTCTGTGTATAGATCAAGTGATTCAGAAGAGTAAGAAGTAGGAGACCTTTCTGTTCGTCTTCATCAGAAGATTCATCAGTTACTAACTCACTCGATTGAGCTAGTAGAGACTTCTGCTGATAGTAATCAACCTTCTTTTTGTAGAAGGCTGCATCTCTAGGACCCCTCTGTGGAGCCTTTGGCCCTTTTGACCAGCAATCTGTAGCAAAGTGGCCTGGCTTGCCACATCTAAAGCATCCTTCTTTCGACTCTTCCTTCTTCTGCTCCTCTACCTTCTGCGAGGGCTTCTGCTCCTTCTCACCTGCATCCGATCTACCACCCTCTGTGAAGTTTCTTCTGTTGAAACTTTTGTATTCCTTCCTCTCACCACCCTTTCTGTATTCTCTGGTGATCAAGGCCAGAGTTTTCATCATCTCCTTCATCGAGACTTCTTCATCAGAACTCTCCTCACTCTCTGCTATCAAGATCTTCTTCTTCTTCTTCTTCTCCTTCTCTTCCTTCTGTGTTCCTTTCCACCTTCCAAAGCTGCCATCCTCTACAACCAGAGCAAGTGGACCACCATAGTTCTTCTTCATTTGTAGAACTTGAGGCTCTTGACTTTTAAGAGAGCCAAATAAGTCAGCCAGAGTCCACATTTACAAATCTAAGGTGGCCTTCATGGAC
>NC_037529.1:43077431-43097053 GCF_001531365.2 Cynara cardunculus var. scolymus
CTTCCAAAAAATTTATCATTCGCACCTTCCATTGCGGATAGTCCTCACGAATAAGCGTGGGAGGTTTTGATTGAGAACCAGTGCTCATGAATGAGGTATGGGCCAGGTTCACCATTGAAATTAGAAGGAGAAAAACAGGAATAAGATGAAACTGATTTAATCGAGAGAAACAGGGTAAAATGAAGAAGACTAGTGTTCTATAAAATGCAGATTAATACCAAAAACAGAATTAATCGAATGAGAATTCAATTCCTGCTTTGATACCAATTGTTAGGACCTGTAAATTCAGATTTGGTATTTGATCTCTTACTCTAGATGATCTTCAAGACGATTACAGTGCAGCAGAAACAATGATAAGAACAAAACAGAGTAATTAACCACGAACATACAGATTAATATGAAGAAGATGAACACAATAGAAATAGCTTCAAAGGTTTTTCGATTGATTGAAAATATAGACGATTACAATTCGGAAGCACACTAAATTACAAAGGCCTAAGCTGCTATTTATACTAGTTCCTAACGACCTTTCTGACATGGCCTAGACGTGTGAAATCATCCAAGCCGTCCAAATAAAGTCGATTAAAGACCTAGTCACGTGAGAAGCACGTGCAGCTAACAACCTTTGAAAAACAGCAGAACAGGATCTTCACAGAAGACGAATCCACAGACCCTCTGTGAGCCAGCTCAGAGGCTCTGCTGTAGAAGACTTGTAGGTTCTTATTGCTAGAGGACCATTTTCTAGAACCTCTGTGAGAGACAACAGATGTTCTGTCATTCTTGACTTGCACGATCAAACAACTTCTGTTGATGGTCCTCTGTTGTCTTCTGTGGAAGATACCCTTCTGTCAACACTTGCAGAATACTTTTTCATACTTTTATATTAAGTAAATATTGGAGCTAACAGAATTAAATTTAAATGCAACTCTAGCGGGAGAGAAAAAAAGCTCCAACTCAATGAGTTGGAAGAATGGAGGTACCAAGCCTACGAGAATGCCAAAATTTACAAAGAAAAAACGAAAATGTGGCATGATCGTAGGATCAATCAAAGAATTTTTTAAAAAGGTCAAAAAGTGCTCCTTTTTAATTCTAGGTTGAGGCTTTTCTCCGGAAAACTCAAATCTAGATGGTCGGGACCTTTCACTATTGTTGAAGTGGGAAAGTTTGGAACTATCGATCTCTTAAACCCACAAGACAATACGGTTTTTAAAGTGAATGGGCATCGGGTCAAGCATTTCTTCCCTGAAGGAATGCAAGATCCAAGCCAAAAATCTCTCTGAAAGATTGTCAAACCTTCTGTTGTAAATAGTGTAAATATTTTTTTAATTATTGAACTTCTTGTTTATTTCATACAGGTATGCTCACAGTAGGCATCTCGTGCTCACATTCTGAAGTGGGTTTTGGTTATTGTTTTTGAATATTGACGGGTTTTTGTGGAATCTTCCAAGGAAATGAAAAAGGCAAATTAAGAAAAGAAATGGCTATATTTTTGAAAAAACTGATGATGATTTTTCTAAAAATGGAGGCTTGTGTAAGAGATTTGACTTGTACCATGACATCATTTTTTTCAAATCACTTGTCCTTCCAAAGGTTTTGCATGCAAAAGGGAATGGTTACCTATGTTATACCCATCGGTTATCTATGAAAAAGGGGGGAAATCATTTTTTACTTCACTATTCATCTTCTCCTCTCTTCTCATGGCTAGAACAAGGAATAACCCAACCGGCCGGCCCCCTTATCGACCGCTTGCTCGCCGCTCTACTCGCCGGACTGTCGACGACGACACATCATCCGCCGCTCCAGTGGCAACAGCAGCCGGCTCGTCGATGCCTTATTCAACGCCCCTCTCGCCGGACCCCATTGCTTTTGCTCCGTCGGCGAGACATTCATCAACCGTCGGCGCCGGTCAGTCATCCACCGTGCGGGTCGACTACGACGAGTATCATGCCGTCGTCACCCCAGTAAGCATCACTCAAACTCCTCCCCTATTTACTACCGTTTTCACCCCTTCCACCATTATTCACACCACCACCACCATCGACGCCGGTCCGTCTACTTCACGACCACTGGCCGCCGCAACCCTCCCCACTCCAAGACCCCTTTTCCTAACCTTAATTGTACCTCCCTCTATCACCCCTCTATCTAACCCCATCCCAGACGAATCACCACAGCAACCCCCTGAAACTCAAACAGAACATGAACTTCCTGTTGAGGAAATACCAGTCACTGCCCCTAGTGGGCAGACTGTGAGCACAGAAACCTCATCAGGAAGTTTTGAAAGTGCAAGTTTAGAGTCTGTTATTCCTCTCCAATTACCAAAACTAGTGCCTGAAGATAGTAACTATGAGGATGACATGGCCCAGGACTTAGAACATGCTGAAGATGTGGCCGAGGAAGATGAGGAACAAGAGCAAAGGGAGGAGTTTGAAGAAGATATTCCAGATGAGGAGGTTTTGGAAGTCAGTAAGCCAAAACCTTCTAAAAAGAGGAAGACATCAGCAAAGTAGAAGAGACAGCAAACCCCAAAGAAAAAGAAAGGAAAGGTGATTCCATTTCATGAGAGGTACAACCGTATCAATAATAAAATTCTCCTTGAAGGGGCATTTGACCCGCGGTTGGTCAACTCTTTTATGGCCATCAGGCACCATTTGGTGGCTTTGCGGTGGGACAAAATGGTGGTTGCCCCTTTAAAGGCCAACGTATCTTGGGTAACCGAGTTTTACACGGCCGTTGGCACCACCAAGAGCATTTCAGTAAATATTCGGGGTAAGAAAGTTGATTGGTCGGGCCAAAGCTTAATGCGGCCCTTGGACTCGTCTCACCACCGGAATGCTCGTTTGCACAGATTATGAAAGGGACTCGTGAAGTTGCCGATAATGATATTGCTTCCCTCCATACGCTCCCCGATCGTGGATGGTCGAGGGACAATCGGCGCCAAATCATTTTTGCCGGTCATCTAAACACGGAAGCGAGACTTTGGTTTCAGTTTTTACGACACAATTTAATCCCCACTGTTCATGATAGTACAATCTCACGGGACCGATGCGTCCTCCTTTATTGCATAATGAGCGAGTTGCCAATCGACCGTGGGCCGATTATACATGCATCCATTTTGGCAGCCTCTCAGAGGACGCATTCTTGCCTAGTCTTTTCGGCCCTCATCACCAAGCTTATGGCCAAGGCTAGGGTCCCTACCCATGAAGAAGATTCAATTGTTGTCGGCTCTCCCTTGTTGGGACAGAACACGGTCGACCGTCGGCATAGAGCCTCTCGGCCATTTTAAATTTGCAGAATTCAGGCCCGGTTGAGAGAGATGCGGAAGAGCCCGTGGTGCCATGAACCGTTCAACCACATGCGCCACCGGTCGTTCTTCCCGAACCACAGGTTGCCGCTGTTTTGGAGTCACCAAATGTTGCACTTACCAAGCCACCCTCCGTGCATGTATCGGAGCCACCCGTTTTCCCCATGACCGAACCAAATGCGAAAATCCCAAGATATGCAATGATGAGGCCAGCCCATCTGAGCCACCTCAAAGCAATCCTTTAGGCTCGGGGTATGGGTCGACCACTTGGTTGTCCGTCTTGGCATTCCAATGGGAAGAGACGAATCAAAAATTGGAGGCGATATTGAAGAAGGTGGGGAGTGTAGAAGATCGAGCCTCCGATTTGGAAAAGAAGAGTGCTCACTTTTGGGCATATACTAGAGATTGGAACCGGGTGGAACGACAGCTTTACGGGCGTCAAGATACCCTCTTGACATCCCAACTTCCAAGGTTCCCGAGCGGTCTTTGCCCTCCCCAAGTTCGGTGCTTCCCACCCTTACCGACCTACATGCCGGTTACTTCCATTGTTGCTGCGCCGTTTGCTCCTGCTCCTGTTCCTGTTGCTTCTACATTACCTACCACGACTGCGATCATTCCTGCTGTTGTTGTTCCCGTTGCTGCTCCTGTTGTCCAAAGCTCCAAGGAGGCTGATGCAGTCCCTGCTTGCCCACAGTAAGCAGTTTTGCAGAAATTGGTTTAATTCTCGACTTTTGATCACAGCCTCTAAAAACATTATTTTTGGGTATATCTTTTGGGTACAAATACACTTTTATTCCGTCTTTTGTGTATGATTTACGGAATGTCATTTTCTTTTGTGTGAATATTTATGACCAATGGTGTTGGATTTCTTTTTGCTTTGTCTAGTTCCATTATTTATTTCAGGTACAACATTCTTGGATGATTTTTTGTAGTGTTAAAGTTAAAAGGATGTAGGCCCTCTTTCTATTTTAAACCCAAACACTTTTCCCTTTGCACCCAACCCATACTGTTTTGATCCCTTTGGCAACAATGGGGACATTGTCATTATTAAGTGTGGGGGGGATGTGTTCAAAAAGAAGAAAAAGAATATACCTTCGGAAAATTGGGAGGTATAAAAAAATAGAAAAAAGAGAAGAAAAGAAAAAAAAACAAAAAAAATAGAAGAATCGGTCTTCAGAAAATTGGAAGACAAAAATAAAGCCCGGTTATCCAAAAGGGCAAGTTTATGCCAAGAAATGGGTCACGAACTTTTTCCAAGTACTCAAAAAGTTAATCGACGAGAACTTTTGTTTCAAACCGTTTTGTAGTATAGGATAAGTTTGGGGGAGGGATACACGCTATCATTGCCAAAAACACTAACCCAAAAGCCCTACTGATTAACGGCAACACTACGAAGATCAAGCAAGGAAGTTGTACATCCTCTTTACTAGATGAATTTCCAACACCTTCTGTAAGTTTCGTTCTTGTTCCTTTCTTTAGGTGTCTTTTTATTTATTTTCTTTTACTTGAGGACAAGTAATACCTCAAGTTTGGGGGTGTAATAACTCTCATTTTGTGAGAGTTATTTGTTGTTCAATACCCCTATTTTATTGTATCTTTGGTACCCATTTTGCTCCTATCCAGCATTTTTGGTCCAAAATATGTTAAGAGGTGATGAAAGGTCAAGAATTTAATTATTTTCTAAAAAAACCCATTACTGTTGGTAAAATGCCCACTTTCTGCTCACATTCATCTTATGGCGGATTTGCGTCTAGTTGGATTTGAACAAAATTCTGATATTCATATTCTTGGATATTAATGAGATTTAATTCCAAGTTCAGATCAAAATATTGAGTTGCTTGGAAGAATGGACCTGGTTAAGTGATGAAAAGACATGAAAGTACTCCTACTTTATTTTGATTGAAAAGCCTTCTTTTCATAATTTATTGGAGTACTTTTACCTTTTGCAACCTTTCAAAGAAGAAGTGACAAGGCCAGAGATAAAGTAGACATGTGGTGATGGGAGGTCCTTACCCTTTGGACAATGTAGATTTTTATGCTTTGGATAAAGGGTTTGTCCGGTCCTCACTTTTCCCTATATTTTTTAGACTTTCTCTCAATTGAAAAGCATCCACTCCACCAGCAATTTAGCTAAGCAACATTGGAGCATTCTCTCAAGCTTTACAGCAGTATAACAAGTTTAATTTCTGCTTGTAATTTAATTTAGTTAGTCTTTCATTATCGCCTCTGTGTATTGTGTGCCCTCTGTGGGTAACAGTTTAAGTATTATTTTCAGTTCAAGTATTTCTTATGTATTTTTCTTCTTTTGTTTCCCTTATGTTCTCTAATTTTATTTATGAGCTAAACACCCCTTTGGGTGTGGGTGTGAGTCAAGCTTAAGGATTTAAGGGCACACTTGGGTGTTGCCATTTTTTATTGATTCTTAAGCTTGGTCATTTAAGTCAGACTTAACCTCAACGCAGATAAGCCGATCACTTTGAAGTGTTAATATTAGATCATTGATCCAGAGATGGGCGGATCTGAAATACGGCTTAGATGATACACAAAGATTTGAGAGTGTCTTTGATAATCACGCAGAGATGCGGGTTTTGCATGTTTTTAGCTTATGTTCAGATATTAGTCGAGTTTATGCTACAATACGTTGTGAGTATAAATTTTCAGGCTAGTGGAACCAGATATTATCTAGTAGCTAATTCGGCAAGTTTAAGATTGATTTAACTGGACGCTTTGTTGGCACTCTGTGGGCACAGTATATAATAATTCACTTTCGAGAGATAGGAGTTCTTATAGAAATCCCATTAGTTTCTGACCAAATTGTTCCTGCAATATTCTTAAGCAAAGCTTACACCCATACCCATCTTTTAATATTAAAGGTTTATTTCGTATTTTAACGCTTTGCACCAATCAAAACTCAGCTATTTTCTCAACCCGAAGCATTGTTCAAGAAGTTCATGAAAGTCTCTGATTCTCAGTAAGTCCGGTCCCCATGGAAACGATCTTGGTATTATACCACTCTATTACTTGAAGCGATCTTAGTGTCGGCGTGCACTTGCACCGCCACTTTGGGGATTGTATGCCCACTGTGTGCACACTTACGGTTTTAGCACATCAGCATTCAGCTATCAAGAGGCCGTAAATACTTCAATCGTGTTTGTATCCTCCACCTCTGAAGTTGAATCTTCTTTTTCTCTACCTTTTACCTCAGAACTCCTATATCTCTCTACAACGATATTTCTCAACCCCTTAACCCATCCTTCCTCCTCTAATATACTTCATGAGGATGATGAAGATGAATCCTGCAACCTCATCCCCAAGAAATCATCAAGACAACCTGTGGGCTCCGAGGATGAAGAAAATTTAAGGATGGCT
The DNA here is from genome assembly GCF_001531365.2 of Cynara cardunculus var. scolymus. NCBI lineage: Eukaryota > Viridiplantae > Streptophyta > Magnoliopsida > Asterales > Asteraceae > Cynara > Cynara cardunculus. The sequence continues at coordinate 43,084,102 of NC_037529.1, forward strand.
CAACTTATAAGTCAGCTGAAGCAGCATCAACAGCAACCCCAAGATAGTTTAGACTTAACAAAGAGTCTAGCTGATGAAACTCATGTTGAAGCGATGTTCATTAAAGGTGATCCTATCAGTATTTAGAACCTACTCCTATAAGAAGCTGAATAGAAAAATCAAAGAGCATTTACGTTGAAGGATCATCAGTTGAACTGGTGCAGTGAAATGTTCGAAATAAGAATGCGCCCTCAAAGGATTTCAAATGTCACAATTAGTGGATGGATGAAAGATGGTGGTCCTGTAGTTTCTATGGTCATCTTCCTAGAGAACAATGATTTTGTTACGGAGTATCCCTCCTTCATCAGCAGATATGGCTTCTATGAGTGGCTTGATATTTGACAGGAAATTCAAAAATCCAAATCTAAGCATAAATCTTACATTGAAGAAGTTCTTAATGAACTAGTTAACAAAGTATTGAAGATCATTGAGGTTCCACCTCTACCACAGAAGATCTCTCGAAGAAGAAAAAGCCTTTTTGATCTTGGAGAAGGTTCGTCCCACATAAGTGAACATGAAATAAAATTTTCAGTGGATGAACTCTTCAATTACAGGAAGAAGCCACATATCTCAATATTGAATCTGTCACTGCCTAGGAAAGGACCCTTCACTCCCAACATAGTGCATATGAAACCTGAGTATGGGCTTATGTTCATTGACTATGATGGTCAATACAATATTCAACAAGTATTTGAGTTCCATCTTTGCCCAATGGATCACTTACAATATCTTTAAACTTGGATGAATGAAGAACTCTTTGGAGAGATGATGAACCACAGGATTTGAAAGGAAATGCTAAAAAGAAATATTCAAGGAGAAGATATCCCTGACTACATCAACTTCAAAGATCTAGATTATGAACCTTATAATCTTGTAACCCTTGTACTTTTTCTTTTTTATTAGTTTATAGCTTTTATTTTAATTAAGCCTACCAAAACCAATTGTAATCATTTGTAATATCTTGACTTGAATGATATTTCAATGTAATGATTGGTTCACTGAAAAAGATATCTGAAAAGAGTAAATGAGACATGTACTTACGAGTTCTATTTATTTTATCTTCTCTAACACATTTCTTGTCAGTTAATATGCTCTCAGTGTTGAGTTATCCATGTTATGTAATTTTATTCTTTCCTTGTAATCCTTTATAAATAAGTGAATTTCCATAATAAACTCTAACACTAAAAAAGATCCCAAAAATAGTAAAAATGGACATGTATTTTACAATCAACCTTTCTATACTGTAACAACTAAGAAATTTTCTTTATGTTGCTTTTTTCATCATCACATAGAGGGAGATTGTTGATCCATAGTCTCTCAGTGATTTGATGATGATCCTTTTATACCTAGCAAATAATACTTAGTTCTGTTTTATTTAGTTTCAGCGATCATCATTGAGTTTGTTCGAGGAACGCTAAACATCTATTGTAAATGTCTTTAATGAGCCAAGTATTCTTCAAGAAGACAAAAGTCACATCAAAAGAACGTTCAGCAATGTCGAAGATAAAGCTGAAGATAGAGACAGGCAGTTTGTGATGTGATGCGGTTTTCAGTGATAACAAGCATGTCTACAATCAAGTGTGAAGTTTTTCAAGATTCAGCGAACACTAAAGAAAATCTAGAGTTATTCCAGTGTCAGTGATCAAATAAATTTTGTTATATAAGATTAGATTTTGTCTTATCCTCTTGTACACAAAGGATAATTCCATACCCCTCAAAGTAAATCACATGTATGGAGTCACCATATTGTCTCTAAGCATGCTTACCAACTTTGTGAAAGACTACTATTCATATACAGCCAAAAGTCTATATATCTAAAGACAAAGGACAAACTCACCTCTAGAAGGTTGTCACGTGTTGTGTACCCTCTGACTTGCATTTAATGCGATGGGTATAAATAGCCATGGAGACTATCTTCTGCATATCATATTGACCCCACGAAGCTAATCTTACTTCAAGTGAAGAACATCACATACATGCAAAACCAAGCTTACTCTCAAGCGAAGTTATAGCATCTTCTTAAGAGAGTCTTCTCTTTCTTGCTTTTTTCTATCTTGTGTGTTCTTTAGATTGTTTAGATAAGTTGTGTATCTTATCTTCTTTCGCAAACAATGTGTAAATTTTGTATTGATCTTCTCATATCAATAAAGGATTTTATAAGTGAAATTTTGTGTGTTTATATTCCCCCATCCTCTACAAATTTGTTACCTTTAAACTCTTGTAGGTCTGTCTGGGACCAACATGATGCTCACTGGGTAGCGCTGAAGAATATCATAAAGTATCTTGGAAGAACTAAGGGTATGTTCTTAGTATATGGCGTTCGGGAAAGAGGTCTATGCATCTAAGGATATAATGATGCTAGTTTCCAAACCGACTGTGATGACTTTAAATCGTAGTCAGGATTGTATTTGTGTTAAAAGGTGGTATTGTAAGATGGAAGATCTTCCATGAAAGTAAGATAGCATATTTAACTACAAATCGGAGTATATTGCAACGTTGGACGATGTAAAGGAAGTTTTTTGGATAAATAAATTCATGGCAAAGTTCCTAGCATATGTGATCCTGTCAAGATTGATTGCGACAATGATGATGCTAATGCACAGGCAAAAGAACCAAGGTTACACCAATGCTTTAAGCATCATCTGAGATAATATCACCTAATTGGAGAGATCACATTATTTAAAATTGTCCTTGGTAAATTATTATTAGGGATTATTAATAAAATAAGATCATTGTGAAGTATGTTTATGGTCTAAGTTGAAAGTCCATTCAGTGCAACCAGAGTCGCATACGCATGTCTATGCAAACGCATTGGACAAGACCTATTGTCATAATCACTTCATAAATCGTTGTCATATTTCGAGTCCAGAGATGGTGAATACTCTTTTATCCTCAGACTTGTAATGTGCATTGGGAATTAATGCACAAGCAGAGTTATGCTTTAATATAGTCTAACGTTCTCCTTAATCACATAATCTCAATGGCTACATTGGGTATAACATGTATTGTTTATGAGTCGTGTATATGTGTTGGTCCCGTAAGGGTCTACAAGAGTTTTATAGAAACAATTTGTAGAAGGGAGAGATGAATACAAACACATTAAACTTTCCAAATTTAAAATATATATTGATAAATAAGGATCAATACATATTTTACAAGATTGTATGCAGAATAAGATAAGGTAAAGATAACTTATCTAAAACAATCTTAGCTACACACAAATGATCTTAGCAAAGAGAAAAGATTTGAGGTTAAGACTAAGAAGGAAATGAGTTCTTTTTGGGTAAGAACTTTTTAGAATACTTAAAAGAAATTCTAACTTGCTTTGAAGATAAGCGTAAGTGTTCTTAGATGTGTGTGTGATCTCTTGTGTGTATGTTGTTTGCATGGTGAGAACACTCATCTATTTATACCATTGCATTAAATTCACATTTAATGCATTGCATTAGGGTTTGAACATGCGTCACACTTTTAGAGAAAAGATTGTCCTTCGCCATAGTGAATAGTACAAAAGCTTATTCATGAGAAGACATCCTTTCATGGAGTTGGCGGGTAATAGAGTTAACTAATAGGCTCCGTACCGTACTATACTCAAGAAAGGGTATGGGTTTTTCATTTATGTGTGGAAGGACAAGACAAAAGCAATCTTGCACAACAAGCTTCTTTTGATCGCTGAATACTAGAATAACCCTAAAGGTCTCTTCAGCATTCGCTGAGGCTTGGGTAGTCTTCACACATATGTTGACCAGGTTGTAAACACTGAATGCCGCTTCAAATCACGAATGCGCTAGTCTGTAATCTTCAGCTTCAGTCTTTGACTTTCGATGAAGGTTCTTTGGTGTGAGGTTTGTCTTCTTTAAGTATCAATGTTGCTGACAGATTTACAATACATGTCTCAGCGATCACTGAACATACTCAGTGATAATTGCTGGAACTCAAGGACAAAAACATAATACTTCATAAAATGTAAAAAGGATTATCATCAAATCAATGAGAGAAAGGATCAACAATCTCACCCTATTTGATGATAACAAAGACACATAAAGAAAGTTGCCTTATCACATAGCAGTAAAGAAAACTACATATAAAGTACATGTCTCTTTTAACTGTTTTGGGATATTTTTCAGAGAGTCAGTTTTTACTTAGTAAATTTTGTTAAGTTACAGGTTTAAGAAAAGGTATAAGAAGGGAAACTGAAACTAAAAGCAGTAAGAGAACACTTGAACTCATTGACATGTGTCCTTATTACTCTTTTCAGGTATCTTTTTCAGTGATGCAAATGAAACACTTATATTAATTCAAAAGAAATATTACAAGATATTAATTACGTGTCTTAGACTTACAATATATAAGTTGAACACTAAAAGTGAACATAGAATACAAAAGGTATACAGTGAATGGACAAATTACAAAAAAATAACTAATATAAGTTGTTCAGATTAATGTAGCCAGGTACATCTTCTCTGAGCTCCTTTCGACATAGATATTTCTTTCTGATCTTGCGGTCCATCATTTCATCGTAGAAGTCATCATCTAGCCAGAATATGATGTGTATGAGATTTTCCATCGGCATAGATATAACTCAGACATTCTTTGAAAGTTGACTTCACCTTCATAGCCAAAGAAGATAAATCCTAACTCAGGCTTCACATGCACAATGTTGGGTATGTAAGGACCCTTCACTGGTAGTGAGAGATTCAACATAGAAATGTTCGGCTTCTCCAAAGCCTTCAAGACTTCATCTAAGGAGAACTTTGTTTAATGTTCATTCTTTAGGGATGGTCAGTCATTAGGACATGAAGGTCTTTTTCTTCTTCCACCTTTCTTCAGAGTTGGCTTTTCAGGGACAGCGACATACCTGGACAACTTCTTGATCAGCTCGCTGATGATGTCTTCGATAATCGACTTATGTCATTATTTTGAGCACTGAATGGCTTGGCAGATCTCCAACCATTCACTATAGTCATACTCGTGAGGTTGGAAAGATGCTCGGTGACTGCAAAAAGGTTATCTCTGGTGATGAGCATTGAGACCAGCAACCAACCATCTTTTATCCTTCCGCTGATGGTGGCGTTTGAAATGGGATGAGGGTTGACTCTCTTTTGTAAACATTCTTCGCTCCATCGTCTGTCACGCTTGGCCAGTGTTAGTCCACAATATGATCAATCTTCTATAATCTTCATGAATCAATGGCAAACTTCATGTTAGCATCAAGAACACTTGAGAAGAGTTGAAAGAAATAGTCAACAAGTCAAACTTCTATAAATCTCTAAGTATACATATTACAACAAATGAGCTCTTCTCTTTACAAATCGCTAAAAGACAAAGATATATATAGGGTCAAACATTGAACCCTCTAGTCAAAGTCAACATTACTTACAAAGTCAAACACGCTAATATTACAATTATAGACTTTCAAGACGAATACAATTTATCACTAAAACTCAATCCCAACAGCCAGCATCAGATTTTTCTCGCGTTCAGCTTCTGCAATAGAGAGAAGCTTAGCTTGGGCCTGGACAGCGTTTACCATATTTTTGGATTTCTTCCTTGGAAGAAATTTGGCGGCAAGAGACCTGTCCAGCTTTAAGCTATCCTCGGTTTGTTTTCATTGAAGGTTCATTTTTTTCTCGGCCTTAAAAGCCTCGAGTCTTTCAAATTCTTTCAATAACTAGAGGTACGAAGGGGAATTTGTACTCTAGTTTGGCCTAGCGACTCCCTAAGTTGAGACATCTGCTGGTCGGTGGGAGCATGGAGGATAGGTTTTCATGGATCTATTCCTCCAGCCGACCACAGATAGTTGTGGGGATGGTGTTGGACCCAGATACTCTAAATTTGCAGAAATATTGTTTGCTTAAAATGATAATTAAGAACAACAGGTATTTCTATTGATTAAACTAGATATTCAAAGAAAAACGTAAAGCAGTAAAACAACTCTTTGAATAACCAAATGCTTTTATTTATAAAAGATGAGCAATTAAAGAACAAATGTAATCTCACAAGAATTTGCGTACAGTTTAAGTCGGCTCCTTCAGGTATTTTGAACATGAGGCTGAGGCCTCCTTTTATACACATGTGTCTAACTAACTATGCTATAAATTAGGCGTGGAACTCTGAGCTGACTAGTCTGCATCCTTATCTTCGACTTGCTTGATTAGTGGAGCAGACTTGGTCAAGCCACCTTTAAGCTGTTAGACGCTTGCGAGAATGTCTGGGCTAACGCGCGCTTTCTGTGAAGAAGGTAGCCAGATGCTCTGCATGAACATACAGAAGCTCTGCATGTACTATGTAGAAGCTCTGCATATGCAGAAGCTCTGCATGTACTATGTAGAGGCTCTGGGTTTTGGAATTGTTGCTTGGAGTCAAGCGCTTATGCTTTTTGGCGCACAAGACTTGAACGATTACGGAGATAGAGCGCGGGGTCTATATAGCGGAACCTTCACATTGAGTTAGAGCTCTGGTCCTTGATCCTCTGTATGAGAGCTCTTAGCCAGACAACTTCTATAGACTAAGTCCTATTGACTAGAGGAAGACACTTCTTACTTACACTTTTACAGGTTTGGGGTCTAACAATCTCCCCCTAAGTGTAAATAAGAAGGACTCTTACTCGATTTGCAAAACAAAAGCCTAAAAGAAGACAGAGGTAAAAAACAACCTCTGGTTTACATTGACTATCTAATAAAGTACAATACGATTGAAATTGAAATTACATTAAAACAAAACTGAGAATGTACTTACAAGATCCAGATCCAGAGCTAGTTGGAAGTCAAACTTGCTTCTGTAGTCAAGAAGATCTGTCATTGTTTGGCGAATGGCAGAGTTGACACGGATTTATTCGAAGTTCACTCCCTTGTCCTTCTTGTGGTTTGTAAAGTAGAACAAATGAAGAAGATCCCATGGATTTAGATTAATGAGATCACAATCTGTGAACCTACATATTCGTCCGTGATTCCTCTCAACTGTGTACTCGTAGAACACTATCTGATTATGCATAAAGGTGTGCTTCTTTATGTCCAGGACTTGTTTTATTCTATCAGTGAAGTGGACTGTAGTGATTGGTTGAGTATAGCGATTGAGGAATCTCTACCTGATGTGCTCTTGAGCCATCAGATGGAGACTGATCTTCTAGACCGATGTCTTTTCCCTTTGGTTGTAGAGAAACTGGTAGATTTCCTTGTTATCTGCCTTGTCTTTGATGGGTTTGTCGAGGGGTGTTGGTTTGAACATGGCATCCATGCTTGCTTTGATCCTTTGGACGCGATCAGAAGAATGCTTCTGTTTTTGTTCGCTCGTTGTGCCTTATGAGTCTGCTCTGTTTGGATTGATCGGTACTTGCTTCATTGCAGGAGTGACAATCCTGGTCCCTTGAGCAGGGACCCTAGCTTTGTGGGTTCTTGGATATGGTGGAAGAGCAGCAACGGTTACTTCTTCTAGAGGAATGGCAATTGGAATGTGTAGTAGCAACGGATCAGCCACATTCATGGCTACCACCTCTTCTTCTTGTTGGGCTGTTGTTGATGGAGCAGCCATGTCCATAGCATACTCTGTTAAGGAGGACAGAGCTAGGTCAAAGTCTTCTGATCCATAGGTAAATAGAAGGTCGATCACTTCTGTAGACTTGTGTGGCACGGCTGGCTCTGCCTCTAATGTCATAGGCATTTTCCCTTTGTGTAGTGCCTCTGCATTGTCTAGCACTTGCTGGCTTTGTCTGCTCTGCCTTGATTGACTTTGATGGCATGGAGCAGAGGACGATGGTGCAGAGGGGACAGCTGGAGGAGTTGTACTTGGTGTGGCTGTAGGCAGGTTCTCCCCCTCTTGACGATTTTAAGGACGAGACTCGTCTGGGTCCTCATCATCGTCAAGTCACCTCCTCTTTAATGGTTCAGCACATGGAGACGGATCTCGCTGTCGCTTAGGTCTCTCATCCTCTGCTCGAGACATGGATCTGATCACTTCCTTGATGGTTTTGAGGAGTTCATCGACTGCAAAGGCAACCCTTCGCACTTCGTCGTTTGAACGGTAGTTGAATCGTGCGAGAGTGTCGTTGATGTTCTTTGCTGCTGTTGTGGCCTTGCTATTGAAGTCTAAAGTGAAGTCTGCCACCTTCTGTAGGAGTCTGTCACCCAGAGCATTCATGGCGCTATGTATGACATAATCCACAGGTACACTCAGAGGTATGAGGGCCTGGTTGTTAATCGACGTAGACGCCTCAACCCTCTGTAGAAATGCAACAACCTACTGTAATGTTATTGTATTGGTTGCCGTCAATTCCATTAGAGTATTGATAAGAGAAGCATTTGTCGTGGACTCAGTTCTTAGTACTGCCAAGGATGCTTGTATATCATCCAGAGCAGGTGTAGAAGGTGACGGCTCTACACGGGCCATGCTGAGTTTTAGCTCTTCCAAGGAGCATCGCATAGAGGTGAAAAGGGAATGGAACTCTTCCCTAGTGACATATGCAGATGTGGTAACCTCTGGCTCAACACATGGGCCAGATTGAGTCCCCGTTCCAGGGACACCTTTAGTCATGACCTGATTGATGTTAGTCGGGGAAGGGCTTCCATAAGATCCTCGTGGTTCTACTTGAGGACAATTCACTACTTTTGTTCTTTCAAAGAGAGGACCCAAGGCTGGTACAAAGCCAGCCAGAGGGCTCTCCATGAGTGGACTAAAAGACTGGTCGAGAGTCTCAAAGTCTGGTGCACCTAGTCCTTGCTCTGAACAAGGTTGGGGTTCTACTTGTGCAGAGGAAACAAATTCCTCTATGTGGGAAAGTGGCGTGATATGGGGAGACATATCACTTATGTTTTCAAAGGTTACACCCTTTTGAGAGGGTGTTCCCTGTGGAGAGGTGTCCCTTTGGCTAATATAACTAGAGGCAGATGCGACCTCTAGTTGGATAGGTTGGTTAGGGTTCGAGGTATGCGCCTCTATTTCAATGATCTTCGTGTCTCGATCACCGGAGTCAGATAGTGTGGTTGCACTTGGAGTGGGGTAGGTGAATTTGATGTGCCTATTTGGCCTAGGCTGCTCTGTCCCACCCTGAGGCAGAGCAACTGCTTCACCTCATCCCTCTTCTTCCTCTTCTTATTCCTTGTTTTCCTCTTCATCTCCCTCACTCTCTGTCTCACTCTCTTCTTCGTCACTTTATTCCTCCTCTTCTCCATTTTCCTCGCTAGTGTAAGAATGTGGAGCATCGTCATAATTCTCTTGGTCATCCTCTTGGATTGGACTAAAGGACTGATCCAAAATTTGACGAGCCTCCTCTTCTGCTCTAAGTCTGGCCTCTTCTCTTATGCGAGTGATTTCTGTTTGGCGAGCCTTTTCTGCCTGCTCTTCCTTTGCTTGTTCTGCCTCCTTTTTGTTCTTCTCCCTCTCAGCTTTCTTTTTCCTTGCCTCCTCTCGTTTTCTTTCTTTTTCTCTCTTTTATTGTACTCTCACTCTTTCTTCCTCAGCTCTCATTCTCTCTTCTCACGCTCTCACCATTCTTCATTCGGTCTGAAGCATTGATGTGTCCTCAGTTCTCTCTTCTTCATCGGCTGCTCCAATACGTACCGGGGTTCGAGACACTGGTTCTAGTGTCTCGCGTGTACGTCTGTACGCTCTCCTAATCTCCTTGGACTTCATGTAGCTCATGAGCCTCTTTGGAATAGGCCTTTCTGCTTCATAACCTTCCGTGTGCACTGTTGGTCTGTATTGAGTGAGTACGTTTACCATTTGAGGAAGTAGACGACCCACATCAATATTGTTGTCATCAAGAGCTGGTCTTAGGAGAAGACCCAAAAATCGGGGAAACAACAAAGATGGCAGTTGTCTTCATTTGGCCACTTCTTGACACTTTTTGGCCACGGCGACCTTGAACTCGGTGTAGAGTATCAAGGAGTAGTCGAGGGACAGGTCAAAGAAAATGCCGTAGATGATTTGTAGAACACTTATGGAGCACATATCAAGGCTCCCTATCTTCCCTGTCAGCGAATGATGGACCAATGTGAAAAGTGTATTCCACATCGGTGGTAAGTGTTGACGGCGATACTGTGACGGGTATTGAATGGCCTTGTTGTATCCAAAGAACTTTAGGAAAGCTACAATTTCGTCTCTGGTAGGAAGAGGGGCATATTCAGAAAGCCCCAAGTCAATTTTTGTTGGTATTTCAGGAACTCATGAAAATAAGGATATTGAAATTCGAACTGTGACGAATTATTGGGTGGCAGAGACGAAGAAATCTCCTATCATCCCTCTTTGGGATTCAGTAACGGTGCAGGATTGCCAATATTCTTGTATGTATCTCTCAGGAACCAAGTCATTGGTGTTGGTCAAGGCTGGGTTCAAGAAGTGGTTTTGGAGAATGTTGATGATGGGATGTTATTTGGTGTCGAAGTTGTCAAGTTGAAGGTTTAGGGCATGGTTATTTGGTTTGATGGGGAGGGGAACTAGGTTTTGGCCGGTATTTTCCATGGTTTTGTGGGTTGTGATATGAGTTTGGGAGTTTCCAGATTCTGAAGAGGACATTGTTGCAGGTTTTGGGTTTGGAAGGAGATCACAGATTTCTAGAGTTTCAAGAAATAGGATGAGAGAATGGATTTGTGGTACTTACTTGTGAACCAAGATGATAGGTAGAAGATGGAAACGATCTTTAATTGCAGGTTTGAGGGCTTTGAGTTCTGGCAATGGTGGTTGAAAAGTTGAAGACGACGAGAGTTCTTGAGAAACTTTGTAAGCATAAAAGATTAATTTGGGGGTAAAAAATTGTTTAAATAGAAAAAATTAAAGCACTTGAGAGTTTTAACGCCCCAAACGTCAGGTAAAACTGAACCGGTTTTCGCAAAGCCTGTGGGGGCCTGCCACGTGGATTGCCAGCTGCCAGTGGTGCCTCCCACGTTTGAAAAGATAAGCTCACAGGTGGTGATGCTTATTGTGGGTAACAACTTTTATTAAACAATTAAAAATAAACTCTATGCTTCCTAATAATATATTTTATTTTTCAAAAACAATAAGAAAAGTTTCTTAGTGTAAAAGTTGTGGTTCAAGAAAAGTAGAGGTTTTGATTAGAACCAGAGAACTATATGCAGAAGAAGACATACCTTAAGATCTCAAACAGAGATTCATGATTAGACTATACATGTCCTCCGTAGAAGACTTTGCTATGTTTAGAGACAAATGCTCTGTAAAGTACATACAGAGGCTCTATTCTATAATCATGAGTTTTAACGCAGAGGTTCTGTATAATACATACAGAGGCTCTGTTCTGAGATGATGTTGTGCTCCCCCTTGAGTTTAGCCTTTCTTATCTGCTCTCCCTTGAACTCTGCTTGGATTGTCACACCCCGCTAAAGCGGAAACGCGAGGTATGGCAGGBAGAGKCTCATAGCAATAGTGTATAAACAACACAACCATACAATTTAAAACATAGTTACATCAAAACTAAAGTTTACAGTCCCAAATACAAATTTACAAAATAAACATAAAAGTAGTTTTGAAATCGATAAATGTGACACCTCTTCTAACAAGTGTCACCGTGAGTCTTTCTTACCCTGAAAAAGCATGTCAAACAAGTGTCAACTACAAGAGTTGGTGAGTTCACAGGTTTTATATGCACAAAACGATTTTAAATGCAGCAATCCCAATTATAAATTTATGAGCAATATCTTAAAAACAACGTCATACACATGATATAAATTTATTGAGCCACTACTAAACCTACAAGCGCCCCACGAACTACCTCAGAGGTGGTAGCGAACCACATGTGTAGAACATACTTACGAACTACCTCAGAGGTGAGACTAAACCCCACATGTGTAGAACTCATGCCGAACTACCTCAGTGGTGGGACTAACCCCACATGAGTAGAACTCCTTCCGGACTACCTCAGCGGTGACCACTTCGTGCCACATGTGCTGAGCAAATTAAAATGACCAAGTGCACCCCTACTCGTCAGTAACAAGGTGGGTATAACAACCAAATAGCGCTATCCACAAGAATCATGGGTTCAAAAATGAATTAATAGTAGTGGAAATAAGGGGGACTTTCAATCTCAACATATCAATAGTGTATACAATTAAATGCTCATCACAAGATTCATATATCGATATAAATCTATCAAACAATCACTAACCATGCTTTTCACCCCCAAAACGAGAAATTGGTAAAAAGGGGCCGTGAAACTCACTTTTGATTTAGAGCTCCGCAAAGAAAAAGCAATACGATCCGAATACCACGCTAAATCAACGATTCCCKATCAATAGGAATATCCAAAACCATCACTTATTGATTTATCTCTACCTATGGGGTTTAATAAATCTTAAGTCCTTATTTGTCTACTTATGTTCCATAATATTATTTATAGTCCAAATATATATAATGTCCATATGCTCATTAAAGAATTAATTTATATGCTATAATCAAATAAAAGATCAACTTTTACAATTTTAACCAAAACCAGAATTCTTGATTCTGGACAGAAACTTAAGTTACATAAAATGATCAAATAAAGTGACTTAAAAATGAGATAAATTCCCATCTTTTCATATGATTTATAGCTCTGAGTTATAGTCATCATGACCAAATTTCATGTATTTAGGGCATGAGATGATGATTCAAATAATTTATGCAATACAACATATCACAATTGAAATGGCAGATTGCACCATGTTAGTAAAACACTCATTAAAAGAGTTCTACTAGGTGTTCTGTAGAAATTCAAGCTGGAGTGAAAACCTAACACTTATACGAAACTTTTAAACTAAAAATAACTCATTTTGGATGAGTTTAAAGGAAGATATGATACCTTAAAGTCACATGCACACATCTGTCATTAGTTGATAGATTGCACACTTGACTTAAATAAATAGGTTCATGCCTCAAAACATCATATTTTTGAGTGAAACTGGATTCAAATGAATCCTAACTCATAAAA
>NC_037529.1:43098407-43113538 GCF_001531365.2 Cynara cardunculus var. scolymus
AAAGGTTTTATATTTAAAACACTAAAACTTAGTGTTTTATATATATTGGGTATAAATTAGAGCATTTGGTACTGTATAGGACGTTTCAGATATTTTCGGGTCGGAACCGGACTTTCTAAGCAACTGCCGGAAATTCATAAAAATTTTCAACTAAACTAACCTAACTAACTCCTAATCTATAAATTAACTTCAATAACACTAATATAATCTTAATAAAAGCTAACCTGTGATTTCGAATTTGACTGCTGTCGTATGGATCATTTGTGATAAGTAGAGTATATGCATTGTAAAGTCCCATAATTCATAAAGTGAAAAAGTAATGAAAAACAATAAGTGATGAAGAACCAGAAGACCGATGAAGACATCAAGGCAGAATTGGCCAATCTGGAGAACAACCAGAGGGCCGATGGACGACTAGGGATGCGATGGAAAGAGCATATTCATCGCCCCTCTGGTCAACAACACTTAGAGAACTATTCAGCAATTCATCCAGAGGCATACGATGAAGATTTAAAGATAAGAATGATTCATCATACCATGGAAAACAGCTGGAGATGACAAGTCGATAGCTACACTTCAAGTTTATCTTAATATTAAAGCTGATCAACAGTTTAGATAAACATTATCTATTAATAGAAGACTAGCTAAAAAGTCTCGTTAGATAGTTATCTTCTAATTAGCTTTCTAGTATAAATAGGTGATTAGGCCTATTGTACAAAATGTCTTTTTTTACGTTTTTCTTATCAATAAAGTGAAACTTTTGACGCTCAAGACTGTTCTTTATTGTTTATAATTCATTCTTGASAGTTCATCACTTTCTCCATTAAAACACTATAATTTGGTTATTCTTAACTAGATTATTAGTGTTATTGAGAGACCTGGGATCAACAATTGGTATCAGAGCCTCTGGTTCTAAAGACCAGAGCCTTTGGTTTCCAAAACCTTTGAAACCAGCGCTAACAAGTTCCCATCTACAACTTGACTTAAACCACACCCTTCTTTCATCAAACCCTTTCATCGTCTTTAAGACCAGAGCCTCTTGTTCTAAAGACCAGAGCTTCTGGATTCCTACTCTTTGCAACCAAAGCCTCTCTTGACCCAAAGAGTCCCTCTTCTCACTTCACATGTACTTAATCATATTTTGAAACTTCATTTCATCGTCTTTAAGACCATCGCCTCTAGTTCTAAAGACCAGAGCCTCTGGATTCAAAGTCTTTGGAACCAGAGCCCCTCTGGTCTCAAAGGCTCAACCTCTATACTCTTTCCCATACCTTTAACCATTCTCTCATACATCATTTTCCTTGTCTTTGCAACCAGAGCCTCTGGTTCTAAAGACCAGAGCTTCTGGATTCATTGTCTTTGGAACCAGAGCCCCTCTGGTCTCAAAGACCCATCCATATACCTCTTCACTCGCATACTTAGCCACATTGCATATCTTAATTTCATCATTCTTCACAACCAGAGCCTCTGGTTTTATAGACCAGAGCCTCTGGTCCACTAATTCTTCATTATTATTTGTTTGAGGGGAGTTTTTGCAAGCCTCAAAACAATTTTTCATGCATCATTCAAGGGGGAGCACCTATTTCATCTTAAACCATATGCATTTTCCATGCAGAGCCTCTGGTTCTACTTACCAGAGCCTTTGGCCACCTAAATGCTAAATATAAATTTAACCAGAACTCCTCTGGTTCTACAAAATGGATTGTCAATGCTTTTCTAGGGCCTCTGTTTAGTCATCCAAGGCCTATCAATCATGCAATCCAACATTTCATTGATGAATTCCTTCATTGATGTTCAACCAGAGCCCCTCTGGTTCCCCACCCAATGTGTCATGGTCAACCAGAACACCTCTGGTTCCATGACAAAATATCTTTCATTCACAAAACCAATCTTAATTGCAAAATTCTTTTAAAAGATTATACAAAATTGCAGCTTTTCTGACTAAAAACTTGCAACATCGGTTTTTAGAAGATCAAAACTTCGTAATTAGTATTAATTTTCCAATTAGATGGGATTTTAAATTTAAATCACTTTTGGATACATATTTCTCGAGATATTATTTGGAATAACTTCTTATTTCCAAATAATCCATACGTCATCCTCACACGCGCCTGACACCTTATATCGTCCATTACCCAACAGCCTACACTTTTTCATGATTATTTTAATATAATAATCAAGAAACCGTTTCCCATTCCCACCCCCACCCCACCCCTACAAGATCTTGTTCTTCAAAAACTGTATTCTCCTTCCCGCCCTAACTCTTGCTGACACCGGCGTACCACTAAAGTACATCCAACAATATTGGTAAACATGTGAGTTCGACCCAGAAAGCCATGGAATAATGGGGGAAATGGATGCCCCAAACGACATGATATGCTCGCTTAAGATTTCGCGGGTTAAAGTTTCTCGAGTTTTGTGCATTCCCACTCGACGGGAGCTTGGAATTGCGTAATATGACGAACTACCCACCACCGACGATATTCTACGTTTCGTCAAGATGCTAGGTTACAATCGTGACCTCCGCAACGTCTCCGACTTCAAACGTCAATTCCTCTCGCTGATGTGGAACATGTTCCTCTCCATCCTCAATAGGGCCCTTATATGCAAACTGGGGTCAGGGAACATAAACATCATGACAATCATGTATGGGTTATTCTTCAACCTGAACTTTGACTACGCCTTTCTCATCTACAATGAGATTCATTCGGCGGTGGTCAAGAAATGCAAACTCCAAGCCGTTGGCAAGCCTCTATCTACGGTTCTCTTCCCTCGTTTCCTCTCCCTCTTCATTGGGGACGCAATGAGGAAACATGGATTACCGGCTGAGGAGCCCTTCACTCCTGTCTACAAGATGCACGGCCATCGACCAACCCTCTCGAAGGGGAATTACACCATCAACCGCCCACTCTCCAGGGCTATGCTCAATGTCATTCCATCGACATCTGAGATACGCCAGACCTATGAATGCTCTATGCTGCCCCAGGAACCGAGGGCAGCTACCCTAGAGCGATTAGAACCGTCCCCCGAACCAAGCGAGGGAGCACATGAGACATCTTCATCGGATGATGAAGATGATGATAATGATGATGATGCTACTCATCGTGCCTCCCCCGGCCCTACTCATACTATTCCTCCACCCACTACCCAAAGGGCAACCACATCATCTATCCCTGGCGATCAAAGCTATAGGGGTATTGAACAAGGAAGACCTAGTCTAATCCCAACCCCAGCCAGCCATCCTTCGGGCCTCTGGAGATGAATTAGCCGAGGAACCCCATTTTCTATCACCCCTCTCCCAACAGAGAGGTGATGAAGATATAAGAGCCTTTTCGCCTCAGGGCTCGACACAACCAATCACACACACAAAAGCTTGTGTTGCTTCTAACATTGAACAACCCGAAGATTGTTCAGAGCGATCTTCCTTTCATGCACATCCCCCTTCGATATTTGATCTACCAAAGGGGACACACATTCGCTTCACTTACCTGACCTCTGAAGCCGAGGAAGAGGAAGCTGATGTCGTAACATCACGAGATAGCTCTTCTCTTAAGGGCTGTCAAGGACATGATGGAAGGCCTTCTAGGCCCACATTTTCAGAAGGCCAAGAAGGCGCCTCCGGAGCAGAGGTCCAACCTGCAACATCCATTGCTGCAGGGGTTACCCCAATTGCAGACCTGGTCACAAAGGCCGAGTTCCAAGCCTTTGTCGCTTTAGTGATGCGGTCCTTGGAAGACCTTAAACTCATCATTCAAGGGATTGTTGACAACCCACCCTCAACCGATACCACTGACCTTCAACAATCCCTTGCAATACTGCAACGCCACCTCTCCGAAATTGAAACCCAAACCCGAGACAATACCATACATCTCCAAATGCTCCAACAAACCATCACCTAACACCATAACATTGCATCCTCCCTTGCCACCCAAGGAAACCAAATACTCATCCACTCCATCGCCACCCTCACGGCCCAGGCAACTGAGGCCGATGAGAACCTTACCTACATCATCACCCAACTACATACCATCCTCCAAAACCTTAACACCCTACCAACTTCCATCATCTCCCAAATCCCTCACTAAACCCCACCTCCATCCACTTCATCTATCGATGAAACCTTCGCCACTCTTACCCACCAAATAGCCACCATCCAGACCACCCTCACCCAACTCCCCGCCATAATATTAGCCCAAATCCCCCAACCTACTCAACCCAACCTCCCTCTACAGTCCCATCCTTTGATGAAGCCTTCTCCTCATTCACTGCAGAGGTGAAAGATCTCATCACCAACCTTCCCATCCCTCCATCTACATCTGCCACCACCTCCGTGCCACCACAAGCCTCGTCATTAACCATAGAGTTCGCAACCAGAGCTGACCTGCAGGCTCTATCCAAGGCACTCGTCTCATCTTTCAATGAGATTAGTGCCAAATTTGTTCATCGCGCCATCCATCCAACCAGGGTTTTCTCCTAGAACCTGGCCGATGAACGAAGGCGCACCACTTTTCTCCATCAAACGATGGAGGAGAGCCGAAGATAAGCAGTCCTGAAGGTGTATCTTACGTCCTTTAAAAAAGACAAAAAGAAGAAGAGGAGCAGAGCCTCTTGCTCCAGTAGCCGCCAACACAAGTAGCCACGACATGAAGACCAAGACCCCGATGATCAAGGTCTTGGACCTCATGAGGGGGAGACAGAGGTCGCGGCTGCACAACAAACAGAATCCGATGCACCACCACCACCACCATCACAAACTCAACCACCACCCTCAATCGAAGGAACCCAAGTAAGGGAACCAGAGGCTCTGCCCTCTAAAGATGTACAAAATGTACATGTTCCCTTCGCTACAATCCCAGAACACATCGTGTTGAGTTCCTCAACCAATAAAAACCCAACCTCTCCACCTTTTACTCCATCACCTACACTAAACCTACCATTAACTCCTTCACCAACTCCTCGCACCACGAAACCTTCATCACCCCAACAACCTGAAACCCAAACAGAACCCCATGAACCAGAAACCACCCAAACCGAACACAATGAACCAGAACCAACCCAAGCCGAATCTACCCAACCAGAAAACATATCTTCACCAAGACAAACACAACCCTCAACCCAATCACCCATGGTGCAAGAGGATACTCCCTCTTCCTCAAAGAAACCTCCACAGAGCTTGGTTGATGAGATTATACAGAACATGGAGTCGCTACAGAGACGTCTAGAGTTGCCACCCAGGGAACCCATTATGATGGAAAACATCTATCAATACTTGTACCATGACCATGATGAAAGTTTGACCATCAATCCTTTGATTTTATCGCCCGAGTCCATGGACCTGTTACACCATAGGTTCATTAGACAGACCACACA
The DNA here is from genome assembly GCF_001531365.2 of Cynara cardunculus var. scolymus. Taxonomy (NCBI): domain Eukaryota; kingdom Viridiplantae; phylum Streptophyta; class Magnoliopsida; order Asterales; family Asteraceae; genus Cynara; species Cynara cardunculus. The sequence continues at coordinate 43,103,778 of NC_037529.1, forward strand.
AGCACCACAGGTTGTCTTCTCGAACGATGGGATAAGGAGGGTCATGGATCTAAAAGTAAGGACCTTCGCCAATAGAACCATTCGATACATCGAGTTCACAGTGGAAAGAACACATGGGCAAATTACCGTGTTCAACGAAAATGACGTCATCAACCTCAATCCCTATGACTTGATTGAACTATACGTATACACGGCTCAAAGGCAGGACCACAACATCAAGTTTGGAATGGCGAACAGAGCGGTTGTAAAAACAATGGAGACCCTGGTAAACCATTGAGCAAAGAGTGATTTCAAAATTGATCTTCACTTAAGCATCGAAAGACTTTCCTGCGTTCCACCAAACAAAGACTTCCAAGGCCTGCAGGAGAAAAGATCTGCCTCAGTCTTAACTCAACCCAAACTTGGACTTGTTTACAAGAATGAGTTCGGGGTAAATAAATTCTTCAGACTAACTGAGGCATTCAAGTATTCATCGGATACACTTGAATGGTTTCAGAAAGTCATCAGAGAAAGACTGGGTAGAAATCACGTGCCAAGAGAAGAAAGGAGTCAACTTGTCTATGAGATATCGAATGAGACGTTGATGCTTTCCATGACCGTCTTGGTTCGTTGATTGAAGACACTGTATGCCTTGGCTTTTGTTGAATAGCCAAGGAACTTGCCTTCGTATGCCTTCTTATCGAACTTGCCAAGTTGATCCCTATCATTTAATATGAATCATCTGCAACCAAAGACATGTAAAAATTAACGTTAGGCTTCTTTGGTTTATTAGTTCGTAAGGTGTCTTCATGTGCCTCTTAACCACCGTTGCTCTACTTTGAATAAAGCAGGCAGTAGAGATTGCTTCTGTCCAAAAATGGGTTGGAAGACCAAGCTGGCTAGCATGGTGCGTGCAGCTTCGACAAAAGTTCTATTCTTTCTTTCTACAACACCATTTTGTTGTGGTGTTCTCGCTACAAAGAAGTTTTGAGTTATTCTTTTTGTATCCAAGTATGCATCAATCTTGGTGTTCTTGAACTCTATTCCATTATAACTTCTCAGTTTCTGAATTCTGCTTTGTAGAAGTACTTGAATCTTGGTCATTAATTTGATTAGCAGCTCTGGTACATCTGATTTTTGCCTTACAAACTCAATCCAAGTATATCGTGAGTATTCATCAATTAAGACTAAGATATACTTCTTACCAGACAAGTTTTGCACAGAGATTGGACCACAAAGATCCATATGAAGCAAGGTCTGATGCAGGACACATCTATCTTAGATTTATGGGATGCTCTTTTGAGCTTTCCCATTTCACACGTAGAGTAGAGATGGTCCTTTTCGAACTTTATGGCAGGAAGTCCGTCAACCAAATTATGCTTCACAAGCTTTTCCAAATTTTGAAAATTGAGATGTGACAGCTTGTGGTGCCAGAGCCAAGCTTCTTCACTCTTGCGAGACATGAGACAGAGAGTCTCTAAGTTGTCTCTTGGTGAGAAGTTCATGAGATACAGATTTTTTTTTCTCTTAGCTCTTAGCAACTCCTGACCTGATTCTTACATAATGGAGCAAGCTTCCTTTTGGAACTTGACATTGTAGCCAGAATCACACACTTGACTTATGCTCAAAAGATTATGTTTAAGCCCAGAGATATAAGCAACCTTGGAGACAGAAACCTTACCTTGTAATAGATCCCCGTATCCCTTTATTTCTTCTTGTTTATTATCCCCAAAGGTTACTTTTCCTCTAATCTTCTCTCTGTATGAGGAGAGCAACCTCTTATTGCCGGTCATGTGTCTTGAGCATCCGGAGTCAAGATACCAAATGTCCACATGCGGCTTCTTCAAAACAAATTATAGGGATTTAGGTACCGATTTCATAATGGGTCCTCGATGATTAGGGACAGAGCGTTGCTTTTTAAGCTTGGGAAGAGGCTTCGTCTTTTTACCTGAATTAACAGACTTGGCTTTAGGAGCCTTCTTTCTCTTCTGGGTCCTTTTTGATTTAGACTTTAATGACCCAGAGATTAGATAGTTAGGGTCAGAGAAGTGCTGTTTTAATTTTAGCAACAGAGAAACACATTCACAATTATGAAAACATTTTGAATGACAAAATGATTTATTAGCTTTAAGGAATAAACTATTACAATCATTCCTAGCATTGGTAGTTCTAGCAAACTTCCTATCTAGATTTGATTGTTTTAACGCAAAATGAGTCTTATCTGAGATCTTCTTTCATACTCCTTTGGTCTTCAGAGGCCTCTTTGAAACAGAGGAATTAATGTTAGAGCAAACAACGGATTTTCCCTTCTATTCTGGAGTGAATTTAATTGGCTTAGATTTTGAATTTGAGCCCTTTGAAGCAGAAGAAACTGACTTTGCACTCTTTATCATATACTCAAACTTGGGAGCAGATTTAGCATTTGTTGACATGCTTGCACGACCAGAACCTAGAAGAATCTTTTTCTCAATAGAGTGTTCTGCAACCTCTGGTTCTTTGGCAAAGGCCTCTGTCTTAACTTGCTCTTCAAACAAGTTCACATCTGACTCAGAGTCAGAGTCAAGAAAATCCTTGTGTGAATGTCGAGATGTAGAGATATCATTAACAACTTGAGGTTCTCGTAAACATGAGCTACAATCTTCGTTCGTCTTTTGTTTTAATGGACTTTCAAAAGTATCCGAGGAGTTACACTCAGAAGAATCTACATGACCTTTAGGAGGATAGTTCAAGGCCTCAAGCAAGTCTTGCTCGAAGACCTGTCTTATCGTTTCTGTAAGCCATACATCAATTTCAAATCCAGAGTATTAAGAAAATTACTTGTGGATGAACACTTGATTTCATCTGATTCAGGTTTGACAACCTCACTTTTAGTTTTAAGATGTTCAAGATTTGTAGAGCCAAAACAAAAAATCTCATTTGTCTTCTGTATGCATTTTAAATCAACTTGTGGAACACATTTTGAAGAGTAAGAGATGTTTTTGAATTTCAACTTGGGGTTTCTAGCTCTGCTTTCAAACTTACATCTTTTAAATGGTGAGGCTGTATGCAAAATAGGAAAATCTGGTTTCTGTTTTTTACCCAACCTAAACACAGATTCAAGAGTGTTTTTCCTCTTCCAGTTGAGATCTAGGTCTATATAACCTATCCCTACTTTATCCTATTGAGAGTTAACTTTTTCATATCTTCATCGCTCCGGTCACGATGAAGTTTGGGAACTTGTCTGGCCGGTACCTCAACTGTATCATCGGCAGCAGGAATCCTAGGGATGACGGTAGTAGGAACGTATGGGCCATTTAAGATTGACTCATATAATTTTAATTCAAGGCCCTCATGGAATTTGATCGTTCGAATCTTCCATTGGGGATATTCTACCCCAATGAGAGTCGGAGGTTTTGTTAAGGAGCCGACACTATACATGGAGTTCCATGATTGAGTAGACAACATTTTTGAGTTGAAGTTTCTTAGAAAAGAATTTTGACAAGAAGGAAGATCGACTGTCAAACGATTTCCAGATTACTTAAAAGCAAACGTTTTTAAGATTTAAAAGTATGAATGATAAATCTTTAAAAAGGAATAATCAAAACAAAATTAAGAGCTTAATCCTGTCGGATATCGATCGACTAATCAATTGATGTGATTAGCAGGCTCTGAAACCAATTGTTGGACTCAGATACTCTAAATTTGCAGAAATATTGTTTGCTTAAAATGATAATTAAGAACAACAGGTATTTCTATTGATTAAACTAGATATTCAAAGAAAAACGTAAAGCAGTAAAACAACTTTTTGTATAACCAAATGCTTTTATTTATAAAAGATGAACAATTAAAGAACAAATGTAATCTCACAAGAATTTGCGTATAGTTTAAGTCGGCTCCTTCAGGTATTTTGAACCTGAGGCGAAGGCCTCCATTTATACACATGTGCCTAACTAACTATGCTATAAATTAGGTGTGGAACTCTGAGCTGACTAGTCTGCATCCTTATCTTTGACTTCCTTGATTAGTGGAGCAGACTTGGTCAAGCCGCCTTTAAGCTGTTAGACGCTTGCGAGAATGTTTGGGCTAACGCGTGCTTTCCGTGAAGAAGGTAGCCAGATGCTCTGCATGTACTATGCAGAAGCTCTGCATGTACTATGCAGAGGCTCTGGGTCTTGGAATTGTTGCTTGGAGTCAAGTGCTTATGTTTTTTGGCGAACAAGACTTGAACGATCACGGAGAAAGAGCGCGGGCTCTGTATTGCGGAACCTTCACTCTGAGTAAGAGCTCTGGTCCTTGATCCTCTGTATGAGAGCTCATGGCCAGACATCTTCTATAGACTAAGTCCTATTGACTAGAGCAAGACACTTCTTACTTACACTTTTACAGGTTTGGGGTCTAACAGATGGAGAGTTGGTACATTGAGGTTATGGTGATAAGGCTAGAGGACTTGTTAGATAAAGGTTCTAGAGGTTTGAACAGTACCTTAAGATTGCCTTCTTCAGCACCACCTTTGTCTTTCAACTTGGTGTTCTGGTGCTTTTCTTCATTTGCCTCTTTCTCCTTCTCCCCTTGCTCTCCTTAGGATGCATAATCCCTGAGGGCGACGCCTTTCGTGGCACTAGCAGGTCTCTGGTACTGAATAGTGAAGTCGTCGTCATCGTCTTCTTCATCATCATCATCGTCCAGGTCTTTGCCAGTGTTAGGAAGGTCGGGAGACTCACAGTCTTCTTCATTATCATCCTCATCATCATCCACATCACCAACATTAGCTGCATAGGTGACTGGAAGATCATTGTCACGAGCTTTAGCACCAGCTCAGACGGCATCAACATCCTTAGCTACAAGAGCTTCACAGAAGTTGGAAGGTCATCAGAAAAATCAGCTTCATCTTCTGCTACAGGACCTTCAGCTTCAGCATCAGTTGCCGGAACAGCAGTTTCAGGGGCGGCAACAGCATTGGAGGGACCAGCTTCAGACCTTGTTTCCCCCTCTTGGGCAATGGCTTTGGAGCAATAGCCAAAGAAGTGGTCGACTGTCCAGATCTGGAGCACCATCATCTCTTCAAGTCGCATCATAGTGTGAGCTAGGATAACTATAGCCTCACGCACTTTATCCAGCTTGGCATGATCATCAACAGCGAACGGCGGTTCACCAGTTGGATGGGGTGATGGAGAGCAGCCAAGATCTGTTGCATCAGCTCTATATGATGGGTGTGGATCATAGATTGTTTAATCAATCTTCATGATTCATCAAGAACTCAAAAATGACAATTCAAGAATTGAGAAAATAGATGAAAATTGAGAGAAAAAGTCAAACAGTCAAATCTTGAATATTATCTTCAAAGCACACTTACAAACTCTCTCTAATCATGATTATGAAAATTAAGCATCCTTCTTAGAAAAAACAAAGACTAATCCTATTTATAGGACTAAACAATACAAAATTATAAAGGAGAAAATACAAGATTCAATACAACACTAAAGCTTAAAAACTCAAACCCAACATTCTCCCCCTTTGGATTCAAGCTTCAAAGAATTGTACAATTTGTATCTCTTTTGAAACACTAAAGCTTTAAGCAACTTCAAACCTTCAAAACATTCTTCAAACATTCTCCCTCTTGTATATAAGACTGAATCAGCAACAGACTTTAGACTGTCAAGATATGATCTTCAACAAACTTCTTCAAAAAAAAACTTTATCTCTTATCAGCTTTAGAAAGTTTTAACTCCCCTTAAACATTCTCCTTCTTAAACGGATAAAGAATTATCACTTGAAAATATCTTCCTTTAAGAACTAGTAAACTCTTGTATGAAATGATCTTCACATTCACTCCCCCTTGAACATTGCAGCACAATGATTTTCAACAAATTTTCAGCAACTATCATATTCACTCCTTGAAAAACTTTGACAGATTCCCGTTCTTCATAAATGACGCAAATATTTTCATTCATTATACATGAATACTCCCCCTTATGATGAAATGAGAATCATTTGCATCATACACCAAAAAATGAATGAATCTTTGAAAATATGTCGTCAATTCATAAAAAGGTCAGCAAATCTTTTCAAATTCGCTTATATAATCTTTTCAGATTATGAAGATGAGGGAAATAAGCAAATTCAAATTATGAACTTGTTTGTAATCTTATAAAATGATTGGCCTGTGAATATAACAGATATATTCAGTACAACGAATATACTTCATATATGAGACTTTTTAATGTTCATCTCATCAGGACTTCCATTCAATCATTGATAGCTTTGAAAAAGCATATCTTATGAATGTTAAAACAAAATAACAAATATTTTGTAAATTTGTGCAATGAGAAATGATAAAGCAACTAATGCTTCGAATTAGGCTCTAAATGATAAACAGTGTGGACTACACAAATTTTTCAGACTCAAATTGTGATCAACAAGACTTAAAGGGGAGATATATATCGTTCTTATTCAATATCAATTATCTCCAAATGAGAAAATGGTAGATTATGAGTTGTGTGTCGCAAGTGTTATTGAAACACTTATCTATTAAGAGATAAATGAGTAGCTGATGGGGTTGTGACAAGAGTTGGCCTGGGCTTTGCCTTTTTCAATATTAGTCTCCAAAGAATTGAGAACTAATAAATTTTGTGGTTCGCCCGGATTATAGTAGATAGAACACAATTCTCATCAATTCTTTTAGCTCTCAACAACTACCCCTCTCATTTTTATTTTTAAGCTCTGCACACAAACCCATTTTATATTTAAGCTCATTCACTTATGGATGTCCTCTTGGGTAGGGTTGTCGGTTCTGACAGTCCCTAGAGGTATTTTAGTGAAGCTCTCAGTCCCTTCTAAAATGACAATATAAGCTCATTTGATCACAAATGGTTGATCAAAATTAATATTGCAATTATGCACAAATGATCAGATGAAAATTGATCAAGAAAAATGTAGCAATTAAGTACATGAACAATCAAACAGGAGTGATGTACCAAACAGATTATTCAACATAGTTGGGAGAAATGAATGAAGATACGTAAGAACAAGTTTACAGATTTATTCAAACAAAGAATGAAGAATTATGAATCAATCAAAGAATTATGTTTCAGATAAGCTCAAAAAACAAACTTTGAATACAAACGAGTGTATTATCACTGAAAATAATTTTCATTTAAGAGACGTGATAATAACAGTTTGAAGAATAGTTGGAACAGGTATTGGAAATAAGAATAAAAAGAAATTGCACAAGTAAAATCTCAAAAAAATACTTGATAAAAAATGATACTCGTTTTGAAATCATCTCAAAATCAAAAACAATTATCAAAAACTCCCCCTGGAAAAATAAATTCCATTATTCTCTTTATCAACTCAAAGTCCAAACAAATAACATTATTCTTTTGTACTCAGAGTATGAAAACATTTCAGCTCAGAATTGAAGAGCAGGTCTTGAACTAGGTGTTCAGAAGCTATATTCAGGCAAATTATACACCCCATGCATTAGTGTATAATATAAATGATATTTTCACATCAGCACACCATATGACACACCTACAAAACATATTAAGTAGATTTTGGTACCCAGACAAACAAGGGTTCTTCTTTGTTAGTACTTGCTTGAGGGATGCTATAATTGCCAAACCATATGTTCTTATCAGATAATTTCTTTTTAGCTCTCTTAACAGGTAAATCAGATATGCAGTAAGAACCATACCAATCATTAACATACCTGTTATTTTCATACCAATTTCTCTCATAATTGGTATATCTATTTCAATAGTTCTCATACCAGTTATTCCCATACCATTTGTTGATCTTCTTCTTGTTGACAAAATCATTTGTTCCGTAAGTTGAGCTCCGAATTCTTCTATTGCTAAGACTGACCAATTGATTAGTAGACTTCACAATGCAAGGAAGAACAATATTAGACACAAATGATTTGTTATTTTCAACAGATTTATGAGAATTTACAGATTCAACTATATTTATCCAAACTTGCTTAACTTTTGAAAAATTATTGTTTGATTCAATGACATATACTTTGTAAAACTTATTTGAAATACGAGACTTGTTCTTTGAAACAGTTGATTTAGGACTACTTGAATAACTGTTGGATTTGACACTGGAACAATCATAAAAGCAAGTTTTACACTTAGATTGAGATCCAGTTGAGCTTTCAGCACTTGATTTAGAAAATTCTTTTATTTTCTTAAGCAACTGGTCTCTCTCTTCAGTAACTAAATCATATTGCCTTTTAAGTTTAGATCTCATATTCATCTCAGGTACAAGTTATGTCTTTAAATCAGACAATTTCATTGAAGTTTTAGAAAACATACCTTCCTAATCTTTTCTCAACTTCTCAAAATCTTTTCTTTCTTCCTCAAACTCTTTTCTATCTTCTTCAAAACTTCCATTTTCATTATCTGAAGCAATGTCAAGCCATTTCTTTATCTCTGTTAGCTCTTTAGCAATTGATGCATTATTTTTCGCAGTATTCTTTTCCTTTAAAGCAAAAACTTCTCTCTCCTCATTTAAAGTTTTCTGCTTGTCAGCAATGCTATCAAACATTTCCAGATGTTTCTTTTGACATTTTTCCACATACGCTTTCTTATCATTATCAAACTTGGCTCTTTCCAAAATGATGATTTGTTCAAAATCTTAGATTTGCTTTGAAAGCTTTGTAGTATTTAACTCTAAAGCTTTTACTTTGCTTTCAAAAGATTTTCTTTCAACATCAAATATTTTCTCAGCCTCTATCAGCCTATCCTTCTATTTTTCCAGTAATTTACTTTCAGCAGTCAATTCATTCTCAGCTTTATGAAATTTATCTGTTTGCTTCTCAACCTCTTTGATCTGCTTTAAACTCCTTTCCTGCGAATCAAAAGAAAAACCATTATTAATGAATTCATCCATTTGTTCTTTTAAGAGCTTCTTCTCTTCATCAATTATTTCATAACTTTTTGATAAACCTATAGCCCATGAAAGGTTTTTACGATTCTCTTGACACACCTTTGCATACTTTTCTTGTTCCTTTTTCAGACTTTTTGTTATAACCGGGTTTCGGACAACCTGGGTCGACGTAAAATATACGTGATTAATTGGTAAATTACGTGATGGCATATATATTAATTGATTAATTTCATGAACAATATGCATAGATGAAGACATGCATGTCATGGTATGCGTATATATATATGAGTGGATAATCTTATATGTGATATATGTTATGTGGTGTTATTATTTTATTAAAAAGAGGATGGTATCTTCACCATTAAGCAAAATGGCATTTAATAAAATAAAGCCACACCGCCTTAGTCAATATTATAATAATAAACATCCTTCACCGCCTAGGTGGGATATTTAAAGAAAGAAAAAGATAAGGGTTGTTGGATCGATTAACTCGGTTTCTTGGTATTAATTACTTACTTGGATGATCTGTTTGACAGGGATAATGCAGCAGAAAAGATATGAATCAACCAAAGTAGAAATCAATAAGAACACAGTAATGAAGATTGATGAACACAAGAGAGAACTTCAAATGATTTTCAAAAGATGAAAATGTTAACAATTACAATACGGAAGCACGCTGAAATACAAGGGCCTACGCTGCTATTTATACAAGCAAATAACCGTTTTCTGACAAGACCTAAAGCAAATCAATCTAAGACGTTGGATCATAAACAGGTTACAGACAAGAGCACGTGATAAGCACGAGTAGCTAGTAAACCTAAGTAAAACAGCTTAAAGAAGATCTATGCAGAAGACATGCTGCAGAACCTCTGTGAGACACGACAGAGGTTCTGTCGTCTTTGACTTGTAGCAAC
>NC_037529.1:43113638-43115012 GCF_001531365.2 Cynara cardunculus var. scolymus
ATGTCCCTTACATCATTTAAATGATTGGAAGTTATCGTCCTTGTATTGCCATATTAATGATGAAACTCCCTTCTGATTTAGGCCATAGAAAATGCCGCCAACAAGAGAAAACCCTGAGGTTGCATGACTTGTGTCAGAACAACTTTTGGCCGCACTCCCCAGTATAGTTAGTCAAGTGGCTGCTGGCCTGAATACTAATCAACCAAACAATCCAGAACCAAGGGCAGCTAGGGAATGCACATATAAATCTTTTAAATCTTGCAACCCGAAAGAATTCAATGGAACCGAAGAAGCAGTAGGATTACTATCATGGCTCGAAAGCATGGAGTTTATTCTTCACATTAGTAAATGTACTGAAGGAAATAAAGTAGAATATACGGCATGTTTGTTACAAGGAAGGGCACTTACCTGGTGGAATACATTGGTACAAACTAGGGGTCGGGAAGTGGCTAACCAGCTTTCTTGGGAAGAATTTAAGAAATTACTAAAGGATGAATACTACCCAAGAAGTGAACTCCAAAAGCTAGAAAAAATGGAGTTATGGAATCATGAAATGAAAGGTGATAATAAATTTGCATATACGACTCGATTCCACGAGTTAGCAAACCTAGTACCTCATCTAGTAACACCGGAGGAAGTCCGCATTGAAAGGTATTGGGGATTGTCTCCAGAAATTAGGGGAAACTTCACCTCGGCCAATCCAAAAACCCTTAAGGAGGCAATAGATATTGCCACCAAACTCACGAATAATGTGGTTCGATCAGGAGAATTCACTAAGGGAAAAAGAAAAATGGAGGAGCATGGGAATCTAAGATCTGGGGAAAAATATGACAAGAATAGGAGAGTGATAGGAAATTTTGGGGTACAGACTCAGGCGGTGAAACAAAGAGACAAAACCAAGTGCAATAAATGCAAGTATCCGCACTAGGGAAACTGCATCATCTGTCAAAGATGCCGCTTAGGGGGTCATACAGCAAAGGATTGTCGAAGACGATTATGCTTCTATTGTGGAAGTCCAGATCACATGAGGAATGTTTGCCCAAAGAGGAAACAAGGAGCAAATGTAAGTCAAGCCCGACCGGCCAGTCAAGGAAACGTAGAAGGTCAGGCATGGGGCAGAGCATTTGAGATCGGAGCCAAAGAAGCTAGAGATGATCCCAATGTGGTTTCAGGTACGTTTCTTTTGAATAATGAATTCGTATCAGTTCTATTTGATTCAGGAGAAGATAGAAGTTTTGTATCACTGGACTTTAAGTAGAAGATTAATCTAAAGTCCCAAAGGCTGAAAGAAACCTATGAAATTGAGTTTACCAATGGTCAAGAAATTAAGGTTAGAAACATAATTATGGATTGCACTCTAAGTTTAGCCAATAA
>NC_037529.1:43115657-43118939 GCF_001531365.2 Cynara cardunculus var. scolymus
CTCCAGGAGTTATTAGATAGGGGATTTATAAGACCAAGTTACTCACCATGGGGTGCACCGGTTCTATTCGTTAAAAAGAAAGATGGGTCAATGCGAATGTKCATTGATTATAGGGAACTTAATAAGTTGACCATCAAGAATAGATATCCTCTTCCTAGAATCGATGATCTGTTTGATCAACTCCAAGGAGCGGTATATTTTTCCAAGATTGACCTACGATCTGGATACCACCAAATGAGAGTTCGGGAAGAGGACATTCCCAAAACAGCTTTTAGAACTCGTGACGGTCATTACGAATTTCTGGTTATGCCATTTGGGCTAACCAATGCACTAGCTGTCTATATGGACCTAATGAATAGAGTCTGCAGACCGTACCTGGATAAATTTGTAATTGTTTTCATAGACGATATATTAATTTATTCACGAAGCAAGGAGGACCATGATCAACATCTGAGGATAATATTGGGGCTACTCCGAAACCAGAAATTGTACACAAAATTTTCCAAATACGAATTCTGGATTCGTGAAGTACAATTTCTTGGTCAAATAGTCAATGAAAAAGGGATTCAGGTAGATCCTGCCAAGATTGAGGCCATTAAGAAATGGGAAGCCCCAAGAACCCCGACGAAAATCCGTCAATTCCTTGGCTTGGCAGGCTATTATCGGCGATTCATCGCGAACTTTTTGAAAATCGCACAACTACTCACAGCATTAACCCAGGAGGACAAGAAATTTGTTTGGGGTGAGAAACAGGAAGAAGCGTTTGAGACTCTTAAGCATAGGCTATGTAATGCACCTATTTTATCTTTACCAGAGGGTTCGAAAAACTTTGTAGTCTATTGTGATGCATCGCATCAAGGCTTAGGATGCATGCTAATACAAAAAGACAAGGTCATTGCATATGCCTCAAGGCAACTTAAAGTGCACGAGAAGAATTATACTACACATGACCTCGAATTGGGGGCAGTAGTATTTGCACTTAAGATTTGGAGGCACTATCTTTACGGCACCAAATGCATCATTTTCACTGATCATAAAATCCTTCAACATATCCTAGATCAAAAGATGTTGAACATGAGGCAACGAAGGTGGGTCGAACTTCTCAACGACTATGATTGTGAAATAAAGTATCACCCGGGGAAAGCTAATGTGGTAGCAGACGCCTTAAGCCAGAAAGAAAGGGTGAAACTGTCAAGGGCACGAGCCATGGGAATGCTGGTTCAAACAAACCTAAAAACGCAAATTCTTGAAGCTCAAGAAGAGGTGTTGAAATCGGAGAATTTGAAGAACGAAGCCCTGCACCACCTAGAGAAGGAATTCGAAACTCGAGTAGATGGGGTGCGTTACTTCAGAAATAGAGTTTGGATACCAAAGAACGACAGTCTCCTGTCAATAATTTTAGAGGCAGCTCATCGCTCAAAATACTCAATTCACCCAGGAACTGATAAAATGTACAAAGGGCTAAGAGAATATTACTGGTGGCCAGGAATGACAAAGGACGTTGATTTGTACGTAAGTCGATGTTTGACCTGTGCAAGGGTAAAAGCTGAACATCAGAAATCGTCTGGTCTCCTTCAGCAACCAGAGATTCCTCAATGGAGGTGGGATCAAATATCAATGGATTTTGTTACAAAGTTACCTAGAACTAGGAGAGGATATGACTCAATTTGGGTCATAGTGGATCGACTTACGAAATCCGCACACTTTTTACCTGTTCGAGAAGACTTCAGTACGGAAAGGCTTGCAAAGATATATATCAATGAAATTGTATCATGTCATGGAGTACCTATTTCTATCATCTCAGACAGAGATAGCCGTTTTACTTCACGATTATGGCAATCAGTTCAAAAGGCACTAGGCACGAGGTTGGACTTGAGCACTTCCTATCATCCTCAAACGGATGGGAAAACGAAAAGGACAATCCAAACGTTAGAGGATATGTTACGAGCCTGTGTGATAGACTTTGGAGGCAGCTGTGATACTCATCTACCATTGGTTGAATTTTCCTACAACAATGGCTATCACACCAATATCCAGTGCGCACCATATGAAGCCTTGTATGGGCGTAAGTGTAGATCCCCTCTCAGCTGGTTGGAAATTGGTGACAGACAATTGACTAGGCCTGACATTATCCAGGAGACAACCGACAAAATCTTGATCATCCAAGAAAGGCTTAAAGTTGCAAGAGATCGTCAGAAGAGCTATGCTGATAACCGAAGGAAACCATTGGAATTTCAAGCGGGTGATAATGTCCTTTTGAAAGTATCTCCATGGAAAGGGATTGTACGCTTCGGAAAGAAAGAAAAACTTAGCCCAAGGTATGTTGGTCCATTTGAAATACTAGAAAGAGTAGGACCGGTTGCATACAAACTAAGCTTACCCCCAGAGCTTAGTGTCATCCATGATACATTTCATGTATCAAATCTTAAGAAATGTTTAGCCGATAAATCATTGGTTCTGCCTTTGGAAGATGTACAAATTAACGAACGGTTACGATTCGTTGAGGAGCCGATCGAAATCCTCGACCTTAAAGTCAAACAGTTGAGGCGTAGCAAAATCCCGATTGTAAAAGTTCGTTGGCCTTCGAGGCATGGACCGGAGTACACGTGGGAAAGAGAAGATTTCATGAAAAGAAAGTATCCCCACTTGTTCTCAAACAAGTCATGATCTGAATTTGACGAATAAATTTCGGGACGAAATTTTTTCTGACTTGGGGAGACTGTGACATTCTGTCATTTCTGAGTTTCAGGTTAGCACCTTATTTTAGGTCCTATATTTAGAATTATATTTTACTAGGATCTAGTCATGGTGGTTAGAGTTCATTTGACTTAGTTTCCAAGTTTAGTTTGGAAGATCACGCCTTGGTGGGTAACCGATAAAGTTAACTTGTGTAATGCCAAATATTTTAGTAATTCTCTAAATAAAATAAAGTTGATATTATAAACATTTAAATTAAAATACAAAAGTCCCATTTGAATGTCCACATAATGTATCAAAAGGTGGAGTTTTGGAACTAATAGTGTTAGGATCGTATAACTCAGTTCTTGGTACTGAATACTTACTTGATTGATTGGATTGACAGTGAGTAAGCAGCGGAAAGTATTATAATCAAACAAGCAGCAATTTGGTATGAACACGATAAAGAACACTTGAATAACACGAAGAGAAAAGCTTCAAATGATTTTCAGTTGATTGAAAATATTGACAATTACAATTCTGGAAGCACACGAAATACAAAGGCCTACGCTGCTATTTATACAGGCAAGTAACCGTTTCCTGACA
>NC_037529.1:43120847-43121679 GCF_001531365.2 Cynara cardunculus var. scolymus
TTGCAGGAAGCTTGAGAGTTGCAGGTTTGCAGGTTCGTATAAGAGTTATGAGAGCGTAAGGTTTAAAAATGGGGGGAAAGAGGGTATTTATAGGTAGGGGATTTCAAAAAAAATTGAACCGTCAAAGGTAATGAGTGACTTTGGGTGAAACAGTTCATAAAGTTATGACACGCCGTATTGGAAAACGCGCGATTGATGACGTGCGCTTCCGTTTTCTGACACGCGCGTGTGAGTTCTTACCCTTATCCACAKAACCACGCGCACCATATCAATAGACGAGAACTATCAAGAGAGTTCTGTCAGAGGCCTAAGGGTTACAGAGCCTCTGTGATATGTATCGGGTCTTCTTATGTGTTACACCTTTATATCTAAACGGTTTTATAAAATCCACAAAGAGATGAGTATTTGCTCAGCTCAACTCACAGAGCCTCTGTTAGAAGCACCAAAGGTTTTGATAAGATGACCTCTGAGAACAATATACTTTAAACGTTTTTGCACCTTCTTTGGTTTTAAGTTTTAGAAAACTCCCCCTCTGAGCCAGCTTCCTTAGCTCCCCCTCGAATAAAAACCATTTTAAAATCCTTAAGAAGAAGCGCCACAGAAGATCCGTTCAAAGAGCCTTTGTAAACATTCACAGAGGTTCTGTGAAAAGAGTTCTGTGAACTAAACTTTTATTCTTCTAGAGGTTTTGTCTTTTAAAATACAACGACTCCCCCATAACCATGCAAGCCTCTGCATGATTAATCATGTTGACTAAAGAATCAAGSRAAAGATTATTCAAGAAATTTAAAATATTTACAAGAATTAAATTTAAAAGAGAAAACTATATACA
>NC_037529.1:43121779-43129309 GCF_001531365.2 Cynara cardunculus var. scolymus
ACTTCTTTTTGACGCTTACCATTGAGGAAGGCAGACTTGACATCCATCTAATAGACCTTAAAGCCTTTGTGTGCTGCATAGGCTAGGAATATTCTGATGGCTTCAAGTCTTGCGACGGGAGCAAATGTCTCATCATAGTCAATCCCTTCTTCCTGGCAGTAGCCCTTGGCAACAAGCCTGGCCTTGTTCCTTATTACTATGTCGTCTTCGTCCTTCTTATTTCTGAAGACCCATTTGGTTCCTATGGCCGTCATCCCTTTGGGTAGAGGCATGAGGGACCATACTTTGTTTCTCTCAAACTGGAGTAGCTCTTCTTGCATCGCGTCTATCCAGTTTGGGTCTTGTAGGGCTTCAGAAATTTTCTTTGGTTTTATCATGCTTAGAAAGTTGGCAAAGAGGCACTCATGGGCTGTTGCAGATCTTGTCTTGACACCAGATGTTGGATCACCAATTATTTGGTGATGTGGATGATCTTTTGTCCATTTGGTGATTGATTAGGGTTCTAGAGCAACAGGATGCAGTTCTTCATTGACCGATGGAACTGCTTGCTACCCCTCGAAGAGATCATCTCCAGAGTGAGGCTCTTGTTCTTGTTCTTGATCTTAAGACATAGAAGAAGTAGAAGGTGAAGTAACATGAGTTTCAGTAAGAGTAGTACCTTTACTATTAGAGACTTCATGTTCTTCATCGGTTCTGGAAGTGGGTTTTGCAGTTGAAGCATGTCTAGAAACTACTTCATCTTCGAAGATGTCTTCAAATAATTGAGCTAACTCTGATTCATTGTGTTTGCCAAGTGATGAATCAGAGGCTCTCTGTTGAAGTCCGAGTCCTGAATTGTTATGTCCAGAAGTCATTGGTGTGGAGTCATCAAAGGACACATTGATGCTTTATATAACAATCTTTGTCCTTTTGATGTAGACTCTGTAGGCCTTTGCGGTTTGAGAATATCCCAGAAAGATCCCTTCATCAGCTTTCTTGTCGAACTTGCCAAGGTATTCCCTATCATCGAGTACAAAGCATTTACACCCAAAGACATGGAAATACTTGACATTTGGTCTTCTTTGATTGATGAGCTCATAGGGTGTCTTATGGTGCCTCTTGTTGATGATAGACCGATTCTGGGTGAAGCAGGCAGTAGAAATAGCTTCAGCCCAGAAGGTAATGGGTAACTCCGATGAAGCAAGCATGGTCCTTGCTGCTTACACGAGGGTTCTGTTCCTTCGCTCCACCACTCTATTCTGTTGTGGAGTTCTGGCTGCTAAAAAGTTTTGTGAAATGCCTTCACTGATGAGTTATTCATCGATTCTGGCATTTTTGAATTCAGTTCCATTGTCGCTTCAAACTTTTATGAGTTTTCGTTGTAGAAGGACTTGGAGCCTTTTCATCACCCCAATGAGTAGGTCAGGAACATCTGATTTTTTCTTCACAAATTCAACCCAGGTGTATCTGGAGTATTCATCAACCAGTACTAACATGTACTTCTTTCCAAGGGCTTGGTGCAGGAGGTTTCTGACTTGGTTTTATATGAGGCCCGTCTTAGCTTTCCCATCTCACATGCTGAGCATAGTTGATCTTTTTCAAATTTAAGATCCAGAATTCCCTTGACCAGCTTCTGTGTGGCTAGTTTTCGTAGTGCATCAAAGTTGAGATGCGATAACTTTTGATGCCATAGCCAATTTTCAACGCTCTTATGTGACACAAGACAGAGGGTGTCTTGTCCCATAGAGGATTCAAAATCTAGAAGATAGAGATTTCCTTCTCTCTTTGCCTTGATGATTGTTTGACCGGGCTTTGTTTCTATGATACAGAAACCTTTGCGGAACCTGACTTCAAGACCTTTGTCGCAGAACTAGCTTATGCTTAGTAAGTTGTGCTTCAAGCCTTCAACATAAGCCACTTTGCTGATGGAGATGTTTCCTTTGATGAGAGGGCCATATCCCTTTATTGTACCCTTGCTGTTGTCTCCAAAAGTCACAGAGCCTCCAGATTTTTCGTTGAAGAAGGATAGCTGACTTTTATCACTAGTCATGTGCCTGGAGCAACCTGAATCCATGTACCATGGTTGCACATGTTGGTCCTACAAGACAAATTAAGGGGTTTTAGGTACCCATTTCTTTATGGGTTCACGTTTCTTAGTAGGGGGTACCACTCTCTTTTCATTACCCTTAGCCTTTGCAGGCTTGGGTTTATTAGTATTTCTCTTGCCCTTGGATTTGGGCTTTTTCACGTTTTCATTGGTTTTAACTTTATATCGATAAACGTGTTAGAAGAATAGCAGTGATGTGTCAACATGTGATTCCTCAGGTTTTGTAGAAGAGTTAAACATTGACATTTATGATGCTTTAGATATGTATGTCTAACGTTCTTTTTATTCGATGGAAATGAAGAAGTAAATGCAGGGAATGAAGATCCTGTCCTAGCATCGGTTGTTTTTACGAACTTCCTATCTAGTGTGGATTTTTTATTTGTGGTCTTGGTCTTTACTTCTTTCCTCCTGAGGAAGGGCTGCTTTTCTTCAGCTGAATGAGAGGAAAAGTGGTGGTTAGTTTTCTCAGAGGCAGGCCACTTCTGTTTTTGTTCACGAGTAAACTTAATGAACTTGAAGGATGTACTACGGCCTTGTGTGTTATCTTTGGCAGATTTGCTATTTCTCAGCTTTCCCTTTCCTTTGTCCGAAGATTTCATCGATGGAGGAATACCAGATTTCATTGGGGATTTGAAGTTTTGAGGCTTCTTATTCTTAATGATCTTTGGTGATTCACATATTATCTCTTCTTCGGATTCGGAATCGAGAAAGTCTCTTGCTGATTTCTCAAAATTAAAATTAGCATGGATGTTTGTGGGAGGTGTGGGTTCAGAGGTTGATGCTTCAGAGTGATCTGTTTGAGGTTCCATCGATTTTGACTTAGATGAACTTCCAGTTTTACTTGGATGGTTCATCGACTCATCAGCTGATGGTTCCTCATTAAGATTCTCTTTTTCATCAACAGTACTTCTGATGAAGTGGAATTAACAACCAGAGACTCTGGCTTGACCATAGGGTTTCCGTCGGTCCCTGGTTTGGAGGTGTCATTCCTTTCATCAGAATTCTTACCTGTACTGCTCTCGTACACCACATTTTCAAAATCCTATCTTAAAACGACAGTTTTTCCATCAACTTTAATTCTTTTAAAATTTACTTCTGGTTTTGGGATAAAGTTGGGTTTTTGAATGCATCCAAGTTTGAAAGTGGATTCAAGGGTGGATTTCTTTGATTCGATGAAGGAGTCCAATTCATTGAATCCAATCCCTTGAGTGTCTGTTTGACCATTTAACTTTTCATACACATCTTGGGCATCCTTGTATTTATTCATTAGAAGTTCATTGGTTTGAAGCTTCTGGTGAAGAATCTCTCTTTCCTTTTCAAAGAAATCTTTAAGAGCAACTGAGTTTAGTCTTTCTGTCTCGGATTCTTTTAAGGCCTTAGTTTTCTTTTCTAAGTCCTTAGATATTCGTTTGTTTAGTTCCAGAAGTTTTTCTTCCTCTGTTTTCTTAAGTGTGGTGATGCGAGTCTTTTCCTTAGCAAGTTTGGTTTTTTCTTCAGTTAGAAGATCAGTCTCTCTTTTGTAGAAACTTGCTTCTTTTTTCGCTTTTAGTCTTTCAGATTTTTCAAAATTTAATTTCTCTTTCAATTTAAAGAAATCCTCTGAAAGTTTTTTCACCCTTAACTCTAGCTCAGATGGAGTAGAGTTGGTTTCATTGGGAGTACACTCACATACCTGATCATCAGAGTCGAAGGTGGATTCTACAGTAGATGTGGCCACCAAACAGATGAGTGCTTTATCTTCTTCATCGGATGAAGAGTCGGATACCCAATTTTCTTTCTCAGCCATCAGCCTTCGCTCTCTTGAATTGTACTTATACTTATTCTTGTAGTAATCGGCATCCTTTACCAATCGTCCTCTGCACTCTTTTGAAAAATGACCAATTTTCCCGCATCTGAAACAGCAAAGGTCATTTTTCCATCCGTTTTTATCTACTTTCCTGTCCTCCCTTCTGTCCTCTCTCTCTTCTCTTTCTTCTCTTCTTTCTTCCCTCTGATAGAATTTTGATGGTTTCTTCTCTTGGTATGACTGGTACTTCTCCTTCTTGAAGTCTTCGTTCATGGGGTCTCTTGATGAACTTCTTTTGGAACTGTCTTGTAATCAAGGCCGGAGACTTAGCAAAGGCTTTGATATCATCATCTGATTTAGATGACTCGTCTTCAGATTTTGATTCTACCACCATTGCTTTCTTTCCTTTCTTCTTGTGATCTCTGGTGGTAGTCCTTGATACTTCCTTTTCATCAGCAGCAAGAGCCAGAGGTCCACCAATGGATACTTTCTTCTTTATTATGTCATTCTCTGTGATGCAAGCGTTCCATATACATCATGAAGTGACCAGCCGTCTAGGTCCTGATTTGCTTAAAGGGACATTGACAGCTGAGTCCATTCATCGCCAAGACTTTTTAGGAACAAAACATTGTTTTCTTCCTTCGTTCTTGAGATATCATTTCGACGACATTGATTAATTAATGTGTTGAAAAGATCGTAAGTCTTCTGTATTGGTTCATCAGGAAGAGCTTTAAAGTTGGTATATTCGTTGAGACATTGTGCTCTACGATTCTTTTTTGTTTTAGCTCCTCCTTCCAATTGGCTTGCAAGTTTATCCCACAATTCCTTTGCTGTGGAGCATGCATCAAGGGATTGAAAAATTTCATTGGGAATGGCCATGATGATTASTCKCTTGGCCTTCTTGTCAGTTTCCACACGCTCAATATCGTCTTCATCCCAGTTTTTCTCATCCTTGGGCATGTAATATGCAGGAATTTCTACTATGGTATTTGTTCCTGTGACTCTTTGGACAAGAGTCTATGGAACATAAGGACCCTCCATTACAGATCGCAGGAGGTTTTTTTCCATCCCTTCCAAGAAGTTTACCATCCTTATTCTCCATTGTGGGTACTCTTCTCGTTGAAGAGTTGGAGGCTTGGTGAGGGAACCAACACTATATGCAGATTCCAGTTGGCCATCAAGAATTTTGAAGAGAGAAAAATTTACGTTTTTTGGTGTAGATTTTTCGTGAAGAACGTGAATTGAGAGATTTTAGATGATCGTTTGATTGGAAAAACAATCAATTGGCTCGGATACCAATTGTTGATCCCAGATCTCTCAATAACACTAATAATTAAGTGAAAAATAACCAAATTATAGTGTTTTAATAAACAAAATGAAGAACACTCAAGAACAATGTATGAACATTCAAAGAACAATCTTGAGTGCCAATAATTTCACTTTATTCAATATTAATATTAAAACGTAAAAGCGGCATTAATTACAATAGGCCTAATCACCTATTTATACTAGTAGGCTAATTAGAAGATAACCATCTAGTGAGACTATTTAGCTAATCTTCTACTAACAGATAAATTTTATCTAAAGTATGGATAAGCTATAAATCAAGATAAACTTGAAATCCAGCTGTCGATTTGATATCTCCAACTGTCTTCCGTGGGATGATAATTCAACCTTATCTTCTTATCTTCATCGTATGCCTCTGGTTGAATTGCTGAAGAAACTCTAAGTGTTGTTGACCAGAGGGGTGATGAAGATGCTCTTTCCATCTCATCTCTGGTCGATTCATCGACCCTCTGATTGTTCTTTAGACTTAGTCAATTATGCCTTAACGTCTTCATCGGTCTTCTGGTTCTTCATCACTTATTGTTCTTCATTATTTTTACACTTATGAATTATGGGATCTAACAGTTTGCAAAAAATTTTCATTCTCCACTGACAATTCTTGTTTTTCTACAATTAACAGCTCTGCCTCACGTTCAAAGAATAACTTTTCTTTTTCCAAAGACTTCCTTTTAGTTTTTTCTACAGAGAGTTTTTGCTATAGATTTATGAAATCATTTGTTAAAGCAAAGTTGCATTCTTCCAGGTCAGAATGAGAATAACTAGAGATGGACATACCTGGGACTCGGAGCCAGATCCAGACTTTTCTGTGCCATTCTCAACAGCCATTCCACATAAATGGGCTTAATCTTCTTCTTTAGATGAGGAGTCTGAGACCCAGTTCTCCTGTTCAGCCATAAGACTCCTTTGGGATCGATTATAATTGTACTTATTTTTGTACTACAGCTCATATTTCACCAAAGGGCCTTTACACTCTTCGGAGTAGTGCCCCATCTTCCTGCATTTGAAGCATCTGACAGCTTGCTTCTTCTGTTCAGACTGCTCTTCCACCTTCTTGCTTGATATAGAGGGAGGGTTACTTCCTTCGAAAGCTCTGCTTCTGTTTCGATCGCCTTGTCTTCCTCGCTTGTCAAATAATTTCTTCCTGAATTTCCTTTGAAATTCCTTGGTAATCAAGGCCAAGGCATGTGCAAAGGAACTAATGTCGTCGTCTTCAGAGCTAGATGCTCTGTCTTCTTCACCGCTCTCTGTGATAAGAGCCTTCTTTCCCTTTCGCCTTTCCTCCTTAGATCTTCTTTTTCTGTGTGGCTGACTGGAACCTGTCCATTTTGAGTCAGAGAAAAGAGCAAGAAGTCCACCCAAAGCAACCTTGGCCTCCTGCACTTCTTGCTCTTGTGCTTGCAGAGTACCATACACATCATGAAGTGTCCATTGCTCCAGATCTTGATTCTCCTGGAGAGACATGGTCAAGTTTCCCCATTCTGCATTCAACCTCTTCAAGAAGAGCATATTGTTCTCCTATTTGGTTCTGATCACATCACATTTACGACACTTGTTGATCAGCGTGTTGAATCTATGATAAGTATGCTCTAAAGACTCATCAAGAAGCGCTTGGAAACTATTGTACTCATTTAAACATTTAGCATGATGATTTTTCTTCATTTTGATTCCCCCTTCCAGCTGATTTGCCAGTTAATCCCATAGATCTTTGGCAGAATCACATGCGTCTAGAGATTGAAAAATCTCATTAGGAAGTGCCATGATCAAAAGTCTTTTGGCTTTTTGATCCACTTCCACTCTGCGCTTGTCCTTATCGTCCCAATCACGACGAAGCTTGGGAACGCTCTTGGCAGGTATTTTGACCGTATCGCCAGCAGCAGGAATACGAGGAATTAGTGTAGTGGGTACATAAGGGCCGTTCAAAATCGATTTGTAAAGCTCTAGGTCAAGACCTTCGTAATAGTTTACCATGTGAATTTTTCATTGGGGATATTCTTCCCTAATGAGTGTTGGAGGTTTTGTAAGTGAATCAGCAATATGCACGGAGTTTTAGGTTTTACTATACATTTTGTTAAAGGTTTTTGAGAAGAAGAATTGACGTGAAAGTGATAGACGATGTGCAATTGTTTTCCAGAATACTAAAAGGAGACGTTTTTAAATGGATCAAAAATAAGAATGAAATTTCCTTTTAAAAATGAATAATCAGTAATTAAGAGTGGTATCCTGATGGATATTGTTAGCTTTATTTTTAAAGCTAATAATAAACTCGAAAAAGTTTTATGAAACAATCCAGAGCTAGAAGACGAACTGAAGA
>NC_037529.1:43129605-43155167 GCF_001531365.2 Cynara cardunculus var. scolymus
CTTATTCTGGATAAGGCTATTCTTGTTCTGGATAGCATTAATCTTATCCAGGTTTGGTAGGTTATTGCCTATAAATAGAGTGTTTCAGATAGAGAAAAAAGTATTCAAGAGCACCAAGAGATTTCTCTTTGTAATAGATAGATTCAAAATCATATGAGAGTCGATTAGGGTTTCTTGAGAGTTTGTAATCTCTACTTTCAATAATAGAAAAGCAGCCGCTATTTCTCTGTTTAATCTTCTTCTTGTTTACTTACTCTTTCATTCTTCTAGTGTAAATCGTTCTACTGTCAGATCAGGGTTATAACAGATATCGATGGATTAATCAATGAATTTGATTAGCAGACTCTGATACCAATTGTTGGAACCCAGATACTCTTAATTCTCAAAAAACATGGTTAATAAAGAATGTGAATGAAATACGAACAGTGAACTAAGCTTTATCAAACGAGATATTCAAATAGAAATAAGAACAGTAAGTGACTTTGAATAAGTCGGATGCTTTTATTAGATGAAAATAACAATTCTCAATCTAAACGTATTCTCACAAGAAATGCTATAGCATAAGTCGGCATTTTCAGGTTTTTTTTTTAACCTGAGGAGGAAGCATCCTTATATACGCCTAAGTCAAACAAACTATGCTATAATTATGGCTTGAAACTTTGCGTTGCTGAGTCTGCATCCTTATCGTTGTCTACCCTTGAAAAGTGGAGCGGACCAAGTCAAGCCGCCATGATTCCGTTTGACGCTTGCGAGAATGTCTGGACTAAACGCGCGTTCCATGGAGTTAGGAGACCAGAGACTCTGCATGTACTATACAGAGGCTCTGCATGAACTATGCAGAGGTTATGCATATGCAGAGGCCCTGCATGTACATGCATAACCTCTGCATGTACTATGCAGAAGCTCTGCATGTACTATGAAGAGGTTATGCATATGCAGAGGCTCTGCATGTACTATGCAGAGGCTCGATGTCTTGAGTTGTAGCTTTGCATCAAGCGTTTAAGCTTTTGGCGCATAAGGCCTTATCGTCCACAAAGATTGAGCACGAGCTCTGTATGTAGGATCCTTCACTCTTTGAGTAAGAGCTCTGGTTCTTGACCTCTTCTGCATGACAGATCTTAGTCTATACTGCTTCTATAGACTAAGTCCTATTGACTAGAAGAAGAGGCTTCTTACTTACACTTTCACAAGATGGGATCTAACAGATACCACTTGTTTGTCCCGTTAGGGTCTACAGGATGTGTATAACAATTTGTAGAAGGGGGGGATGAATACAAATAGAATAAACTTTTCAAATTTAAAATATATATTGATAAAGAAGGATCAATACAAATTTTAGAATATTATTTGCAGAAAGGTAAATATAACCTATCTAAACAATCTAAGTTACACACTAGCTTTTAGCAAAGAGAAATGATTTGCTGTAAAGAGACTTAGAAGGAAGTTAGTTCTTTCTGGGTAAGAACTATTTAGAATACTAAATAGAGATTCTAACTTGATTTTGAAGATAAGCGTATTGTGTTCTTAGATGTGTGTTCTTTTACTTATGAACATAAGTTAGGGTTCAAGAGTAAGTATCAGTCGTATCTCTGCATGGAGTATAACACATCTATTTATACGCATTTGCATTAAATGAACATTTAAAGCACTACATTGGGGTTTGAACATGTGCCAAGTCTTTAGAGAAAGATTTGTCCTTTGCTATAGTGAATAGTACAAAATCCTATTCATGAGTAGACATTCTTTCATTGAGTTGGTGAGTAGTAAAGTCAACTAATCGACTTCGTACCATACTATACTCTAGAAAGGGTATGGGTTTGTCATTTGTATGTATAAGGACAAGACAAAAGCAATCTTTCTCAACAAGCTTCTTTTGATCGCTGAATGCTAGAATAAACTGAAGGTCTCTTTAGCATTAGCTGAGGCTTGGGTAGTCTTCATACATGTGTAGACCAGGTTGTAAGCACTGAATACCACTTCAGATCACGAACTCGCCAGTCTCTAATCTTCAGTTTCAGTCTTCGACTTTTGCTGGAGGTTCTTTGGTGTGAGTTTTGTTTTCCTGAAGTATCGTTGTCGCTGATAGATTTACATTATATGTTCTCAGCGATCAATGAACAGACTTAGTGATGATCGCTGGAACTGAGAGACAGAAACATAAATACTTCGTATAAGGTAAAAGGAATTATCATCAAATCACTGAGATAGAAGATCAATAGTCTAAAATTAGATGAGAGAGTTCAGGTACAAGAGGTACCTGAACAGGGCAATGTGTTGAGGGAAAATGAGACTGGGAGGGGAATGGAGCGGGGAGACTCTGATCAATCACAAACTTCAAGTGACATTACTTCCTCAGCTTCATCAAGCTCGGAAGCTATTGAATTTGATACGGATATTCATCCAGGGAATAATGAAGATGATGATGATGATAACAATGATGATGATCAAAATCAAGTCGGTGCTGATTTTCCAAGTCTTCAAGATATTCCTCCAATGGAATTTGACTTTGAAGAAGATATTTCTGATTTTGGCGACTTATATCGTCTATTGGATGATATAAGGACGGACAAGGGAAAATTAGTTGAAATGATGAGAGGTTGAGAGCAAGGGAAGGAGAAGAAAATGGTGACGGTGTGTGTGGAATATCAAAAGAAACATCTGTTCCAATCCAAACTTATACACGTAGTCGGATACCCACATCTACTGTTGACATTCATTCATTGAACGTACACATTGAAGAAGACGTAGCTAGCCTAGCTATGCAATTGCACACCTCTCCTAGCCACTATATCACTTCTCAACAAGCGATAGTTTCAAATAATCACAGGGATGAAGCACAACTGCTATTCGTTCTTCACTTGGAAGAACCAGATATTGAAAAAAGTAGACATCTGCCCCAGTCTACGACTTCAATTGTGTACACTCAAAGTCTAGAGCCAATAAACACAATAGGTACACTGGAGTCAGGAGCATTCGTTGCTCCATATGCAGTTCTTAGTAAACATGTCGGAACGATCAGAGTAGAGTCTTTTGACATTCTACGAGGAAAGGTTGGAAGTCCTATCAGTGCTACCACTTTGCCAACATTGGACGTAGGCACAACACTTTACTCAACTGTTGTTACAACTGGCAATCTAAGTGATCCAGGTGTTATCTTACCAGACTTCGTGTCAATGGAATATTTGAACGACACCCTAAAGATTGTTCAGGATTCTTTAATGGAGGAGATTAATGGTCTAAAACGTCTTATGAAAGGAAAGCAACCACCCATAAAAGAAACTCCTGCTCCGTCGCCACCGCCTTATTTAAACTAAAAATCAGTGTTAAATTGTATTCGTCAAAAATAAATTTTGTCTATAATTGTTGCAAAAGTCATCGTGTTTGACTTTCCTTTGAAGTTTCACTTTGACTTTGTGGGTTTTATCTTTGACCGCTTTTGTTAGTGTAATTGTTGTAGGAACTTCATTGTAGCAGTACGTTCAATATTGAGATATAATAGAGCTTTGACTGTGTTGACCTTTTCTCTCAACTCTCCTTCTACATATTCATATTGTTCTTACAAGATTATACAGATCTGCCATGGAATATTGAAGATTATCTTGAAGATTGATCTTAAAGGGACTTACAATTGGTATCAGAGCAAGTTGTGCAAGAAATCAAGAGAAGAAATCAGAAATTTGAAGATTTTTGAAGGAAAATTTTCTGCAAATTCATGATGTTCATCTTTTATTCATAATGTCCTTCATTTTTTTTAGTTTGATCGAGAAATTTAGAAAAATCTTGTGTTTTTGTGTTAAAACCGTGATCATTGTGTGCGTTTTTGTATTGTGAATCTTTGTTATTCACAAGTATTTATGTTTTGATCATCCTTGTTTTAGTTTTTGATTGAATTATGATTTTAAATTTTTTTCGTGTTCTTGAAATTTTTTTTTTAAGTTCAGTTTTAATCCATTTTTTTATTCTTTTGTTGTTTGTGTGTTTTTGATTTTTTTTTTAAAATCCCATCCGGATTAGGCCCAGGTTTATAGACTTAGATTTTTTTTTGTTAAATCGTTCCAAGCCCATATTAGTGCCCAACGGATTTAAGTTTTTTTAAGCCCATCCGGTTTAGCTATCCATTTTGGACTTAGCGCCATAATAATCTTCTTTATCGCATGAGGTTATCGTTTAATTCTGTAACCGGATTCAGTTCCTCGCTCAAGCTTTCAACCGGATTTCAACTTAATCGCAGATCATTGTGAGCGATTTCTATCCAAATCGCACAAAGCTTCATCCGATTTTAACCTAAATCGCTCATAGCTTCATCCGATTTGGTGTAAATCGCACAGCTAAATCTTTCACCTGTTGACCTAAATCGAACGTCACTAAATCGATTTCCGTATAAATGTAAGACCCTTATGCTCGATTCCCATATTCATCGCATAGTTTCATCATTTAACAGTGTTCGATTTAAAATTCATCGCTCAAAGGTACTTCCTGATTTAGTGTTTATCGCACACAGGCTGATTCGCATTCAAGGTTTCATGATCTAATTCATCTTAATCGACTGCTTCCTTGTTCGATTTCTCATAAATCGCTTACTGTCCTGTACGATTTGTCACCTTGAATCGCTCACAGAACCTGTTTCTTGATCGATTTCATCTAAATCGATTATCCTTCTTGAACAGATTTGTTCTACATCGCTCACCTCTTTGTTCGGTTTTCTCAATCGCAGGCTGTATTATTTCATTTGATGGCATTGCCTTTCTTTTTGTATGAGAACAACATATGCATTTGATGAACAGAAATGTGAATTCCACTATCAGGCAAGAAGTGCACAGATAAATTCTAGCTAAGGATTCAGAGATTGTCATTTGGTTCTCGATGGCATTGCCTTTCTTGTACTTGTGAATGACTATATCCACCGACTGGATTTCAGAAGTGCACTTAAGAATATGGAGAGTTCTCTGAGTGACCAAGGATGTTCCAGTATTTGTACTCATCAGCATCTCAAATACACCATAGAATATTGCAGCAACAATCTTCTATAGAAAGTGTTGTTGATTTCGATGTTCAAGGAACTTATGATCCTTATCGTGTTGAGCTATATGAGATTACATGTCCATTCCTAATGGAAAAGCATAAGTGAACATCCATTCCTGTTCGCATCAACAACATAAGTGATCTGAAATACATAAAGGTAGAGGCTGGAAGAAGGCTGGTTCCAACGGTTTTGGGTGTTAGTCTTTTATAGAGGATTAATCGGTCACAGCCTGTCCGGGTTTGATCTCGGCCAACAACAGCCTCTTTCGGTTTAAGTATTCCTCGGAAAAAAGGCTTGCTGGTTTTAAGGGTAAAACATTCATAGGCTTGCACGACTAAGTTTTCATTGCACCAAGTTATCCGGATTAAAAGACTGTAATTTTTTTTAAGAGTTATCCGGATATAGCCTTGACCGGATATAGTGTTCATTGCTTAAAAGGTTAGCCAAGTTCAAGGTTCTTCGATCATCGACTCATCAGATTTTGGTATAATCCGCACACAAGCCTGACCGGATTTATTGTTCCTTAGTAATTCTTAGTCGCGTCTTGTTCATTTCCCAGTCATACTCGAACACTGTAGTATCCGCACTCGCATCCATCTTCGGCCAAGCGACTTGTTTTTTCCTCGCGATTGTCCTCGGTAACAACTTCATCCTGTTTAGGTGTTTCCCGGTAACAGTTTTGACCGGATTAGTTGCTTCCTCGGCTAAGATCTCATGTCCTGTTTAGCATCAAATTCGCCTATTTCAGTGACCGGTTTTGAGACTTCATACAGTTTAATTTTTTGTTTTCTCATTTTATCTAGATTTCAAGGTTTTATAAGTTTTTTACCAAATTTTCTGTTTTTGAGATTTTCACTATTTTGAACTGTTTTGAAATTTTTGGACTGTTTTGTGTCACGTAAACTATTTTTAATCAGTTTTAACTGTTTTTGACTGTTTTTAACTGTTTTTGACTGTTTTTTAACAGTTTTTAACTTTTTTCAACAGTTTTGACTGTTTTTACTGATTTTTGACAGTTTTTCATTGTTTTTCTGATTTCTCAACAGTTTTCTGTTTTTCTGAGATTTTTTTTAGCTTAATTGATTTTGATTTTTTTGAACTGATTTCACCGCATTAGATTCTTGTGATCAATCTGATTTCTAAAATGGTAGTTTCTTTTGAGAAGGAGAGCATGGATTTGAGAATTAAAGTTTCTGAGTTGGAAAAGAGCATACAGGACTACAAAGAGAAATATCTGAATATGTTCTATGAAAATCATGCAAATGAGGAATATATTAAAGATTTAAAAAGTGAACATAAAGAAAAAATTGAACATGTTGAAAATGACTTCATGTTTAAGATTGAAGATCTTGAGAACATTCTGAATTTTGTCAGGAAAGACTATGATGATGAATTGAAAATTTGGAGTAAAGCTAATAAAGATATGTTCAATAAACTTCAAGAGCTTAGAAGTGAATTGCAAACTGAGAGGAACTCTTCTAGGAAAAATAATACAAAGACTGAGGACTTAACTGAAAATTTGCATAAGTCTGAGAGTGATCTAAGTGAGTTAAGAAAGTTACTGGATTTAGAGAAGGAAAAAGTTCTAGAAGCTGAGAAGAGTTTGAATGTTGAAAGAACAGATTTTGAGAAAGAGAAGAAGAGATTTTTTGACTTAGAGAAAAGATTTGGTACAGAACGCGTATCTTATGAAAATAAGATAAACTCTCTCGAGCAGAACGCAGCTCAGATGAAGAGAGAAGAGAGTTTCATAATCAGAAGAAGATATTTGAGATGCTTAAGAAGGAGTTAGAAGGTAAACTCCTGGATACTTCTAAGAAATTGTCTGATCTGAAGACCGAACTTGAAACTGAACTGAAAATGAGAACTGAACTTAAAGAGAAGTACGATTTAGTTGCTGATGAACGAGACCATCTTTTAAAGAAAGACAAAGACTTTTCTTGTGCTAAAAGCTCAACTGGTACTCCTTCACAGTGTAAAACCAGCTTTTATGACTGTTCCAAATTGAACAATTATTCAAGCAGTCCTAAATCAACTGTTTCTAAGAACTATTCTCGTTCTTCTAATCAATCCTATTAAGGGTACGTCATCAGATCACCCAATTATTCTCATTCTAAAGTTAAAAGCATTTGGGTAAATAAATCTGAATCTGTTTTATCTCGACACTCTGTTGTTACTAATAATAATCTTCCTTGTTTTGTGAGATCCACTTCTGACTTGATAAATCTTAGCAAGAAAATGATCATGTGCTCCACATGCAAAACTACTGATTTTGTGAACAGGAGGAGGTACAACATGTGGACTGAAGAAAACAGATATCAGAACAGTTGGAAAGGTAATAACAGGTATGATTATAATAATTGGTATGGATCTTACAACGTGTATGACCATCTTGTTAATAGTGCTAAAATGAAAACATCAAATAAGAATAGATGGTTTGGAAGTTACAATATCCCACAACCTGACACTAACAAAGAAGGACCCAAGTGTGTTTGTGTACCAAAATCTGTCTAATCTTATTTTGCAGGTGCGTCATTACTACTTTGATCAGAAATTCATACAGATGATGCACTAATTCAGGGGGAGTTGTAAACTGTCCAAATGAGGTTTATGAATATATCAGTTCAGAACCCATGCTTAACCGACTAAGGCTTCTGAACAACTTAGTTCAGGACCGTGCTAAACATGTTTCCTATTTTTTTCATTTTTTGAGCTGAATTGAAACATTACTTAAATCTATTTTCTAGGGGGAGTCTCTAGAAATTTCAATAAAAGTATTTGGAAAATCCAACAGTTTTCGGAAACGAGTACATTTTCTGAAAAGGTATTTGCTGAGATTTTACTTGTGTAATTTCTCATCGTACATAACTCCAATACCTGTTTCAGCTATTCTTGAAATTGTTATTATCACGTCTCGTAAATAATATCATTTTCGGTGATAATACGCTTGTTTGTATTTAAAGGTTGTTTTTCTGATTTTTTTACCTTGATTGATACACATTCATTAATTATTTGAAAATCAGAATCTGTAAACTCGTACTTACAGATCTTCATTCATTTCTCTCATATACTGAATAATCTGATTTTGCATATCACTCCTTGTTTAATTGTGCTTAAAAGTTACATCTTGATCAATTTTTTATCTGATCATTGTGCTTTATTTGCAATATCATCTTGATCAATTGTTGTGATCAACTGAACTTACAGTAAATTTAAGAGGAACTGAGTGCTTAACAGAAATATCTCTATGGAATGTCAGAACCGACAGACCTACCTAAGAGGACAACCATATCTGAGTGAGCTTTAACTCAAAAAGGGTTTGTGTACTGAGCTTAAAATGAAAAAGAGAGGGGTAGTTGTTGTGAACCAAAAGAATTGATGATAATTGTGTTAGGAATAAAAGAACATAAGAATCTTGTTCCAAACTTCTAAATTCCGGGCATACCACATAATCCATTAGTTCTCAATTCTTTCGAGACTAATATTGAAAAAGGCAAAGCCCAGGCCAATTCTTGTCACAACCCCACCAGATACTCATTTATCTCTTAACAGATAAGTGTTTCAATAACACTTGGGGCATGCAGCTCACAATCTATCAGTTTCTCATTCAGAGAAAGCTGATATTGAATCAGAAGGATATATGTCCCCCCCTTCAAGTCTTTTTGATCACATATTGAGTCTGATAAGTTTGTGTAGTCCACACTGTTTATCATTTTGAGCCTAAACAGAAGCATATGTTGCTTTATCTTTCTAAACTACATAGATTTTGCAAATTATATGTTATTTTGCCGAAACATTCATAGATATACTTCTATAAGATATCGATGATTGAATGGAAGACCTGGTGAAATGAACCTTAAAAAGTCTCATATATACAGTACATCCATTGTACTGAGTATATCTGCTATACTCACAGGCCAATCTTTTTATTAGATTGAAAACAATTTCATAAGTTGAAATTGGTTGTTATCTTCCCATTCCCTTAATATGAAAAGATTATACAAGTAGATTTGAAAAGATCTGCTTACAATTTTATGAATTGACGGTTTTCACATAAAGATTTCATTCATTCAGATGTATGATGTAATGATTCTCATTTTATCATAAGGGGGAGGGTATGAAATAATGAATGAAATATCCAATTCCGAATGATATAAGGGGAATATGCTGTATAGATCAAGGGGGAGTAACAACAAAGATCGGCAAAAGACTCAAAGGAGTGTGACTGGAGATAATTACTGAAGATTATTCCGATGCTACAAAGTCTGAGAGTTTTTGAACGTGAAGAGCATCCTTACAACAGTTTACTGATAAAGATTTCTTTTGAAGAGAAAGTTTGTTCGTTATCTGAAGAGGTTCATTTTTAAGAAAAATGTTAGTGATTTGTTTGTCTGAAAATTCTTTGAAGACCATATCTTGAAGTTCATTTCTGAAGATCTTTGCTGATTTTGTTCTACATTATCTAATGAGAAGATCATCGTTGTTCTACATTCGAGGGGGGGAATGTTAGAATATTTTCTTAACAAAAGATCGTCTGAAGATTTCGAAGTGAAGATTGTTTTGAAGTTTTTTAAAGAAATCATAAAGAGCTTTTAGCGACAAAGTTCAAATGAGATTCAAAGCGCGAAAATTCTTTCAAGTCTGAATACAAAAGGGGAGAATGTTAGGACTGAAAATCAGTGTTAAATTGTATTCGTCTTGAAAGATAAATTTTGTCTATAATTGTTGTAAAAGTCATCGTGTTTGACTTTCCTTTGAAGTTTGACTTTGACTTTGTGGGTTTTATCTTTGACCCTATAAATAGGCTTTTGTTAGTGTAATTGTTGTAGGAGCTTCATTGTAACAATACGTTCAATATTGAGAGATAATAAAGCTTTGACTGTGTTGACCTTTTCTCTCAACTCTCCTTCTACATATTTGTATTGTTCTTACAAGATTATCCAGATCTGCCATGGAATATTGAAGATTATCTTGAAGATTGATCTTAAAGGGACTTACACGCCTGCACCCCAACCTCCAACAAAGTCAAATTTATCGGTGGATGACCTCAAGTCCATGTTGTATGCTAAGATGCTCACTGAACAAAATTTGGACTCGGCGGATGCAGATTTGGTTGGTATGTTAAGACAATCAATAGAGGATTCCTTAGTCGTTCGAGACACAGAGTTCATCAACTTTCAAAGTGTTGTAGTTTCAAGCCTCTCAAAGCTTGGCTCTACAATTGCTTCTTCTACCCAGTCCATAGCCAACCTGCAAAGCTCAATTGAACACTGTCTGAAAGAGTGTCACTTCTAGAGAATACTTGTCGAGCTCATGCCACATCTCTTAAAAGAAGATATGATGATCAGAACGATCTTGATCACCATGAGGGGGAGAACAAGAGACAAAGAGTGGCTGAGACCTCGAGGGGTAAAGAAGTATTGTTGTCTAAAGGAAAGAATTCTGTGGAGTTGAACGATCAAAGTCATGTTCAAGCTGGTA
Organism: Cynara cardunculus var. scolymus; assembly: GCF_001531365.2. Lineage (NCBI taxonomy): Eukaryota > Viridiplantae > Streptophyta > Magnoliopsida > Asterales > Asteraceae > Cynara > Cynara cardunculus. The sequence goes on from NC_037529.1 coordinate 43,140,110, forward strand.
ATAGTGAAAGGACTATAGGCCTGGAGATGATAATAGCTACAGACCCAGAGATCGAGCCAATGGCTGAAAAATCGGCGGTCTCCACTGTAGAAATAAGGACGTTTTTGGGTTTGTCACCAAATGTGGGATTTAATGAAGTATTTTCAAAGGAGATCGGTGGAGTTCAGGATTATGGAGCTGAAGTTGAAGATGATGATGACTCGAATGATTTGTTCCTTGATTTTGAAGCTGATATGGATGAAGATGATCCTTTATTTCCATTTCAATCCGATCCTAAAGAAGAACCTGAACCAACTCCTACCGAATCACCAGGTGTTCCTGATACGTCTTCTGTTCCACAAGTTGTAATTATGAAATCTTCAAGGAAATATATACCTTTTGTTGTAAGGGTAAATACCCCAGAGTTAGACGAGGGAAGAGTCAGAGAACCATACCTTGAAGATTTATATCCTGATATATCCGTTCCTCATTGGAAAACCTTAAGTTCAGACAAAATCTTGGGTATTCACAAGGAAACGAGTATCACAAAGAGTACAAATATTACCTCAAAGCAAAAGGACAACCAACAAATTTGTACGAACCAAACACCAAATTGTCTCGATCAAGAATATTGAATCCATGAAACTAATTAGTGTCTGGTACCCAGTGTTCTACGTGACAAGACAAGACGGTCAAGTTTGGAACTTTAGTGAAGCTGACTTTCCTAACCTATTCTTAGAAGACTTGGAACACATGTATCATGAGATCTAAAACCAGACTGTCAGGTTGGAAGGAGTTGTCAGAGGGATTGAAGTTATCAAACGGTACCTAAGATGTCATATTAAGCTCTCTTCATTGATTGATGTGCAAATGGGGTACGAAAGTAATCAAAAGAATGTCAACCTGAAGAAGCCAAATCAAAAGTTAGAAGACATCAATGGCTATCCTCTGTACATGATTCTTGAAAATCCAGAGTTTGGAGTGATCTATGAAAACTCTGAGAAAGCTAAGAGGTTTTTAAGGTTCAACGAGCTAAATAAGTACTGCGATGGAACAATTAAGATTGTGAGGAAAGAACTAGAAGGCAGAAATACTTTAGAAAACAAAGCTTCAGGTCGTAATAGATTATGCCTGAGAGAAAGGTTCTTACTGATTAGTGCTCTGTAGCTGCTTGACAAGAAGATACAGTATCAGAATGCTATAAAAAGATGTGAGATGAATTTGGGTTTTAGGAGATCAAAATTTACAATGTCTCGAGCTTGAATCCAAAGGGGGAGAATGTTGGGTTTAAGTTTTATGCTTAGAGTTTTATTCAATCTTTGTTTGTCCATTGTAATTTTGCCTTGTAATTTCTGTCTATAAATAGCTTTGTCTTTGTAATATTTACGTGTACTTCATTTCTAGATTCATTGTAAGTGAACTTTGAAGATCAATACAAGATTATTCTATCAATACAAGATTATTCTATCTCAATCTTTAATACTTTCCATATTCATAATTTTCCATTTGTGTTCTTGATCTTGATTAGAAGATTGGTTAATCAATCTGGGAACTTTCAGTAATTTATGTTAAAATGAATGGTTATGATTGATTTGGAAGTTAGCTAAAGTTCACATACCACTGTCTCTTCACTATGTGTTGTCTTTTTCACTAAAGTTCACATACCACTGTCTCTTCACTATGTGTTGTCTTTTTCACNTACCACTGTCTCTTCACTATGTGTTGTCTTTTTCACTAAAGTTCACATACCACTGTCTCTTCACTATGTGTTGTCTTTTTCACTAAAGTTCACATGCCATTGTGTCCACATTATGTGTTGTCTCTATCAAATCAAAGTTCACATGCCATTGTCCCCCACTGATGATTCAAAAACATTCTTATATATTTGTTGTCTTTCAACAAATACTAAGTCATACAACCTTCCTTAAACACCTTCAAACATCCTACTAAAATAGTTCTTACTGAAAAAACTATTCATTAGAGCCAGTTGATGGATTTGATGAATACCAATCACGAGTTGTTGAAAAAAACCAACAACTTGATCACATGGTCTAGGATACGGTTATAAAGTCATCCAATAATGTTCATAGGAAATCAACTTCTAAGAGAAAGAAGAAGGTATCGTGACAGGCAATGTGAGACGGGTGAAGCGCGTTTGATGGAAGACTATTTTGTCAATGATCTGACGTATGATGATGTTATCTTTTAGAGAAGATTTCAAATGAGAAGACCTTTATGACATTGTATAATAGATGTTGTTACTTCTAATGATGTATATTTTCAATGAAGACTTGATGCCATGGGTAGACAAAGTCTTTCACCATTGCAAAAATCACTAGAGCCGTGAGGGTGTTAGCGTATGGGACATTAGTTGATGCAGTTGATGAATATTTGAGAATGAATGGATCTACAACAAGGGAAGCTCTCATCAACTTCCTAAACGGTGTCATCTCATGTTTTAATCACAAATACCTCAAAAAGTCTACCAAAGGTGATTTGGCAAGACAACTCTATGTTGGGGATCAACGTAGATTCCTAGGTATTATAGGTAGTATTGACTGCATCCAGTGGCAATGGAAAAATTGTCCGAGTACATAGGTTGGACAATATGCAAGAAATGGAAAACCAACAATCATTTTGGAAATCGTTGCATCATTTGGTTTATGGATATGACACATTTTCTTTGGAACACCAGGTTCTCTAAATGAGATTAATGTACTCCATTGATCTCCTATTTTTGATGATGTATTGGTATGTCGAGCACCAAAAGCTACTTATATCATGAATGGTTGCGAAAATGATATGGTATATTATCTCACTGCTAGCATATATCCTTCATGGGTTGCATTTGTCAAGTCAATTACGTCACCCCAAATCTGAAAGCACAAATTAATTTTTGAACATCAAGAGACTGTAAGAAAAGATGTTGAGCGAGCATCTGGAGTTCTACAAGTTTGTTTCGCATTTCTTCGACACCTATGTCTTGCGTGGGAAAAACATAATATGAGACGAATTATGATTGCTTGTATCATCATGCACAATATGATAGTTGATGACGAATGAGATACATACCTTCAATATTATGATTTTACTGAATTTTTTTAACAACATGCCCACAAAATGACAACAAGGAAGCTCCACAGAAGATGATGGTCAACCGCCTAAATTATCCACTTAACGAATTTCAATGTGATTCCCGAACTGGGAGACTAGGCAAGACTATATGTGATTCTCGAACTGGGAGACAAGGCAAGACTAAGACTAAGTATGTACATGTGATTAGAAGGTGTGAAGAAGAATATATGTTTAAGAACAAGAACAAGAGAGGATATATAAGGAAGAAATTTTATTTCTTTCCAAGGGATGATTACAAATGAAGGGTAAACCTTCCTTATATAGGCAAAGAAAAGGTGCCCTTACATGATCATGATGTAAGCATTACAAAAGCAACCAATTATTGGTTCAAAATGAGGTAAGCGCTTACATCACTTAAAGCGACCTAAAGCTTCCATCATTTTTACATCACACTAATACTTAAAACTTAAGAAATAAATGCACATATTATTTTATAATAAAATATCTGGAATTATTTTATTTTATTTTATTTCCAACGAGAATCTGGATAAGATGGATCGTTTTCGTACGGGTCAAAATGCACTTCAAAGAAGTTGTAATCGTCATCTTCTTCTTGGTCTGTTGAGTCATATTCATTAGAGGTATCTATTTTTTGATTTGCACTGGCGAGAAGACCACATATTTCCATGTGCTTGTGGACTTGGTATATTTCAAAAGATTTGTTGGATGGATTAACATCAAACCAATCATGAATGAAGGCTAAAGGCGAATGGTAAACTATTGATTGTGTTTGTCCTGTAATCACCGTAGGAGCTAAGAAAGAACAAGGCCTTCTGAACATGATGACTACGTAAGTATTATAACACGTGGATAGATTTTGAAGCCATTTGTAAGGAAGATCAAACCAACTGAAGAGGTTGAAAACAATTTTGGAATCTTTTGGGGCGTTCTTGGATTGGCATTGGAACATGTATGAGTATTGCTTGACAGCATTGAACGAAATGGAAATGTGAAAGACTCGAAAAGATATCAGAAAAACCATGGTGCTTCTTTTTGGTAACCCATGCAAATCGTGAATGTGGAAGATGTTCAAGAAAGGGTAATCAGGGTGAAACTTGAGATTTTTCATGAAGAGGCCATGCTTTTGTAGGGTGATGGTAAAGAACGTCTTGTAATTAAGGTGGGATCTTTCTTTGAAGGTCAAGTCGGCCATGGTTTCTATGATTTCTTCTGGGAGGTTCATGGGGATGGCTTGAGAGGCATCTTGGTTTGAAGAACTAGCGTTAGATATTAGGAACACCATTGGGAGGATTTGGTTCTTGAGGATGGGTTAGACTTCTTTAGGAGTACTGCATTTATAGTCTTTTGGTCGTGACAGAAAATCAGCGAGAATATTTTATGTCCCTTTGATGTGTTTTACTGTGAATTTCCACTGGGAGAACCAATTTGACCACCTTAATAACTATGCTTCCGGAAGCATCTTTCTTTTGAATTGCATCATACGAGGGAAAGAAGACATATCCATTTCGATTAGGAATTCATGACCGATAAGATCGAATTGGAATTTTTCTATTTCTCTTTTGACTGCAAGAATCTCTTTGAAAGTTGAATGATAGTGCTTCTCTGAGTCTTTGAACATGCCATTTTTGTATCCACACATTGTCTTGACATTATTCTTATCTTGGGCAAGCAAGACTACTCCCCAATATTCATCACTTGTATCGGTCTACAAGATTCGCTTGTCAGCAGCAGTGGGAATCTTTAAAGGCGGTATCACATCAACTAGTTGCTTCATTGCTTTTACAACTAGAGTTTGCTTATCAGTCCATAATGGGGAATCTTTCTTTAGCATAGGGAACAGGTGCATTGTATGACTTGACAGCTTTGGTAAGAAATCAGCTATATAATTGACGAGACCAAGAAATTGTTGGATTTTCTTTTGTGACGTCAGCTTGTCTAGGAACTTGTGTAATTCTTGGGCAACATGGGGTTGTGGCTGATACGTACTACGAGAGATTTTCATTCCAAGGAAATCAATGGAGTCAACACCAATTTCCATTTTCTTTTTAGAGAGCATGATACCATATTCTGTTACTTTGGAATGAAAATTCAAAAGCAAGTCGACATGCGATTCTCTATCCGGAGAGAATAAGAGGATATCATCAATGTATAACAGAGTATTGTGGAGAATGGGTTCAAGTATTTTTACCATAGCCTTTTGGAAAGCTGATGGAGCATTTTTTTAACCCGAACGACATCACCTTCCACTGGTAATAATGATCTGGAATACAAAAGGCAGTTTTTGCCCTATCTTTAGGAGTTATGCCGAGTTGCCAAAATCAATCTTTAAGATCAAACTTAGATAGTACTCTTGCATCTGCCAGGGATTAGAACAATGACTTATTTTGGGAAGAGGGAACTTATCATCGGCCAAGAAGTGATTGATAGACTGATAATTTATTACCAATCTTAATTTACCACGAACTTGCTCACTTCTTTCATTGACATAAAACGCTTCACATACCCATGGAGATGTAGTTGGCTCTATGATCCCTTGATCAACGAGTTCTGAGAAATCTCTAACTGCAAGTTGATAATGGTTAGGATTCATGCCGGGATGGCTTGCTATTGTTGGGTTCACGTCTTCATTATATTTGAATGGGAGGGTAACAAAGAATGAAGGGTTTAACCATAATAGGTTTTTATTTTTTTGTAATGAACTCAGTATGGTTAGAGGCACAAGAAGTCTGGATAATTTGCTATTTGAGAGTTTTTATGGTAAGAGTAGAGGTCATGTAGATCTTTTGTATTGGACTCCAAGGATTTAGAAAACTCTTATAATGGAGACCTTGTTCTGCATATCTCAGACCTGGTAGTGTATGGAGGATATCGAACGCAATCAGTAGGTCCTTTCCACGTAAACTTGATCCCAACAATCTGTGTTTTATGACGCACTTGGGAAAGAGTCTAATCTATAACGGGATACTTATCATGTCAATGACGAATGTGTCACCATTGGCTTCTAAGAAGTGTTGATGATGCGGTTTCCAGTAATTGCTAGGCAGAGTTTCAGGATTCAATATTGAAACTGAGGATACTGTAGCAAAGAATGCAATAACTGGGATGGGTTTGGATAATGTGGAAGTAAGCAGGTGGACATTTGCGAGTGGTATTGTTGCGCTTTTTGTAAGGGTAGTATCTAAGGGGTAATGGGGTTTTGAGTAGGGAGAAAAATATGAGGAAGTGGAAGAGGTTTTTCCATAAATACTCCGATATCAGAATATCCTTCCGAATAGTCTGAGTCTGAGTTGTATTCTTCTTCTGATGATGAATCGAAATAGGCAATTGTGCATGTCATATGATCCGTTGGTTCATTGTCAATGGAGTATAAAGATTCAAGATCATAAAGATCGATTGGTTCAATCTTACTACGTGTTTGAATTAGTTCTTAAGACTTCTTCTTGTCTTTACAATCCTTGGTGAAGTGTCTTCTTCTGTGATAGATGTAACATTTGTCAGTGGTTTTTCCTCGTTGTGATTTCTTCCTCATGAATTTCCACTTCTTTCTTTGAGAAAATGACTTTCTCCCTTTGAAGGAATTATGGGTGCTTGATCCTATGAACTTCTTGAAATGAGACTTCTTCCCTCTATGAGAACAAACACAATTGGATAAGTCTTTGAAATGTCCAAATTCTCATACAAAATGATTATGATCTTCAAGAACGAGATGAATAAGATGAATAGAGAGAGTAGATCACCAAATGTCTTTGATTGCTTGAGAGAGAATTACAATGCTAATTCAGATTACAGAAATTGCTAATGACTTGCTAATGACAATTACAAAGTAAACTTCTATTTATACTAAGGAAGGAATAAAACTATTCTATTACAAAGCATGTAAAATATGGAGAACTTGAATACAACAATAACGCGCATACTCGAACCCAACATTCTCCCCATTTGGATTCAAGTTCGAATTCTTGTAAATTTTGTCTTTCTAAGTCCGAGGAGTTTCTCCAGCCTCCTTAGAGAGTTCCGTTATTGAATCTTTTCCTGGAGCAGATTTATAGCATTGATGAACAAATATCTTTCTTTAGAGCTCATTCTCTCCGGCTCCACAGCCCTGTCATTGTTCACCCTATTCAAGTCAATTTTCCGTCTTACCAGTCTTATTGTACCATCTGAAAACTTGTTTAGCTCGCTGAATCTCATAAACTTCTTCACTTGATGTTCAGCAAAGTATATGACTCCGAACTCTGGCTTTTCGAGAATCATGTAAACAGGATAAGCATCAATATCTTCCAAGTCTTGATTAGGTCTCTTCAGATTGATGATTCTTTGATTATCTTCAAGACCCATCTGAACATCTATAACCATACCCAACTTTACATGACACCACATATACCTTTTAATTGCATCAAGAGCAACCAGAGCTCCATCTTTCATATTGGTCATGTTTTGGATCTCATAATACATATACTCCAAGTCTTCCACATATAAGTTCGGGAAATCAGCTTCACTAAACCTCCAGATTTTCCCATCTGTCTAGTCGCAGTGAAAACTGGATACCAGACTCTCAGAAGTCTTTGAGCATCGATCTGTTTGATTATGAAAACCCGATGTTTGGTACAAACTTCACTAACAGGCAGACGCTTGGCTTTCAGAAAGTGCTTGTACTCCAAGCGATAATCTTTGGTTTCCCGGTGGATACCAAGGATTTTATCACTACTCAGAGCCTTACAATGTCGGAGGAAAAATTTCAAAGTTGATATCTTCTAGGTACGGCTCTCGGATCCTTTCCCTATCATACCCTGGAAAATTTGCTCGAATGATGAATGGCACATAATTACTCGTGAATATCTTTGTAGGATCAAAAGGCTCTCTAGGAGCAGGAATGTCAGATGCACCAGCTACAGCTGCTGATTCACACGGGATTCCACGTGCCCCATGCTACTCGGGTCAGAGCGTAAGCTAGTGCAGCGAGCGGCTCTTCGCTTAGTAGACGGCCGCCGGACGACGACCCCTTCTTGTTCTCGCCCAGCCGCTTCTAGCAGTGGAGGATTCTGGCACTGTCTGACGGTCACCCTGAACTGGGAAAACTGGATCTTTCTCATTGATATCTGCTTCAAAGTCAAAGTACAGCCCAGTTGACTCGTCAATGTTCTCGATATCCTCTCCAAAATCTTGCTCTCCACCCAGCACAGTAGAAAATACGTCATTGAAACCAATATTGGCAGACAAGTCCAATAACAACCTTGTACCTACTGTGGAGTCTGCTGGCTTTTCAACCATTGGCTCGATCGTAGGACTTGTCTCCATTTCTCCCTCATCTTCTACAATAATAGCCTCGATGATTCTTTCCCGTGTAGACTCCGGGGCAGAAACTTCAGCATTCACATCTTGAGCAGCTGGCTCACTTTCAACCCTTGTAGCTTGTTCAGACATCTCAGCCACCCTCTGTCTCTTCCTCTCCCCCTCATGATGATCTGGATCATCCAGATCATCATGCCTTCTTTTATGAGAGGTGGCCTGAGATATGCACGTCTCTTTCAGAATAGATACCCGTTCAAAGTTGGCATCCATCAAACTTTTAAGATTATGGGTATTGGATGTGATTAACTTGCTAACTTTTGTGAAGCTAGAAGCAACCACATCTTGAAAGGCCAAAAACTCTGAGGCTCTAACGGGAGGGTTATCATCAAGTTGTTGCCTTAAGAGCCCAACCAAGTCTGTATCTTCAGCGTCAGTATTCTGTGATGCCATCAATTTAGCGTACAACAGCGATTTGAGTTCGTCCACCGCTTGCTCTTGTACCCTCGGAGGTTCAGGTACAAGCGGTGGTGATGGCGCAGATGGTTGCTCTTCCTCGACTTGCTCTTTCCCCTTCAGAAGTCTTTTTAGACTTGCAATCTGTGCATCCATGTTTTCTTGAACAGCCTTTAGGGCGCCATCCAGATACTCCCGTGACACAAAGTCTGGTAAACTAACACCTGGATCACTTAGATTACCAGTTGAAACAACAGTTGAATAAACTGTTGTGCCTACGTTCAGTGTTGGAATATTGATAGCTCTGGTAGGACTTCCGACCTGTCCTTGTGAAATGTCAATCGACACCACTCTGGTCGTTCCGGAAAGTTCACTAAGAACTGTAACTGGAGCAACAAATGCTCGCGACTCATGTGTACCTATGTGTATCGGCTCTATACTGGAGGTGCACAGAATCGAAGTCGTAGGCTGGGGCAGCGGCCTACTTGTTTCAATAACTACATTCTTCGAATGAGAAGTAGTTAGCATATGTGATATATTCCCGTGATGAAGTGAAACAACTGGTTGTTGAGAACCAATTAAGTAGATAGGTTGGGTGTGCATTTGCATAGCTGGGCTAGCTATGTCTTCTTCAATGCCAACATTCAACGAATGAATGTCGATAGTAGATGTGGGTGCCCGGCTATGTGTATCGGCTAGGTAAGGAGCTTGATTTTCATTTTGTGCTCCACTCACACCCTCACCATGTTCTTCTTCGTCCCTTTCATTCATCCTCTCTTCATTTTCAACTGATTCTCCCTCATCTCCTTCTCCGATTGAAACGCCTTGTAGAATACGGTCATATTCATCATATGTTGGTCCATATTCTTCAACATCAAACGATAATGAATGTAGACTTGGACAAGTCTGTTGAGCAGGAAATTATGGAAAGATGTCATTAATATCATCAACCAATGCTCCGACTGGAATATTCTGTGAATGGATGGTTTGAGCGTGGTCGTCAGCACCATCATCATCATTATTATCATCATCCCCATCATGATCACCAAGAGCTGCCTGGTTGTCGGTTTCAGTATCTTTCGAACTTGAAGAAGTTGTGGAAGTACTATCAGTTGAAGTATTTGCTGATCAGACGCTCCCCCCTCCTGTTCACCCCTCTCTAATACATTTTCTCTCAGCACACAGGCCTGTTCAGGTAACACCTGTTTCTGAACTCTCTCTTCTACAGCTAACACCTCTCTCTCAGCTGAGGCATGGGGTGATCCTGGGGTAAGTTCAACCGGTTCTGGTTGAATTATAGGATATATCACTCTCGTATAGTCTATCACACATTGAGCAGTCTGATCAACCAAGGCAAAAAGCTCTGGTGGTATCTCCATTATAGAGTCCAAGTCAACAACTTCAGTATGCTGCCGAATTCTAGACATGACGAATGTCGGCCCCATTTTAGCATTGGATCTGGCCGGGATGTCTTCATTCGCATTCATCATCGCCTTAATGAAAAGTTGTAGAAATCTCTAGAAGGGCACGAATTTTTTGGCTTTTGAAGGAAATCTCTTTGTGTTTACGAGCTCCACCAGTTCATTCCAGATAACCAGGGCATAGTCATAATTGCGAGAGAAGACTATCCCATGAAAGAATTTGAGGAAAGAACTGCTGCATGTATCTATTCCCACAGTCTTGGACGTCAGACATCTGTTCAGAATGGAGAACAGCAGATGCCAGATAGATGGCAGAAAACGTCTTTTGAACTGTGACGGGTTAGTCAACTCTGCCTAGTATCCTAACCTTTTGATGTCGAGGCACAAACTGTTCATATCCGGTAGAGCCTGTTCCTGGGAGACGTAGAATCCTTCTTAATCGTTTTAATTTCAGATGGCTGACATATTCATCGACTGCTCCTTCAAAATAAAAGGTGTCGCCGTCTTTTGCTAGTGTAAGGGTACTCCAAAACTGTTGTAAATACACCATTAGAACAGGTATATTGGCTGACAGGGAGTAGGCTATAGGGTGCCCTCTCACAATTTCGGGTATAATCTGATATTCGGCTGGCATATTGAAAGAAAAAGAATGGTTGTTTAGCTTTATGTCAAGATATTTGAATTGGGGAAACAGGGTTTCGGCAGGTATGGGTTAGTTAGATGGTTTTAGGGGGTTTGGAATGTTATCAAATCTAACCGAAGGAACGTGAGATTCCTCGTCAGATTGATGTTGAGTGTCCGCCATTAACCTGTAAAAAATCTAAACATATTATAACCCATATTATTCAAGAAATTCAAATTTTCAAAGTAAAAAAAAAATTATAGGACTTAAAAAAATTGTAAACAAAAAAAATTGAATTAACAAAAAATACTAAATAAAATTTGTAAAAAATTCTACACTAACACTTAAAAAAATGTAAACTAAAAAAATTTCTAAAAATCAACACAAAATAAAACAAAACTAAACATAAAAAAAAATTAACACAAAAGAAATCTAAAAATTTTAAAAAAAAATGAATTAAAAAAATATAAACTAAAAAAAATCAACACATAAGGTTAACCGGACTTCAAATCCGGTCAACAAAGAAAAAGGAAAACAAATTCTAAATAAACATTCATAATCCGGACAACATCAACCGGATTAAGGTTGATCGGAGTTTTCTCCGGTCACCTTCTCCGATGAGAAATCCGGTCAAAAGCAAAGTCTAAAAAAAATACTAAAAATCGAACCCTAATCAAAAAAATTAACTAAGAAATTGAACCAACTATTAACATGAAACTATTTTATTAGTAACGATTTAGTTTGATTAACCTGTTTTATTTGAATTTTAAGCATATTATGGTACGATTTAGATTCAACAAATTTTAATTCAACATTAAGGTATAAACAGTCCAAATTTGTCCAACGAATCGATATCGTCAAGGTATTATAGTCAAGAGAATGAATCAAAAGAAAACCGTAATAAGACTAGAATGGGATGAAACAGAGATTTGAAGAACTTGAAATGTCTTGAGCGATTAACCAGTGAATACGACCGGAGACGATGAACAGTATATGAAAGTGAAAGTAAAAAATGAAAAGTAAAAATGGATCGAATATTTATAGTCAAAGTCAAAACCCGTTGAAATTCTAAACCGCTCAAGGGTTGTCCGGATTAGAATAAATTGGTCAAGAGGTGTCCGATTTATGGAATAAGAATCAACTAAGTGTTAATCCGGACAATAAATCGCTCAAGACTTAGACGATTTAGAAAAACACCGGTCAAGACTTGTCTGGTTTAAGAATAAATCGCTCAAGGTTCAATCGATTAAAGTATAAATCGCTCAACAAAGAACACTTAATCGCTCAATTGAAAAATTAAATCGCTCAAGAAATGATCGTATTAAGGACTTGAAAGAATAAACGAGACAAGCGATTTAAGAATCCGGTCAATGCAAACAAGCGATTTACTAATCCGCTCAATCCCTTGTATAACATATCTAACCTTATCCGGATAAGAGTTTATGATATAGCATTTTGTCCGGATTAGTCTAAATCGGACAAGTATTGTCCGGATTTGTAATAAATCGGACAAATGTTGTCCGGATTAGACTAAATCGACCAAACACTTGTATTTCTAAACTCTACATCTTTCAAAAATTAGATAATGTTCAAAATACCTGTAAGAAAAATATAAACTGTTAGTTTAAAACAGATAAATTTCACTCCCCCTCAAAATATGATCAGATATTCAAAAACAGATAAAAATCCACACTCCCCCTCAATTATAAATCCCCACGATCAAGAAATTTAAAATCAGATAGAAAAATTGAAACACTGATTTGTATTAAAAACTACAGATATTTGACCAAATGAATTTGAATTAAATACAATTCAATAAATTGAGCTGTTTTTAATAAAAATTCAAAATTTTAAATTCAACATACCTAACTTAGATACAAGAAAGCTAAAGYGTTTTTCATCTAAAGCTTTCGTAAATAAGTCAGCTAATTGAAATTCTGTATTTACAAAATACAGTTCAATGGTTCCTTTTTCTACATGATCTTTAATAAAATGATACCGGATATCTATATGCTTGGTTTTAGTATGTTGAACAGGATTACATGAAATAGCAATAGCACTTTTGGAATTACAGTAAATAGGAATTTTATTAAAATAGAACCCGTAGTCTCTGAGCTGTGTCTGCATCCATAACACTTKAGAACAGCAGCTTACAGCAGCTACATATTCTGCTTCGGAAGTGGAAATGGAAACGCAGTTCTGTTTCTTTGATGCCCAGCTGACTAGCTTGTCTCCCAAAAACTGTAGGTGTCCTGATGTACTTTTCCTGTCCAACAACAGCCTGCATTGTCTGCATCTGAATAAGCTGTTAGTTCAAAACTAGTACCCTTGGGATACCAGAGTCCAAGATTAGTAGTCCCTTTGAGATATCGGAAAATACGCTTAACGGCACTTAGATGGGACTCCTTTGGATTAGACTGATATCTGGCACAAAGATGTGTTGAGAACATAATATCAGGTCTACAAGACGTCAAATACATTCAAGAGCCTATCATGCCTCGATAAGTTTTCTGATCTATAGCTTTTCCAGACGGATCAGCATGTATTTTCGTTCCATGAGCCATATGTGTTTTGATATATGAACAGTTTTACATATTAAATTTCTTCAGGATATCTAAAATATATTTAGTTTGACAAATAAAGATACCCGAAGATAATTGTTTTACTTGAAGACCTAAAAAGAAGTTCATCTCACCCATCATACTCAYTTTAAAAYGKGAAACCATCAAGGMAGAAAAGTTTTTGCAGTATTTGGGGTTTGTAGTTCCAAATGTTATGTCGTCTACATAAATTTGTATCAAAATAATATCAAAATTTTCCTTTTTAATGAAAAGGGTTGTGTCAATATTAGCTTTCGAGAAGCCTGACTTTACCAGAAATTCTGATAAAATGTCATACCAGGCTCTCGGAGCTTGTTTAAGGTCGTAAAGAGCTCGGTCAAGGATGTAGACATGATCCGGCTTTGACTGATCAACAAAACCCTCTGATTGGGAAACGTAGACTTCCTCCTTGAGAAGACCATACATAAATGTTGTCTTGACGTCCATCTGGTACACCGTGAAGTTCTTGTGTGCCGCGTACGCCAAAAACATCTGTATTGCTTCAATCCTTGCAACCGGGGCAAAAGTTTCGTCGTAGTCAACGCCATCTTGTTGATTATATCCTTTAGCGATGAGCCGAGCCTTATTTATGACCACAACATCATCTTCGTCCTTTTTATTTTTGAATACCCATTTTGTACCGATAATTGTCTTGTTGTTGGGACGTGGAACCAATCTCCAGACTTTGAGTGCTTCAAACTGGTTCAGCTCTTCTTGCATGGCTAATATCCAATCCAGATCAGCTAAGGCTTCGGAAACCTTAGTTGGCTCAATAGTACTCAAGAACATGGAGTATAGACACTCATTTGTCGTCGCAGACCGTGTACGAATGGGTGATGATGGATCACCAATTACTTGATGTATTGGGTGATTTCGGGTCCACTTCTTGCTATGAGGTAGGGGAAAATAGGAGCTTTGATCTGAGTTTTGATCAGTGTAGGTACTTGGGGAGTTTATAGGAACGGGTTCAGGTGAAGGTTCAATATTAGAAACTGTAATAGGTTGAATATATGGTTGAGGTAGGGTATTTTCGTCTTGTTCGACCGATACCTCTTGCACTTTAGAATTTTCACCCTCTTTACACTAGACGGGATTGTTTGGATTTTCCATCTCTATTTCTTCATCCACCACTTCCATTTCCTCATTCTGTTTTAGTTACTGGCACATCGGGAGATGGACCAGATAACTGTTGTTCACTTGGATTATCCCTGGACAAAACATTAGACTGATTAGATTTATTTTCAAAATATTCTTCATAAAAGTTCTCAAATAAAGAATCTAAATTAGCTTTATCAGTATTAGACGACTCAGGTTGATCAGCTTTCCGCGTAGTATTAATTATCAGCCCGGGTCCTGAACTGAATTGTTCAGAAGCCACATCAATGACTTCATCAAAAGATATGTTCACGCTTTCATTGATGATTTTGGTCCTTTTATTGTAGACCCTATACGCGGCAGATGTCTTTGAGTAACCAACAAAGACTGTGTTGGTCCCAAAAGGGTCTACAAGAATACTAAACAGTTTGTAGAAGGGGGGGATGAATACAAACACAATTTTCAAATTTAAAATATATATTGATAGAGAAGATCAATAC
>NC_037529.1:43155267-43172039 GCF_001531365.2 Cynara cardunculus var. scolymus
ACTCTCTGCAATCAATACCTTCTTCTTCTTCTTCTTCTCCTTCTCTTCCTTCTGTGCCTCCTTCCCTTTCCCGGAGCATCCATCCTCTGCGACTAGAGCCAGAGGACCACCATAGTTCTTTTTCATCTGCAGAAMTTGAGGMTCTTGGCTTTTAAGAGATCCAAACAAGTCTGCTAGAGTCCACATTTCCAAGTCTAGGGTGGCCTTCATGGACTTGGTGAGGTGCATCCACTCAACTCCAACGCTCTTCAAGAATAATGAGTTGTTGTCCTCTGCCGTTCTCATGACTCCATACCTCTTGCAGTTACTGATTAAGGTGTTCAATCTAGAGTATGTGTCAGACAGGGATTCGCCTTCTTTCGCCCTGAAGCTGTGGTACTCGTCAATGCAAATTGATCGATTGTTTTTGAGTGTTTTCTTACCTCCTTCAATTTGCTTCTCTAATTCTGCCCAATTTTCCATGGACAGTTGACAGTGATCGATGCACTTGAAGATTTCGKGAGGTATTGCCATAATTAACAATCGTTTGCACTTGCTGCCTAATTCAACCATTATTTTGTCCTCATCACTCCAGTTTGCAATAGGACATGGTTCATAGTGCTCAGGAATTTCTGGAGTTGTTCCAGTGGCTGGAATTCTTGGAATTAAATTCATGGGGACATAGGGAAGATTATAAAGAAATTCACATATCCTTGGGTGAATTCCTTCCAGAAAGTTAACCATTCGCACTTTCCATTGGGGATACTCCTCACGTATAAGCGTGGGAGGTTTAGATTGTGAACTAGTGCTCATAAAAGAAGTATTGGCCAGATTCGCCATAGAAAGAAGAAGAAAAGTAAGAATAAGAAGAAACTGATTAAGTAGAGTAAAACAGGGTAACCTAAGGAAGAAGAATGGTGTTCTTGAACAAAAGCAAATTAATACCAAGAACGAAATCAATCAAATAAGAATTCGATTCAGGCTCTGATACCAATTGTTAGGACCTTTAGATTCAGCTTGGTATATAATCACTTACTCTGGATGAACTCTTAGAACGATTATAGTGCAGCGGAAACAATTAAATGAACAAACAGAGCAAATAATCAGTCAAGAACAMAGAYGAAGAATATGAAGAACACGAGAGAATAGCTTCAAATGATTTTCAATTCTATTGAAAATATTGACAATTACAATACGGGAAGCTCTTCAAATTACGAAGGCCTAAGCTGCTATATATACTAGTTCCTAACGGCTTTTCTGACATGACCTAGACAAGTGAAATGATCTAAGCCGTTCAAATAAACCAGATTACAAACATAGTCACGTGATAAGCACGTGCAGCTAACAAACCTAAGTAAAGCGGTGAGAAGAGGTTCTTCACAGAAGATAATACTGCAGATCCTCTGTGAGTCATCCCAGAGGCTCTGCTGGATGTGACTTGTAAGCTCTTGATGCCAGAGGATCGGTTTCCAGAACCTCTGTGAGAGACAAAAGAGGTTTTGTCGTTCTTGACTTGTACTCTTTTGTTCACAGAGGACAAGTTTCCAGAACTTCTGTGATAGACAACAGAGGTTCTGTCACTTTTGACTTGTACGATTGAACATCTTCTGTTGTTGGTCCTCTGTGGTCTTCCGTGGTAGACCTCTTCTGTCAACACTTGCAGTAGTACTTTTTCATACTTTTACATTAAAAGAAATATGAGAGCTAACAGTTATTCTCTTAAAAAACCCGAAAGTTTTCATCCTTCTTCCTACTCGTTTCTTTAAGAAAATTTATGGGATTTAAAGAGGAGAGATTGATCATCAAAGACCTGCATGTGTCTTCGTTGGGATGATAATCTGTGATCCATGTTCTTTAATCTCTAAGAAAGAAGGAGAGAGTCCTTCCATGAAAGGTCTGATCATGTTCTTTTGAATGATAGGATCTTGCATGCATCATTGATCGGATTTACTATCTTGAAAACTCGTTGGAATCAGAATTTATTTGTTTTTCTGGAGTTTGTTCGAAGTTGATAAATTGTGTTAGAATTTAAATTCTTGAAAATGATGAGCTTGAGACCCCTCCCCATCATTGCTGTCATTCTTGGTGCATGCAATCTGATTTAGGGGCGCGTGTCTCAAGGTTGTGAAGCATTTAAGAAAAATCTCAAACCTACTCAAAAACTCTTGGTTTTAGTAATTGGCGGTTGTCATCATTGTTTTGGGTGACTTAAAATGATTTCATAAAGTGGATTTTGGAAGGTTCTTTTTGAAAATTAAATATTAAAAATATCGGCTTTTTATTTTATAAAAACCTTGAAGGCATTACATTGAAAGCAACTTTGCTCTACCTTGAGCAAGAAACCTTTAAGTAATTTAGTGCTGGTTATTGGTATGTTCAGGAAGTTCGAGCGAGCTTAGAAAGCCTCAAAAGGAAACCTTCGAATATTCATCAAACTAGTGAGTTCTCACGGCCCCACTTTTACTGCTTTTGATTATTTTATGGGGGAAAAGCACGATATTGAACAAACTTGCATGTTTATTTATGTAAAACCTTGGGACTAGGGAACTGCTTAGTCGATGCTTTGCTTGAAACCTCTGGACTAAGGAACTGCTTAGTCGGATTTTTCTAAGCTATTTTTTTTGTTAATTGTATTTGCACTTTGAATAAATATTAATTTGATGTGCTTGAGAGTATATTTTCCAAATAAAAGTCCCCGTCCGTAAACGCTACTTGTTAACTCGGGCACGTTCCTGGGCCGTGGTAATTGTGGATAGCCGCTATTGTGTTGACAGTCGCACCCAGAAAGGGGTGCACATTACCTATGTTTTCTTGGTCTAATCATGTGGAATTTAGACCACCGCTGAATTAGTACTATATCGAACTGTGGGAACCTAAGTAGTGTACGGGCTATTTGTGGTTGTTCGAAAATTAATGGGGCAGTTGGTCAGGTAAGACTCAGTAGCGTCTCAAGTTCTACATCGTATAGGATTTACATTTATCAAGTGCATTGGATTCGCATAAGTTTGCTATTACTTGGTTTATGCATTGAAAYRTTTTATGCATWTGAAAACCCGTGAACTCACCAACTCTTTGTAGTTGACTTGTTTTTGTTCCATGCTTTTCAGGACCTAAGTAAGGTTGGTTGGATTTTTGGGAGCATACTCGTGGCAAGATCGATTAAAGTCTGAATTTGAAGTATTTTGAGAAAAGTGTATTTAGTACTAATCTCAGTTATGTCGATGAACTTGTTTTGTTTTCGAACAAGTTGGAATGGTGTTATTTAATAACTGTTGCTATGACTCGCTTGCCTGTTATATCTCGTGTTTCCGCTTTAGCGGGGTGTGACATTAACCCAACTCACAGCCACTATACTAGCCTACATACCCCAATCTCCACCACCTCCACCTCCCTCTGCAAGCCTATCCTTCGATGCAGCCTTCTCCTCCTTCACTGCAGCGGTGAGGAATCTCCTCGCCAACCTTCCCCATCCTCCATCAACATCTGCCACCACCTCTGTGCCACCACCACCCACATCAAGCACATATTTTGCCACCAGAGCCGACCTTCGGGCTCTGTCCAAGGAACTTATCTCATCATTTAATGAGATAAGTGCAAAGTTTGCCGCCAGGTCGGTTGAGCCTACCATTGCGCTGAGAAAGAGTCTACTACAATAGCAAGATCGAACCAACACTCTCCTTCACACCATGGAACACCGGTGCAACAAGGATCGAGTGCGTACTTTGGCTGAGCATATATGGCTTTGGAAGAAGAACAGGTCAAAGACCTCCTGCTCATCAAGCCACCCCCTCAAACGTCGAAGGCATAAGGATCCAGACCCGGATGATCAAGGTCTCGTTCCTCATGAGGGGGAGAAACAGGCCACCGCTCCACAAGCAATGGAGTCCCCTGCACCCTCAACATCCCATCACCAACAACAAACCCCACCATCTCCATCACCCCAAACACAACAATCCCCATCAACCCAAGCAAGGGAACCATAGGCTCAGCCCTCTGAAGATGTACCTAATGTACATGTTCCCCTTGCTACCACACCTGAACCCATCGTATTGAGTTCCTTAACCCATGAAAATCCATCCACCCCACCAACAGAAACCAACCCACCTTTTACTCCATCACCAACACCAGACCTACCTTTAACCCCATCACCAACCCCTCGCGATATACAACCTTTCATCACCCAACCCGATGAACTTGAGCCAATCCAAGAAACCATCCTCTTGACAACCGATACACACCCCCTTAACCGATACACAACCCTCTACCCAAAAACACCCCCCAACCGAACCACCCACGATGCAAGCGGACATTCCCTCTTCATCTAGGCATCCTCCGCAAAGCCTAGTCGATGACATAATACAGAACATGGAGTCGCTAAGGAGACATCCATAGATACCACCAAGTAGGGGTGAGCATAGGCGGGTACCCGGCCTTTTTGACAGGAACCGGAACCGGAACCGGTTAGAGCGGTTCTTAAATTTTTGGAACCGAAACCGGTTAGAGCGGTTCTTAAATTTTTGGAACCGGAACCGGGTACCCGCTTCCTATGATATTAAAAATTTGTTATTTAGAAATAAAAAATAAAACATTGCCAAAACACTAAATAAATAAGCAAGAATACAAATTATACAGAATAATTGTTACAAATATTGATTAACAATTACAAACCATAATAGACTAATAGAAAATGTTCAAAGTTTAACGATTACATACTATAATGGTAATTGTTTAAAGTTTAACGATTACATACTATGAATCCAAGTCAACACACAATTTGAAAAAATACGAATCATTTTATATGAAGAATTTAGATGAAGATTGAAGATGACGACGTGCTTTTAAGATGTAAACCTAATATAAAATTGGTATTAAAAAATTATTATTAATTTTTTATTGAAAAATACCGGGTACCTGGCGAGTAACGGTTCCGAAAAATTGAGAACCGGAACCGGAACCATTCTCAATCGGTTCCGTATTTTAGGAACCGGAACCGAAACCACTCATATCGGTTCCGCTTCTGGAACTGGCGGTTCCAAGGCGGTTCCGGTTCTATAGCCGGGTACCCGGTTCCGCTGCTCACCCCTACCACCAAGGGAACCCATCATGATGGAGAATATCCATCAATACATGTACCACGATCGCGATGAAAGCTTGTCCCTCAATCCTCCAGTTCTTTCACAAGAATCCATAGACCTCCTACATCATCGATTTGTTAGACAGACTACCCAACCACTACAAGTTGTCTTCTCAAACGATGGCATAAGGAAGGTAATGGATATAAAAATGAGGACCTTCTCCAACAGAGCAATAATACATATCGAGTACACGGTGGAGAGAGCTCACGGTCAGGTCAGCGTTTTCAACGATAATGACTTGATCAATCTCAACACCTACGACTTGATCGAACTTTATGCGTTCACAGCTCAGCAACAAGATTTGGGGTGGCAAACAGAGCGATATTGAAGATGATGGAGACCCTAGTGAATCACAGAGCCAAGAGTGATTTTCAAACTGCTCTACATTTGGGTATCGAAAGACTCTTCTGCACCCCACCGAATGAAGACTTTCCTGGCCTGCAGGAGAAGAGATCTGCCTCTGTCTTAACTTAACCCGAGCTTGGACTTGTCTTCAAGAATGAGTTCGGGGTAAAGAAATTCTTCAGACTAACTGAAGCCTTCAATATTCAACCGATACACTTGAGTGGTTTCAGAAGGTTATCAGAGAAAGACTGGGCAGATCTCATGTGCCAAGAGAAGATGGGAATTAACTCATTCATGAGATATCGATAGTCCTTAGTTATCGAAGACTGCTCCTGCGCTTCCGGGATATATCTCAAGGTAGATCATGAATGGCGTTTTAAAATTTTTTGCCTTAATATGAAATGTCTTTTTCTTCCAGTATTGTAAGAATTCATCATCCAATGAAAATTTGGAATCTGATGCTTTTCTTTAGATTAGTCTCTGTTCTTCAAAATTGTTCATAGATTAGTTTATGTTTGTTCTTTCATTACTTAGAGGGAGATTGTTAGACCCCAAATTAATAAGTGTAAAAGTATTGAAGAACGATAAGTGATGAAGAACCAGAAGACCGATGAAGACAATAAGGCAGAATTGACTAAGTCTGAAGAACAACCAGAGGATCGATGAACAGCCAGAGATGCGATGGAAACAATATTTTCATCAGTCCTCTGGTCAACAACACTTAGAGTTTTCTTCAGCAATTCAACCAGAGGCATACGATGAATATATAAAGATATGGTTGAATCATCATCCCATGAAAGACAGCTGGAGATGACAAATCAACAGCTGGATTTCAAGTTTATCTTAATTTATTGCTTATCCATAGTTTAGATAAACTTTATCCATTAGTAGAAGATTAGCTAAATAGTATCACTAGATAGTTATCTTCTAATTAGCCTTCTAGTATAAATAGGTGATTAGGCCTATTGTTAAAAATGTCGCTTTTACGTTTTCATATTGAATAAAGTGAATTTATTGGCGCTCAAGATTATTTTTTGAATGTTCATACACTCTTCTTGAGTGTTCACCATTTTGTTCATTAAAACACTATAATTTGGTTATTCTTAACTCGATTATTAGTGTTATTGAGAGATCTGGGATCAACAAGATGGTTTCTCTTCCTCGACTTGTTCTTTCCCCTTCAAAAGTCTTTTCAGACTTGCAATCTGTGCATCCATGTTGTCTTGAACAGCCTTTAGGGCGCCGTCTAGATACTCCCTTGACACGAAGTCCAGTAAACTAACGTCTGGAACACATAGATTGCTAGTTGAAAGAACAGTTGAATAAACTGTTGTGCCTACGTTCAGTGTTGGAATA
This sequence comes from Cynara cardunculus var. scolymus, assembly GCF_001531365.2. Classification (NCBI taxonomy): domain Eukaryota; kingdom Viridiplantae; phylum Streptophyta; class Magnoliopsida; order Asterales; family Asteraceae; genus Cynara; species Cynara cardunculus. The sequence goes on from NC_037529.1 coordinate 43,162,083, forward strand.
TTGATAGCACTGGTAGGACTTCCAATCGGTCCTTGTGAAATGTCAATCGACATCACTTTGGTCGTTCCGGCAAGTTCACTAAGAACTGCAACTGGAGAAACAGATGCTCGCGACTCATGTGTAACTATGTGTATCGGCTCTATACTCAAGGTGCACTGAATCGAACTCATAGGCTGGGGCACCGGCCTCTTTGTTTCAATAACTACATACTCCGAATGAAAAGTAGTTAGCATATGTGCTACATCCCCGTGAAAAAGTGAAACAACTGGTTGTTGAGAACCAATTGAGTAGATAGGTTGGGTGTGCATTTGCATAGCTGGGCTAGCTACGTCTTCTTCAATATCTTCATTGAACGAATGAATGTCGGTAGTAGATGTGGGTGCCCGGCTGTGACATCCGGAAATTTAAATACCAGGTTAGTAGCTAGATAGCACTTTAGAAATATTATTACCTCTTGAGTAGCGCGTTTAGAGCTTAAGTAGTTAGAAATCGCGGTAGGTTGCATAGAAAACACTGTTGTGACCCGTAATGAACCGAATCGTCTTATATAATGCCAAGCACTCCAAATAATTTTTAAAACTTGCATAAAATATAGAGTCTTCATATTTTAAATATTTTTTTTACTTAAAATTATATTTAAGGAATTTATTTATCTCATAAAATAGGAATTTGGGTCTTTTTCTCAATTTGTTACAAAAGTACCCAACTTATTAAGTATTGGGCTAATTTTTTTTTACAAATAAAAAATGAGAGAGAGGGCCCATAGGCCACTCCATGGCTGGCCCCTCCCCCCCTCTCTTCCTCCTTCTACCTATAAAAAGACCCTTTTTACTCACAACTCTCATTTTCTCATTTTCACCTCTCCAACTTCTCTCTCTAAAATTTCTCTCTAGTTTTCTCTTGCAAAAGACTTCAAAGTCCAGCCATTTTTACATCCTTCATAGGATTCTTGAAGGTGTTTTAAAGGTAAACATGCATCATAGTGATAAAAATTCATCTTTAGTTGTCTAGTTTTCGTTTTCTTGCATTTTAAAGTACCTTATTCTAACCTCCGAAAATTTCTGAGTTTTAAGGAGAGATTACACACCAAAAACATGTAAAAATGTTCATATGATGGTGGTAATCTATAACCCAAACATTAGAACTCAAGAAAATAGGTAAAATCATGTTGCATGTGGGTTTGATTCCTAAAAAATGACATTTTAAGTGCTAACAGATTTCATGCATGTGCATAAATCGTCCATTTCTTGCAAATAAGATGTTCAAATATCATGAATCTTCTTCTAAAAGTTCATTTATTGAGTTGGGGTTTTAATTCAATTGGTCTCACTCAAAAACATTGAGTTTTGACTCCCCAAATTCTCAAAACAAGATGCATGTGCATCTTGGAGTTTTTCAGTAGGTTAACCCTAATTTAAACAACCGTAACTCTCTAAATAATCATCCAAATCATTGATTTTTCTTCTGAAAGTTAATTTAATGAGTTACCTTTCAAATGCCACTGATTTCATTCAAATTATGGTGATTTGAGATTTCGACTACTCAAAACAAAATGAGTATGCAATCTGTCCAAAACTGACAGATTTGTATATGCATGATCTAATGACCATATCTCTTTCAAAACTAAATGAAAAAGGATGATTCTTCCTTTGAGAGTTAACTATATGAGTTACCTTCTGCATACAAGTGGAATCACATGAAAATATGGAGTTTTGACCTCCAAACACCTAAAACACTTTAGGTGTACAAACTGTGAAACCATCAGTAGGTAGATCCTACTTTGTGTGTTAATATCTATTTTATTACTTGCTATTAATACATGATTCTTCTTTTGAAATGTTCTTTTATGAGTTAGGGTTCATATGAACCCAGTTTCACTCAAAAATATGGAGCTTTGGGGTCTCAAACACTCAATCCAAATTGAGTGAGCATGCAAACAGAATCTGACAGATTTGGACATGTGTCTTAAAATGACCATAACTTCCTGCAAACGTAATAAAAAATGATGATTCTTTTTCTGGAATATAGATACTTAAGTTAGTTGTAAAACCCAATTGGAATATCTGAAAAATATTGAGATTTGGCCTTGGTGACTGTGATACCTTATCTTGAATAAAGAGTGTGCAGGCTGCCTTGGTGACTGTGATACCTTATCTTGAGTATAATGATTAAAATACCAATTCACCACTAAAAATGATGTTATTTATGTCAAACTTTCCCTAAGACATTAAAATAAAACATATAAAATGTTTGGAAAAATATACCTCTTGGATGATGGTGAACCATAGACATGTTTGAGTCACAAAGATTCTGTCAGCATGCATATTTTCCTAAAATTACTAAGATTGGACTCTTAAACCATAAACCCTATTTTGAGCATATAAAGTGCTTAAAACTTGATTTTATTCATAAAGAGGCATTATATAAGACGTAAAGGTAGAATAGTAACTTTAATCTTTAAGAGTTTGACAACCGTTCGTCTTCTATAGGAATTCTCTAGATGGACTTTACCAACGTACACCTATTCGATCACAACCATCTTCTCAGTGAAAGAAAAAGTGCGTTTTCACAGCCCCTTTTTTACTATTTTCGCATTTTTGGGGGAAAAGCATGCTACTAATACTACGTAGCAGTTGTTTTATTATACGCGAATTGTTACTACGTACCGGTTGTTTTATTATACGCGAATTGTTACTACGTACCGGTTGTTTTATTATACGCGAATTGTTAAATTATTCTTACTGCTATTGCACTTTGGTATGTATGCTTGTGTTAGTTGCCTGAGTTTTCTTTTGCTATCGCTCTTAAATCCCTGTTTTCCCTTTACACTACCTATTAATTCATTTATATGAACCGTTCGTAATTATGGATAGAGCTATTTGGATTGACAACCCCACTTTTGACTGACGAGTTAGAGGTGCATATTACGAAAACGGGTCTTACACATGTGGATTTATTTCACCGTTGAGGTACGACCCGAGAATTATACAAAGTCTTACACCTGTGGATTTATTCCACCGCTGAGGTACGACTCGGAAATTATACAAAAGTCTTACACATGTGGATTTATTTCACCGCTGAGGTACGACCCGAGAATTATACAAAAGTCTTACACATGTGGATTTATTTCACCGCTGAGGTAGGACGTGAGAATAATAGTACTCATGTTGGCGATATAACATGTAGTCGCCGGGTGCTGTCATTAGGTTTGGTAGTGGGCTCATGGCTTTAGCATTTAAGCATACAATTTACCTTGTGCGTTACAAAATACCGGTTACTTATCCATTATGCGGATTAAAGCGTTTTGAGAGTTAAACTCTTACCTTTTTATTTTGAAAACCTGTGAACTCACCAACTCTTGTAGTTGACACTTGTTTTAACGTGCTTTTCAGGGGTAAGAAAGCCTCATGGTGGCATTTAAAAGAAGCCGCGTTTTGTTCATCACCTTCGAAATATTTGTTATTATATATTTTACAAACTTGTCGTTTTGGGAACGTAAACGCTAAAATGTATTGTAATGAAATTTTAATGTATGGTGGTGTTGATTATTACTCTATTGCTATGAGACTCTACCTGCCATACCTCGTGTTTCCGCTTTAGCGGGGTGTGACAGATTTGGTATCAGAGCCATAGGTTATAGAGAACACCGGTTTTTCTTAAAACCAAGCTATAACCAAATGTTTTCAAAACAAAGTTACTAAGTATAACCAGAGGATGGAAGTCKTGTTATAATACTCAAATTAAACAGAGYCTGATCAYCTTTGTTTAACTTAAGTATTGTGATAAAAGATTCCCATCGGTTGTGTTTGAAATAAGGTCAAATTCAGAGATTTTATCTTAAACCTGAAAAGCATGACCGTGTGTGTTTGCATGAATCTTGAATATCCATCACCTTAGATCAACTAGAAGCTCTGGTTGTGAAGTGAAGCAAGATATATAGAGCGTTAAGACAACCCGAGGATCAACTCTGTATCTAAATACTTGGTAGCTAGACATATATAAAGGGGTATAGTCTCTATAGCCCCTGTATTCAAAATCGCACTATGCGTTAGGTAGGAAATTGCCTGGACATAGTGAGAATTGCATTCTAGTTTTGAATAAGGACCACTATTCTATATAAGTGAAGAGCATCCAGAAGCTCTGGTTGGCTTGATTTCGAGAACCAGAGGCTTTGGTCATCCAGAAGCTCCAATTTGTTTTCTACCCTTTTGCTTCAACCATAGCAACTCTCGTCTTAACCTTAAGAGTTTTATTGATGATGATGATGATTAATGCTTGAATGCTTTTATTATATCAAGTTATTATATATTTCCATGGATGCATGATTAGATAATTGAGTTATACCATGCATAATTCAATAAAGTAGCTACAGCGATAAACAGTAAAAATAACCGAACTCCGATTTAAAATTTGTGCATTAGAAATATGCCTCCAAGAAGAGAAGATCCCGAAATTGCGAGACTTGTGTCCGAGCAAATTCTGGCAGCCCTCCCCAATATAGTTAGCCAAGTAGCAGCAGGCTTGAACGCYAACCAAGCAAATAACCAAGGTACAGCAGCAAATAGAGACTGCACGTACAAAGGCTTTAGGGTTTGCAATCCAAAAGAATTCCATGGGACAGAAGGAGCCGTGGGATTGCTTACTTGGATTGAAGGAATAGAGTCCGTCCTTCATATCTAGTAAATGTGCTGAAGGGAGCAAAGTGGAGTTTGCAGCCTGTTTACTGCAAGGACGGGCATTGACTTGGTGGAATACCCAGATACAAGTAAAAAATAAAAAGTAAAAAAATGAATCGATTATTTATAGTCAAAGTCAAAACTCGTTCAAATTCTAAACAGCTCAAGGGTTGGCCGGATTAGAATAAATCGGTCAAGAGGTGTCTGATTTATGGAATGAGAATCAACTAAGCGATTATCCGGACACTAAATCGCTCAAGGCATAAGCGATTTAGAAGAACACCGGTCAAGACTTGTCCGATTTAAGAATAAATCGCTCAAGATTCAAACGATTAAAAGATAAATCGCTCAACGAAGAATACTTGATCGCTCAAAAGAAAGACTAAATCGCTTAAGAAATGATCGATTTAAGGACTTTAAAGAATAAACGAGTCAAGCGATTTAAGAATCCAGTCAAAGCAAACAAGCGATTTACTAATCCGCTCAATCCCTTGTAAAGCATATCTAACCTTATCCGGATAAGAGTTTATCTTATAGCCTTTTGTCCGGATTAGTCTAAATCGGACAAGTGTTATCCGGATTTGTATTAAATCGGACAAGTGTTGTCCGGATTAGACTAAATCGGCCAAACACTTATATTTCTAAACTCTACATCTTTCAAAAAATTAGATAATGCTCAAAATACCTGTAAGAAAAATATAGACTGTTAGTTCAATACAGATAAAATTCACTCCCCTTCAAAATATGATCAGTTATTCAAAACACAGATAAAAATCCACACTCCCCCTCAAATATAGATCCCCACGATCAAGAAATTTAAAATCAGATAGAAAAATTGAAACACTGATTTGTATTAAAAAATACAGATATTTGACCAAATGAATTTGAATTAAATATAATTCAATAAATTGAACTGTTTTTAATAAAAATTCAAATTTTCAAATTCAACATACCTAACTTAGATACAAGAAAGCTAAAGCGTTTTTCATCTAAAGCGTTTGTAAATAAGTCGGCTAATTGAAATTCTGTATTTACAAAATACAGTTCAATGGTTCCTTTTTCTACACGATCCTTAATAAAATGATATCGGATATCTATATGCTTGGTTTTAGTGTGTTGAACAGGATTACATGAAATGGCAATAGCACTTTTGGAATCACAGTAAATTGGAATTTTATTAAAGTAGATCCCGTAGTCTTTGAGCTATGTCTGCATCCATAACACTTGAGAACAACAGCTTGCAGTAGCTACATATTCTGCTTCAGCAGTGGAAATGCAAACGCAGTTCTGTTTCTTTGATGCCTAGTTGACTAGCTTGTCTCCCAAAAACTGTATATGTCCTGTTGTACTTTTCCTGTCCAACATACAGCCTGCATAGTCTGCATTTAAATAAGCTGTAAGTTCAAAAGTAGTACCCTTGGGATACCAGAGTCCAAGATTAGCAGTCCCTTTGAGATATCAAAAATTGCTTAACGACACTTAGATGGGACTCCATTGGATTAGACTGATATCTGGCACAAAGATGTGTTGAAAACATAATATCAGGTCTACAAGACGTCAAATACATTAAAGAACCTATCATGTCTCGATATGTTTTCTGATCAACAGCTTTTCTAGAAGGATCAACATGGATTTTCGTTCCATGAGCCATAGGTGTTTTGATAGATGAAAAGTTTTTCATTTTAAATTTCTTCAAGATATCTAAAATATATTTTGTTTGAGAAATAAAGATGCCCGAAGATAATTGTTTTACTTGAAGACCTAAAAAGAAGTTCATCTCACCCATCATACTCATTTTAAAACGGGAAACCATCAAGGCAGAAAAGTTTTTACAGTATTTGGGGTATGTAGATCCAAATATTATGTCGTCTACATAAATTTGTATCAAAATAATATCAGACTTTTTCTTTTTAATGAAAAGGGTTGTGTCAATATTACCTTTCGAGAAGCCTGACTTTACCAGAAACTCTAATAAAATGTCATACCAGGCTCTCGGAGCTTGTTTAAGACCGTAAATAGCTCGGTCAAGGATGTAGACATGATCCGGCTTTGACTGATCAACAAAACCCTCCGGTTGTGAGACATAGACTTCCTCCTTGAGAAGACCATACAAAAATGTTGTCTTGACGTCCATCTGGTACACCATGAAGTTCTTGTGTGCCGCGTACGCCAAAAACATTTGTATTGCTTCAATCCTTGCAACCGGGGCAAAAGTTTCATCGTAGTCAACGCCTTCTTGTTGATTATATCCTTTAGAGACAATCCGGGCCTTATTTCTGACCACAACACCATCTTCGTTCTTTTTATTTTTGAATACCCTTTTAGTACCGATAATCGTCTTGTTGTTGAGACGTGGTACCAATCTCCAGACTTTGAGTGCTTCGAACTGGTTCAGCTCTTCTTGCATTGCTACTATCCAATCCGGATCAGCGAAGGCTTCGAAAACCTTAGTCGACTCAATAGTACTCAAGAATGTAGAATAAAGACACTTATTAGCTGTCACAGACCGTGTACGAATGGGTGCTGATGGATCACCAATTGCTTGATGTATTGGGTGATTTCGGGTCCACTTCTTGCTATGAGGTAGGGAATATAGGAGCTTTGATCTGAGTTTTGATCAGTGTAGGTACTTGGGGAGTTTATAGGAACGGGTTTAGGTGAAGGTTCAATATTAGGAACTGGAATAGGTTGAATATCTGGTTGAGGTGGATTATTTTTGTCTTGTTCGACCGATACCTCTTGCACTTCAGAATTTTCACACTCTTCACGCTAAACTGGATTGTTCGGATTTTCCATCTCTATTTCTTCATCCACTACTTTCGTTTCCTCTTCTATTTCAGTTATTGGCACATCGGGAGATGGACCAGATAACTGTTGTTCACTTGAATTATCCCTGGACAAAACATTAGACTGATTAGATTTATTTTCAAAATATTCTTCATAATAGTTCTCAAATAAGGAATCTAAATAAGCTTTATCAGTATTAGAAGACTCAGGTTGATCAACTTTCCGCGTATTGTTAATTATCAGCCCGGGTCCTGAACTGAATTGTTCAGACCATATCAATGACTTCATCAAAGCATATGTTCACACTTTCATTGATGATTTTGGTCCTTCTATTGTAGACCCTATACACGGCAGATGTTTTTTGAGTAGCCAACAAAGACTACTTCATCAGCTTTAGCAACGAACTTTCTTCTGTCCTCTTTGTCATTTAGAATGAAACACCTACAACCAAAAACTCAGAAGAATTTGATATTAGGTATTCATTTATTTATTATTTCGTATGGAGTTTTACCAAACCTTTTGTTTACAAGAGAGCGGTTCTGGTAAAACAAGCAGTCGCTACTGCTTCAGCCCATAAAAATAATGGAAGACTGGAACATGTAAGCAATGTCCGCACCGCTTTTACCAACGTTCTGTTCTTTCGCTCAACGACACCATTTTGTTGCGGTGTCCGGGCTGCCGAAACCGTATGTGAAATATCGATGGATTCAAGGAATGAACGAGTGTGTTGTTCTTGAATTCAGTTCCGTTGTCAGTTTTGATTTTATGAACTTGAAGTTGCAGATTATTTTGAACTGTCTTCAAAAATGAAATAATGGTCTCGGTCACTTCTTCCTTTGACCGCAGAAAATGAACCCAGGTATATCTGGAATAGTCATCTACTATGACCAGCACATACTTTTTACCGTTGATGCTTTGAACTCCCATTGGACCGCAAAGATCCATATGAAGTAGGTGTAGAGGACGTTCGGTATTGATCTCTGTCTTCAGTTTATGTGAAGCTTTCTTCAGTTTGCTCATCTCGCATGCATAGCATACGTGGTCTTTATGAAACTTCAGTTCTGGGATGCCTTTGACCAAGTTGTCACAAACCAACTTGTTGAGATACTTGAAGTTCAAGTGTGAAAGTCGCCGATGCCATAGAAAATTCTGCTTTAAGGTTGCCTTGGATATCAAGCAGACGTCAGTATCCACTTGTGCATTAGGTAGGTCAATCGTGTAGAGATTTGATCTTCTGAGTCCAGCTAAGAGCTCCTTACCATCAGTAGTTCGGATGCTGCATTGGTTAGCTTTAAAACAGACTTCTAGATTTTTATCAAAGAATTGACCTATGCTAAACAAATTATGTCCAAGTCCTTCSACAAACGACACTTTCTTAATAGATAAGTTCCCAGAAATTACGTCACCGTATCCAAGGATAGGCGTGTATTGATTGTTTCCAAACCTTACCGTACCTCCAAAAGATTCAACATAGTTAGCTAAAAGTTCTTTTCTACCAGTCATGAGCTTAGAACAGCCGGAGTCTAAGAACCACACATGCCGGTTAACATGCAAAAGTGAATCAATTGGGTTTTGGTACCCATTTTAGTTTTGGACCTTTAAGCTCAGTTTTCGTTGGTGGTATACTATAGGTACCAAACCAACGCTCTTTAAAATGCAATTTCTTAGATAAAACAGAAAGCGCAGAATGCATGAAATGATAAGGTTTAAACGAAGTAAAAGACTTAAGTAATTCATTCACTCCACATGGAGAATAATTATTTTTACTATTTCTTATATCAAACAATTCATCAACTGAATATCTTATTACATAATTATTCAATGTCGAATCATTTAATACAGATTTAGTAAATTTATTCTTCTTTTTGTTGAGTTGATGATTTGTCTTCTTCTTTTACTCTCCAAATAGTCTTAAACTTCAACGCCTTATCTGAAATTGGAAAAAGAAAATCATCATATTTGATTGAATGTCGAACTTTTTGATTAATTTTCTTTGTATGCTTCTTCTGTTTCCTCGAATTCTTTTTGATTTTATTATTTTTATAATATACATCCTCGGAAACAGGTTTTTGAATAAAATTATTTTCAAAATCTGAAGCTAAATCGGAATCTTCAGTCATATTTTTTTTAGCTATAAATTTTTCATTAATGGATAAATTGTTTGAAAGATCAAATTGATCAATTTCATTGTCTAAACAACATCTTAATTTAAGATATTTGAAAATTTTATTTCTTCATTAAAATTATTAATTTCTTCTGAATCGGAGGTTTCACTCAAAGATTTATCGCACGAAAAATACTCAGACTCAACATGTTCTGTTAGCTCTCATCATCTTTGAATGTAAAAGTATCGAAAAAGTAACACAACAAGTTTTGACAGAAGATAATCTATCACAGAAGACCGCAGGGGACATTCAACAAAGTAGCCCATCATTCAAGACAAAGGTGACATAACCTCTGTCGTGTCTCACAGAGGTTCTGGAAGAATGTTCCT
>NC_037529.1:43172139-43173584 GCF_001531365.2 Cynara cardunculus var. scolymus
ATTGGTTCTTGGAGGAACCTTTGAGGGAATGGATTCCTTAGGTGAAAAGTTCACCTTGAGCTGTGACTTAGATTTCTGATGCCATTCAGATTTCCTAGTCCCTGAGGAAGAAGAAGAAGTTTTACAAGTTGAAGGAATAGATTTAGATCTATTAGACTTCTTAGGCTTCTTAGAAAGGGATGCTGTGATAGTGGATTTACCCTTGTCTTTACACCCAGAACTCAAAGGAGTTCCTTCAAGATGACTCTCAGTAAAGGAAGAGGACTGAGAGGAAGAAGTGTTAGGAATAGAATAGACAAATGTACCAAATTTACGCATGGACCTGTCTTTAACACATTCTTCCTGATCATAGGAGAATCCTAGACCAGTCGTATTCTTGGCCGGGATCTGAGCGTTAATAATCTCAGAGGCCTTGAGGGAAGCTTTGCGCCACCCTTCAATGGTAGCTTTCTCAGCCTTGAGTTCAGCGATTGCTCGCTCACGCTCAGCAACAGCTTTCTCACGTTCAATAGTGATGGCTTGGTTTACAATAACCTGATCTTTAAGATTTTCCTCAACAGAGGTCAGTTCTTTGATCTTAGAATGACAAATCTTCAATTGCTCTTGAAGATCAACATTAAGTATCTCAACTTTTGATTTGCCATTGAGAGCATTGTAAAGGTCAACCGTCAACGTATCTAGTGCAGAAAGACTAGAAGAAGGTTCATTCAGGATACATACCTGAGTAAAAGAAGATGGCTCATAGGAGGTAGATGCTTTAGAAGATTCTTTATCAGCATTAATGGCCATCAAGCAGACATAGGCTTTATCCTCTTCGTCTGAAGATGATTCATCAGATGATTCAGCCCAGTCATGCTCTTCAGTAATAAGGCCTTTAGCCTTTCGCTGGTTATTCTTGATCTTCTTGTATTTCTCCTTCAGTTTTAAGTATTTTTCATCGTTGGTCCAGAAGGAGAAGGAAGCTTTAGAAGATGGCGTCGCAGTCTTCTTTGATCTGCATTCACCTGCAAAATGTCCGGGCCGGTGACAGTTGTAGCAGACAGCTGAAGCCTTGTCTATTCTTTCAGACTTTGGCTTCTCCCTTAGGGATAGCTGAGGAGATCTGTGGAAATTGCTCTTGCTGGCGAACCTCCTGAATGACTTAGTCAGGAGTGCCAGGGACTCATCAAAATCTGTTAAATCAGATTCTGGATTGTCCTCAGAAGAATCTATCTCCGTGATGACCACGGGAGGTAGAGAAGAAAGAAAAGGAGTAGAAGTTTCAACTGGAGAAGTTTCAGAGATCAAAGCTAAAGGAGAGCTTTTCATTTCCCTGGATTCTTTTACAAGATTTCWTTTCAGCTGACGAGATTGCTCATGATTAAGCAGAATCCCGTATAAGGTAGAAAGAGAAAGAGTGGACATGTCATTTGACATCTTGAGACACATGGAAAAGGTGTCCCAAG
>NC_037529.1:43174559-43182970 GCF_001531365.2 Cynara cardunculus var. scolymus
AATGCAATATGGTAGGTTTAGAGTGCATGTCAAACCTTAAGAGGAAGGCTTGTCCTTTGCTAGAGTGAATAGTACAAAAGCACTATTTCTGAGCAGACATCCTTACCTAAAGTTGATGGACAAAGAGTCGACTAATCGGCTCCGTACCGTACTAACTTTTGTAAGGGTATGGGTTTGTCCTTTGTGTACATAAGGACAAGACAACAACAATCGTGCTAAGCAAGCTTCCTTTGATCGTTGAATGCTGGAATGACCTGAAGGTCTCATCATCATTCGCTGAAGCTAGAACAGTCTTCACACATGTATAGATAGGCTTGTAATCATTGAATACCGCTTCAGATCACGTACTCGCCGGTCTCTAATCTTCAGTTTCAGTCTTCGACGTGTGTTAAAGGTTCTTTGGTGTGAGTGTTGTCTTCTTGAAGTATTGTTGTCTCTGATAGATTTACAATGCAAGTTCCTCAGCGATCACTGAACATACTCAGTGAAGATCGCTGGAACTGAAAATACAGAAACACAAATACAATGTGAAAGAGATAAGGGATTATCATCAAATCACTGAGAGAGAGGATCAACAAAAAAGGAAAAGGAAGTTTTTGATCCTTTGGCCTTTGTATTAGAAAAGGAAAGTAAAAGCAGATCTGGGAAGCAAGTGAAAGAGATCAGCCAATCAAGTGAATCGATAAGTGAAGGAAGCGACAGTTCTGACTCAGACTCAGAAATGACAGAATTCAAACATGCCAATGCTGACAAAAACATTCCAAAAGAAGTTTTAGAAGAGACCGCACTCGAATAATCAGAGATTCTCTTCAGGCTCAAAATACGAATTTAAAGATAAATTCGGAGAAAAGAAGAAATATGAAGAGAAGGGATTCGAGAAGAAATATGAAAAGAAACCGGAAGAGAAGAAGAAATTTGTAAAAGCTGATGAACATACCAAATGCTACAACTGTGGCAAGTTGGGTCATTTTGCTGTGAATTGCAGAAAGCTGGTAACAAGGAATATCGACTACTACAAGAACAAATTTCTTCTATCAAAACAACGAGATGCGGGTAAAACATTAATGGCTGAGGACGACCATTGGTTAAACTTAACTGATGAAGAGGAAGAGTCAGAAACTATGGCACACATCTGCTTGATGGCTAAAACTGAAAATGGTTTTTCAGATGAAGGAGAAGAGGAGAATGCTAAGATGGAAGAAGAGGTATTGGAAAAATCACGCATTAATCAGATGCAAAAGATGATGCTTAAACTCCAATCTTTTCAGCAACAATTAAAAACAGAAAAATTGCATTCAAATAATTTTCAAAAAGAATTACAAACGCAAAAAGAAAAATACATCAAACTCTTTGATGAAAATGCTGGAAATTTGGATTGGGCACAATCTTTACTATCTGAATCTAAATCATTTCATGAAAAATCCAACGTCTTAAAAACCAAGTTATCTGATTCAAAGGAACAATATAAGTCGTTAGAGTTAGTGAATGAAGACCTAATTGGTAAAATTAGTAAGCTTGAATTACAAATTATTGATTTAAATGAAAAACTGAAAGCTAAGGAAGAAAAGCTATATAAGAGAGGGCAGACTGATCAAACAATTTTTCTAAACAAAACCTCTGAGACACGATTCTTTAACCCTCGGGAAGGGTTGGGGTATGAGAATCCGAAATTTTTAGGAAAAGCTTTATACTATACCCCAACTTTATAGAAATTTGAATATCTTGATTGCGGACTCGAGTTTCAAATTAAATATACTAAATCTTCTAATGAAGTAGAACAACAAGAAGATTTTAACCGAAAAAGAAAAGACAAGATGCAAGTTCCGTTTGATTATAAAAACTTAAATGATAGATACAAAACACAAGATTCTGCACTTTCAACTGATTATTTTCATAGTTATTCAAAAGCAGAGCTTGAATCTAAACCAGCTGAACCAAAGATTTATACTCCAACATTAATTTTAGAAAAAAACAAGTGGTTCATTAGATAAGATTTTAAATGAAGAAAGACTTTCATTTAATCAACAAAAGCAAGAATTTTTAAATAAAATTGAAAATTTAGAAAATTCTAAAGTTAAAACGAAACGAGTTGAGTCGGAATATTTTTCGTGTGCTAAATCTTCAAGTGATGCTTCAGATTCAGAAGAACTAAATGTTTTTGATGAAGAAATTAATTTTCCCGATATCTTGAACTTAGAGATCTGTTTAGATGATAAGATTGACAAGTTTGACTTTTCAAAGAAACTTCTCAGTCATGAGGATTTTGTTGTAAAAAATGAAATGGCTGAGGATTCTGACTTAGCTTCAGATTTGAAAAAGAATTTTAATGCAAAACACGTTTCTGAGAATTGGTATTATAAAAAGAATAAAACTAAAAAGAATTCGAGGAAACAGAAGAAGCTTACTGATAAGAAAATTAAACATAAAGTTCATCGTTCAATTAAAACTGATGATTTTATTTTTCCTATTTCAGATAAATCGTTGAAGTTTAAGCAGGTTTGGAGAGTAAAAGAAGAAGAAAAATCTTCAAATCAACAGAAGAAGAATAATTTTGTTGATTCTGTTTTAAATAATTCGACATTGAATAATCCTGTACAAAGATATTCAGTAGAAGAATTGTTTGATATTAGAAATAGATAAAATAATTGTTCTCCGTGTAGATTGAATGAGTTGCTTAAGTCTTTTACTTCTTTTAAACCTTATCATGTCATGCATTCTGCTTTATATTCTTTATCTAAGAAAATTTATTTTAAAGAACGTTGGTTTGGTACATATAGTATACCACCAACAAGATCTGCTCTCAAAGGACCAATCTAAAATGGGTACCAAAACCTAATTGATTCATTTTTGCAAGTTAACCGGCATGTGTGGTTCTTAGACTCAGGATGTTCTAAGCACATGACTGGTAGAAAAGAATTATTATCTAACTTTGTTGAATCATTTGGAGGTACGGTAAGATTTGGAAATGATCAATACGCGCCCATCCTTGGATACGGTGACGTAATTTCTTGGAATTTAATGATAAAGAAAGTGTCGTATGTCGAACGACTTGGACATAATCTTTCAGTATAGGTCAGTTTTGTGATAAGAATTTAGAAGTTTGTTTTAAAGCTAACTAGTGCAGCATCCGTACTACTGATGGTAAGGAGCTTCTAGCTGGAGTCAGAAGATCAAACCTCTATACAATTGACCTATCCAACACACAAGTAGATATTGAAGTCTGCTTGATATCCAAGACATCCTTGAAGCAGAATCTGCTGTGGCATCGACATCTTTCTCATCTCAACTTCAAATATCTTAACAAGTTGGTTTGTGACAACTTGGTTAAAGGCATCCCAGGCTTAATGTTTCATAAAGACCATGTGTGCAGTGCATGTGAAATGAGTAAGCTGAAGAAAGCTTCACATAAGCCGAAGACAGAGTTCAATACCGAACGTCCTCTACATCTACTCTATATGGATCTATATGGTCCTATACGAGTACAAAGCTTAAAGTATGTGTTAGTCATTGTCGACGACTACTCAAGATATACATGGGTTCATTTTCTGATGTCAAAGGATGAAGCAGCTGAGACAATCATTTCTTTCTTGAAGACAGTTCAAAATAATATACAACTGCCAGTTCAGAAAATCAAAACTGATAACGGAACTGAATTCAAGAACAATACTCTCGGCTCATTTCTAGAATCCATTGGTATCACACATACATTCTCAACAGCCCGGACACCACAACAGAATGGTGTCGTTGAGCGTAAAAACAGAACATTGGTGGAAGTGGTGCGTACACTCCTAACGTGTTCTAAACTTTCATTATTTCTATGGGCTGAAGCTGTGGCGACTGCGTGTTTTACCCAGAACCGATCTCTCGTTCACAAAAGGTTTGGTAAAACTCCCTATGAAATAATAAATACAAGATTACCTAATATCAAATTCTTTCGAGTATTTGGTTGCAGGTGTTTTATCTTAAATGACAAAGAGGACAGAGGGAAGTTCGCTGCAAAAGCTGATGAAGCTGTCTTCGTAGGCTATTCAAAAACATCTGCTGCATATAGGGTCTAAAACAAAAGGACGAAAATCATCAGTGAGAGCGTCAATGTGTCATTTGATGAAGTTATTGAAGTGGCTTCTGAACAACACGGTTCAGGACCCGGGCTGATAATTAATACTACGCGAAAATCAGATAAACCTGAATCTTCGAATACTAATAATTCTGATTTAGATTTTTTGTTTGAAAACTTTTATGATGAATATTTCGAAAATAAATCTAATCAGTCCAATGATTTGTCGAGGAATATACAAACTGAACAATAATTATCTGGTCCATCTCCTGATGTTCCAGTAACTGAAACTGAAGAAGAAACAGAAGAAGTAGATGAAGAAATTGAGATGGAAACTCCTGATGGTCCAGTTCAGCGTGAAGAGGGTGTAAATTCAGATGTGCCAGAGGTATCGGTCGTGCAAGATGAAAATACCTTACCTCAGTCAGATATTCAGCCTATTCCAATTCCAAACATTGGACCTTCACCTGAACCTGTTTCAATTAACTCCCCAAATGCTTACAATGATCAAAATTCAAATCAAAGTTCCTATATTCCTCTACCTTATAGCAAAAAGTGGACTAGGAATCATCCAATATATCAAATTATTGGTGATCCTTCAGCATCTATTCTTACTCGGTCTGCTACAGCTAATGAGTGTTTATATTTCACGTTTCTGAGTAACATTGAACCAACTAAGGTGTCTGAAGCCTTAGCAGATCCGGACGGGATACTTGCGATGCAAGAGGAGCTGAGCCAGTTTGAAGCACTAAAAGTCTAGAGATTGGTACCTCGTCCCAATAATAAGACGATTATCGGTACAAAATGGGTTTTAAAAAATAAGAAGGATGAAGATGGCGTTGTTGTCAAAAATAAGGCCCGGCTCGTCTCTAAAGGATACAATCAGCAAGAAGGTTTTGACTACGACGAAACCTTTGCCCCGGTTGTACGGATTGAAGCTATAAGGATGTTTCTTGCGTACACTGCATACAAGAACTTCACAGTGTACCAGATGGACGTCAAGATAGCATTCCTTTATGGTCTTCTCAAAGAAGACGTCTATGTTGCTCAACTGGAAGGTTTTGTGGATCAGTCAAAACCGGATCATGTATACATCCTCGACAGAGCCTTATATGGTCTTAAACAAGCACCGAGAGCCTGGTATGACATTTTATCAGAATTTCTGGTAAAGTCAAGTTACTCGAAAGGTAATATTGACACGACCCTCTTTATTAAAAAGGAGAAGTCAGATATTATTTTGATACAAATATATGTAGATGATATAATATTTGGACCTACAAACCCAAAATACTGCAAAAACTTTTCTGCTCTAATGGTTTCTCGTTTTAAAATGAGCATGATGGGTGAGATGAACTTCTTTTTAGGTCTTCAAGTAAAACAATTATCTTCGGGAATTTTTATCTGTCAAACAAAATATATTTTTGATATCCTGAAGAAATTTAATTTGGAAAACTGTTCATCTATMAARACACCTATGGCTCATGGAACGAAAATACATGCTGATCCATCTAGAAAAGCTGTAGATCAGAAAACATATAGAGACATGATTGGTTCTTTAATGTATTTTACGTCTTGTAGACCGGATATTATGTTTTCAACACATCTTTGTGCCAGATATCAGGCTAATCCAAAGGAGTCCCATTTAAGTGCCGTTAAGCGCATTTCCCGTTATCTGAAAGGGACTGCTAATCTTGGACTCTGGTATCCCAAGGGTACTAGTTTTGAACTAACAGCTTACTCAGATGCAGACTACGCAGGTTGTATGTTGGACATGAAGAGTACTTCGGGACATTTACAATTTCTGGGTAACAAATTAGTCAGCTGGGCTTCAAAGAAACAAAACTGCGTATCCATCTCTATTGCTGAAGCAGAATACGTAGCTGCTGCTAGCTGCTGTTCTCAAGTATTGTGGATGCAGACACAACTCAGAGACTACGGATTTTATTTTAATAAAATTCCCGTTTATTGTGATTCCAAAAGTCCAATTGCCATATCTTGTAATCCTGTTCAGCACACTAAGACCAAACATATAGATATCCGGTATCATTTTATTAAAGATCATGTAGAAAAAGGAACCATTGAGTTCTATTTTGTAAATAAAGAATTTCAGTTAGCTGACTTATTTACGAAAGTTTTAGATGAAAAACGCTTCAGCTTTCTAGTATCTAWGTTAGGCATGCTGAATTTGAAAATTTGAATTTTTATTAAAAATAGTTCAATTTTTTGAGCTGTATTTAATTCAAATTCATTTGGTCAAAATATCTGTATTTTTTTAATACAAATCAGTATTTCATTTTTTTGTGTGATTTTAAATTCTTTGATCGTGAAAATCTATATTTGAGGGGGAGTGTGGATTTTTATATGTATTTTTATCTGATTCATATTTTGAGGGGGAGTGCATATATTTTATATTTATTAAACAATATCTATTTTTTGAAAAATTTAGAGTTTAAAAATATAAGTGTTTGGCCGATTTAGACTAATCCGGACAACACTTTGTCCGATTTATTGCAAATCCGGACAAAGCAGTGTCCGATTTAGGCTAATCCGGACAAAAGGTTATTCGATAAACTCTTATTCGGATAAGATTATATATGTTTCATAATAAGTTGTGCGATGTTCTAAATCGCTCGGTGTTATTGAGCGGATTTCTAAATCTCTTGATTTGTTTGTGTGTGTTAAGTGTCTAAATCGCTCGTTTCTTGAGCGATTTAAGTCTTATATCGCTTATCTCTTGAGTGATATTCTTTCTAAATCGGATGACTCTTGAGTGGTGTTCATCTAAATCGCTTGTGCCTTGAGCGATTTATTGTCCGGATTAACTCTTAGTTGTTTTCATATACTCTTAATCGGACACCTCTTGTCCGATTTATCCTAATCCGGATGAGTCTTGAGCTATTTAGAATTTGAAGCGTTTTTGACTTTTACTATATATATGCGATCGATTTTTACTCTTAACTTTTTACTTTCACATTCATCGTTCGTTACTGTTCGTCGTTATCTCCGATCGTAAATCGCTCACGTTCATTCACAGTTGTTATCAAGACTTTGCTTCTGCTATTCATCTTCTTCTTTATCAAAGGTTTTTACCTGTTTTGAACGTGATTTGGACTGTTACATTTCATGGACTTAATTCATATCGACACTTAAAATGAATCTTGATCTAAATCTGGCAAAATAATCATTTTTGGACTAAACTGCATATAAATCTAATATAATGATAAATCGGTTCTAATAAAGTGCTTAAAATCATAATAAGTTTGTTAATCGGTTTTTAGAATAGAATTTTTACTTGTGTTCAATTTAGTTTTTTAGGTTAGTTTAGGTTTAATTTTGTTTTTGATCAATTTAAGTTTTTTTTAGGGTTTTAGATTTTGACCGGATTGTTGACCGGAGAAGGTGACCGGAGTTTACTCTGATCAACCTTAATCCGGTTGAGTTGTCCGGATTTCGTTTAGACTTAAGAGTTTTTTAATTTTTTGTTCTTCTTCATTCGGATATCTAATCCGGGTGAATTTTTTTTAATTTTTTAGTTTTAATTTTTTTAGAATATATTTTTTAACTTTTTTTAGATAATTTTTTTAGTTTTAATTGTTTTAGAATTTTGTTTTAATATTTTTTAGGATATTTGTTTTAGAATTTTTTTTTCTTCTTAATATTTTTTTTTAGTTTTAAGTTTTTAGTTTTAAAATTTTTTTTGACTTTAATTATTATTTTTAAGTTTTTCAATTTTTTTAGAAATTTTCTTTATTGTGTTTTGATTTCTGGAATTCTAGCTTTGTTTTTTTAATCAGGATCTAACATTCTGGGAATTTAACTTAAAGGATAAAAACAGTCAAATAGTTAAACTATATATATATTTTATATATATAAATATTATATATATATTATATATATATATGGCGGTTATGAATAGTAAAAAAAAATTTAAATATATATATATGTATGTATAGAGGCGGTTCACCGCCTCTCTCTCAACTCTCTCATTCTCTCTCTCTCTCTACAATTCTCTCTCTACAATTCTCTCTCGTCTTCTCTCTAGATTTTACTTCAAGTTAGTAAGGGGATCGAGACAACAATTATATATTCAGAATCCACTCTCCGTACCCTTCTTAAAGGTATAAGTTTCATTTAGTTTCATTAAGGTGTTTATTTTAGGATTRTTTAGATCGGTTTATAAACTGTGTTTATATCTAAGTTTACGGATTGATRTTRTCAWAWTYATGATATATTTGATGTTTAGAATGCTAGAACTGGTTATATTGATTTAGAAATGAAAAGGGTATATTATCGTTTCAATATGGTTAGATTGTGGGTAAATGTTTAACCGTACACCAATTGTTCGGTTAATGTC
>NC_037529.1:43183070-43184958 GCF_001531365.2 Cynara cardunculus var. scolymus
CTAAGGAGAACCTTGTTTCATGTTCGTTCATTAGATATGGTCCTTCATTAGGATCATACAATTTTTGTTTCTTCTTCCCACCTTTCTTCAGAGTTGGCCGGTCAGGGACCTTGACATACCTGGACATCCTTTTGATGAGCTCATTGATGGTGTCCTCGATAAGTGTCTTGTGTCTGGACTTGGATTGCTGAATGGCTTGCTTGATCTCCATCCATTCGCTGTATCTATAGCGGCCAAGGTAGGAAGGGTACTCGATAACGGCATCAAGATTGTCCTTGGTGATGAGCATTAAGACCAGTGTTCCACTGTCTTTAGAACGTCCGCTGATGCTGACGCTGATAATTGGGCGGGGACTGAGTCTCTTTTTCAGTTTTGCTTTGTTCCATTGCTTGTCCTTATCATCCAGCTTCAACTTCTTCTTGCGTTCAGCTTCTACAATCGAAAAAAGTCTAACTTGGGCTTGGACAACATTCAATGTTTTCTTGGACTTTTTCTTGGGAAGGACTTTAGCAGCTAGTGACTTGGCCAACTTTAAGCTGTTTTCAGTCTGCTTCTTTTGAAGCTCTAGCTCTTCTTCAGCCCTTAATACCTTGAGTCTTTCAGCTTCAGGTAAGAAGTCAAACTCACCACCACTAGAGGTACGAAGAGGGATTTTTACTCTAGTCTGGTCGAGTGACTCCTTCAGCTGAGATATCTGCTGGTCTATTGGAGCACAAGAGACGGGTTGATCAGATGCCCGCTCCAGTCGACCGTAGGTTGTTTATGGGATATGAAGTTGATATTCTGAAGTAATCACTACCTGAGAGGTAGAGTCTTCAAATAAGGTTTGTTGAGGGATTTTGAAAAGTACCTTCAAGTTACCTTCTTCAGTGACCGCCTTGCCTTTCGACTTGGGGTCCTGGTTCCCTAATGGAGTCGATTCACCTTGCCTTTGCTCCCCCTGGGATGCAGAGTCCCTGAGAGCAACACCTTTGGTGACGGTTGATGGCTTCTGGAACTTGATGGTAAAGTCATATTTATCATCATCGTCGTCGTCACCATCTAGATCATCTCCGGTGTCTAGAATGACAGGTTTATCATTGTCTTCATCATCATCTTCATCTTCCTCAACATCATCATCATCACTAGCAGCAGTGATGGTATGGGCATCATCCCTAGGGATGCCTTCGACATCCTCAGCCAGAGCAGCTTCGGTGGTCGTGATTACAAGAGCAACAACTGCTTCAGCTCTGAGAGCCTCAKCTTCAACTGCAACTGAAGCTGATACTAGACCAACAGCCTGAGAAGCTGTAGGAGCAGCATCAGATGATTCACCAGCATTAGACCTCATCTCCCCCTCTCTGGCTAAGGCTCGAGAGAATTGGCCAGAGAGTTTGTCCAAGCGCTGACGCTGGAGAACCATTGAATCCTCCAGCCTTTGCAAGGCATTAGCTAGAGTTGTCGTTACCTCACGCGTCTCATGGGGCTGGGCGCGATCATCGGCAGAGAAAGAAGGTGCAATCACTGGAGCTGGTTGACAGACAGCATCCAGGATTTGTTGAAGAAGACCAGTCTGCTAATAAGCTATTTCCTGAGCATCGTCAGCCCTACTGTGAAGAACAACAATGGCATTGTTGTTGGCTTGAACAGCTTCTTGGAGAGTCTGGACCTGACTCTGAACTTCTTGAACATCCGCCTGGAGGGCATAGAAGTTCGCATCAAGATCGCCTTGGCAGGGAATCTCTTGGTGAACTTCGTTGATCCTGGAGAGAACGGTATCAACGGCTGGGAGGAGAAGCTTGATATCAGATTACATATCATAGTCATCATCGACATCTTCATCTCCTCCATCATCTTTCTCTCTTTCTTCCTCTGTCACTTCCTGAGAAGGACCTGCAAAAGAAGAAGT
>NC_037529.1:43185058-43213764 GCF_001531365.2 Cynara cardunculus var. scolymus
CCCCCTTCTACAAACTGTTTAGTATTCTTGTAGACCCTTTTGGGACCAACAAGAACGTTGAAGAAGACATTCCACATGGGTAGAACAAACTGTCTCTTGAAGTCGGAGGCATTGCGGAGTTCCCTGTTGTAGCCCAACATTCTAATGAGGCTAGAATGTCATGGCTAGTTGGCGGTTCCACGTATTGGGCAATCCCGAGCTCCTATCGGGTGGGAATGAATAGTACCATTGAGATCTTGGCTCGTGAGATCTTGATCGAGTACACCATGTCGTTGGGGACATCGTGATCCCACGATTCTCCGGGTAGAAATCGCAAGTCTGCCAGTATTGTTGAACATACTTAACCGGCACCTCGTTGTCGAGGGTGAGGGCCGGTTGGAGAATGTAGTTTTGGAAGAATTCGATCAAGATGGCAAACCTGTCCTCGAACAGTTAGGGGCGGAGGTCAATGGCATGGTTGTTTGGCTTGATTGGAAGGAAGACGATCGCATGGCTATCTGTGCCGGTTGATTGAACGTGACTGTCATTGTTGTTGGATTCATGCGAGGCTGAAGACACCATTGTTGCAGGTTAGAATCTTCAGAAGCAGGCCATTTCTGTTTCTGTTCATGAGTAAACTTTATGAAGCAACCCACCATGCAAATAATAGTACAAATTCATAGAATAAGATCATACATTACCAACTGATCCATAGTAAAATCATAGTAAATTTAATAAAATTAAGTTCACATGGCAAGAGAAAGTATGGATTAACAAAAACTTTATCAGTTATAACACTTTTTTCTTAATGACACTTCTTTACATTTTTCTCTTGCCTTTATCTTAAGATGGTGGGCGGCCTGAAAAACAGATTACTACAATAATTGAGCGTTAGACCAAAAAAGGCCTAGTGAGTATATTTTTTTCATACAAAATATAACTTATTTCAAAATCCAAGATATATCAAACCTGGATCTTAATAAAACATTTCATCATTCATCTATCGCGGTTACACCTCCATTTCATCTATCGCTGTTACACCACCATCTATCGAGGTTACATCACCATTTCATCTATCGCAGTTACACCAATTTCATCTATCGTGGTTACACCGCCATTTCATCTATCACCGTTACACAACCATTTTATCTACTGCGGTTACACAACCATTTCATTTATCCCGGTCACATCACCATTTCATCAATTGAGGTTACACCACCATTTCATCTGTCGCGGTTACACCACCATTTCATCTATCGCGTGTACACCACCATTTCATCTACTGCGATTACACCGTCATTTCATCTATCACGGTCACATCGCCATTTCATCTATCGTGGTCACACTGCTATTTCATCTATTGCGGTCACACCACCATTTCATCTATCGCGGTCACACCACCATTTCATCTATCGCGGTCACACCACCATTTCATCTATCTTTCTGAAGTAATTATTATGAAATTCATAGTCCTGTCCGGACAATACTATATCCGGAGAGGAGGTTTCCCGGACAGGCTAGATCTTATCTGAACAACACTGTGTCCGGTGAAGGGTTATACAGTTATGTTCGGATATTGCCTTGTCCGGTACTGGTTCTTATGCGGACAACTCTTTAACCGGAGAAGAGTTTAGTCTGGACACTACTTTGTCCGGTGAAGGTATACATCCGGACGATGCTTTGACCGGTGAGACACGTATCCAGACACTTGCTTGATCGGTAAAGGGTCTCATCCGGACACTACCTTGTCTGGTGAGTTCAATTCGTGAAGATTAACCAGGAGAAGAAACACAATAATAATACAGTTTAAATCTATTTTTAAACACATATTCTAGCATTTTTATCTAATTATAAGATGATATCATAACATTCAGATATCCAAAACAACATAAAACTCATATGTGCCTTTGAATTCAGTTATGGGAATTTGCTTCTACTCTCCGATTACCTAAGTTCTTTGAAAGAGAATTGAAAATTTTCTAAATCAGTAAATCCTTTTACCATTCAAATGCACTTACTATTTATAGCATGTGCGAAGTTAACTTTCCATTTAAGAGAAATCCATTTACACATACACACACACACACACATATATATATATATACACACACACACACACACATATATATGTGTGTGTATACCTTATTCAAAAATAAATATAAAGAAGGAATCATAGATCGATTCCTTTCCAATCCCTGATTGGCAAACACTAACGCCGAATTTTCCATTTTCCTAATTACATTAGTATCTGGTCAACTTGGATACTAGAACCGAATATTACATCAGGCGCATCAGATTCAGTTCTCAGAAGCTCAAGCCATGTGTATCTGAAATATTCGTCGAACATTACCAAGATGTACTTTCTACCTCCATACGATTTAGTACGCATTGGTCCACAAAAATCCATGTGAATCATTTCCAGTGGAGATTTACAAGACGAAGCATATTTTTCTTTATGCGAAGTTCTTGTAATCTTTCCCATTTCACATGCAAAACATAGTGAGTTCTTATCATATATAAGCTCAGGCAGACCAATGACTAAATCACTGCTTACACGTCGATTGATATCTCTGAAGTTCTGATGAGATAATCTTCTATGCCATGTACAACTATCTTCTTTTGATGCTTAAGCAATTAAGCAAACAAGTTTTGAAGAAGTCAGAGTTGGAAAATTATTTGCATAAAGATTACCATAGCGTTCAACTCTTATTACCTCTATCCCTTCAGAGTCAAAAATCATACCACCATTCACAAAGAATCTTACATCAAACCCATTATCACAAAAATAAATAATGCTTAAAAGATTATGCTTTAAACACTCAGCATAGAAAACTTTCATAATCGTGACAATGTTGTTTGACAATGTTTCGTATCCTCTCACAAAACCCTTTTCTTTATTAGCAAATGTGACTGTTTTGCCAGGCATTTCTTTAAAATCAGATAGAAGGTGCCTGTGTCCTGTCATGTGGCTTGAACATCCAGAGTCTACGTACCACACATGAGAGTCCTGCAAGAACAATCACGGAGATTTAGGTACTCATTTCCAAATGGGTACTTTTGTGTCAGAAAGAACATTAGCAGATAAGATTTAACATGCCATTCATATTTAGCTTTCGGAACCCATTTCCAAGAAATGTTAAATCTACAAAATATGGCTCCTCCTTTTTCGGTTTTGAAATGTTTTTCTTGAAAGCATTTTTCTTTTTAAGATCTGGAGGACTGTTGAAAACTTTTTCTTTGAGTGGGATCTTTGATTTAGAATCATAAATCTTTGACCCTAAAGACTTTTTGCATTTGGCGTTAACTGCAAGGGTGTTTAACCCACAATAAATGCAATGTATATGATGCTTAGCAACAAATATAAGATTCAGATGAGAATTTTTTTAACATTCTTAAGATCACCATTCAGATAACATTTTGAGTTCACAAGTTTACAACTGCAATTTTTTTTTTATTCACAGATAATTTCTTTACCGAAGATGAATTATTTGAAACATTTTTCTCAATCTTCTGCCAAGACTTCCGCTTGCAGTCTTCACCAATCTTTAATAGTTCTACGACAGAAAAAGATTTTGTGTTAGTCGAGTGCTTCGCAGATAAAGGTTTAGCTTTAACAAATTGTGCATTTTGAACTGATTTGACGATTTTAGGAGCAGCCTTAGAAACATTTTCAGTTTTAGTTTTAGAAGGCTCCCCTTTCTCAAACTTGCTTTTAGAAAGATTAATTTTATCAATAATAGTTGTTTTTGCAGTTGAGACAATCTGAGCAGCTTCTGAATTTTTGGCAAATGATCTTGAAGCTGTTTTGAGATCTTCCTCAAGCTTAATGATTTTACTCATAAGTTGAGCCCCTTCATCAAAACACGAACTTAATTATTTTTTCAAATCCGAAATCTTTTTTAAATTGGATGCAAAGCAAATTATCTTTACAGACAACAAGCAAGATCAATTTAGAAATTTTGCCTTCAAAATATTTTGATTTGGACAAAAAATCATTTTCAGCTTTAACATTTAAATCTTTTTTAGCATGAAGTTCTTCTTCAATATCAGAAATCTTTTATAAATTTTGATCAAATTTAGAACTTGAATGCATATTCACATCCTGATCAGTACTTTCTTTAGCCTTGTCTGAATCATAAACCACCTCTGTTTCCAAATCAGAATCAAACTCATTAAAAAAAATTCAAATGATTCAGGAGTCATTGATTCAATAAACTCGGAAAGTTTTTCAGAATTATATTCAGATGATTCAGAAACAAATGAAGTTTGAACTTTTTCAGTTGGATATACCGAATCAAGTTCAATATGTGAAAATATGATTTCTCTATTTTCATAACTCGAATTAAGATCATCATATTTCATTCCAACTGATTTAAAATTTTGCTTTTCAGAAAATTCTTCATCAGTTTTATCATTATCATTTTTATCAAAAACAAGTGATTCATTTTCAGATTTGACAAAGATTTCCTTCACAGTAAGAATTGAAAATTTTGCCAACCCCCTTTTTGTCAAAATCGTACGAAGATTGAGGGGCATTTTTTAAAGTACTATTTTCAGTAAAACCCAAACCCATTTGAGATATGTAAAAACGAGTATCTTTTGGGTTTCTTTGTCAAAATTTCCAGCTTTCGCTCAGACTCACCTCTTTTATAATTAATATTATCCAACTGTTTAATTTTATCATAAAACTTCAATCTTTCAGCAAAAATAACGTCATATTTCAACTGAACATTATCACGCTTACCACTCAACAACACTTAATTTCTTTTTAAGCAACATAAATTCATTTTCAATCTTAGCATTTTAGATTTAAGAATTTCTTTTTCTTCTCTTAAACCCTCGCTTAAGCATTTAAAATTGCAACTCTCTTCTCTTAACTTAAGCATTAAGTTTCTTTCACCTTTTAACCTATCTTTCAAAACTTTAAACTCAGCATTCATATTTTCAGTTTTCTTCATGAGTTCCGCGTTCAAAGAAATTACCTCATTCTCATTTTCAAATGATGAGCCTTCAGCTTCAGTTCTTGCCATTAAGCACATGTTTACCTGGGTAAAATGAGCAACTTTATCATCTGACGAGTCAATCAGCCAGCTTTCTTCTTCAGCCACCAAAGCCTTACCGTCCTCAAGGGCTTTTGCCAGATTAGCCTTCTTGAGATAGTAATTTGAATCTTTAAACTTCTTGAATCAGAAATCTTTGATGTAGTGACCCGACTTTCCACAGTTAAAGCATCTGCTCATTTAAGATTAAGCATCTTTCTGGTCTCTGGCTTTCCCAAACTTCTCAGGCCCGGCCTCCTTTCCCTTGCTCTAATCAAACTTTACAAACTTCTTCTTCTTCTTCCCAAATCTCTTCTGAAACATCTGTGTCAGAAAAGCAAGTTTCTTGGAGAAATCCCTAATATCATCATCTGAGTCAGTAGAGGAATCTTTAGTTGATTTACTCTCAGTCTGTTCAGATAATTCTGTCTTTTTAGAGACTTGGAGCTCTTTCCTTCAGATTTACTTTTTGCTTGCTTCCCTAACAAAAGAGCTAAGGAGCCATCCACCTTTTTCTTCTCAGTCATCAACTCTCTAACCGTTTCCTCTTGATCATATAGAATAGTGTAAAGATCATGAATGTCTTATTCATACATATTCTTGTTCATTTGTAGATTAACTGCAAGAGAGTTCCATTCCGACCTCAAATTCTTCAAAAACTTGTAGTTAATCTCAGACATGGATTTCTGAATACCGTTCCTCCTCAGGTCATTTAGAATAACATTGAATCTGCTGTATGGTTTTCATTCTCACGAGCCTTGAATCCCTCATAAGATCTGATGTACTGATTCATCCATGTCTAAATAGACTTTTCACTTCCTAACATCTGCTTCTCCAACTCATCCTATAATTCTTTTGTTGAGCCTTTGTTGTCAACTTTGTTAAAAAGTTCATTTGGAATGGCCATTAACATATAAGTCAAAGCTTTATTGTCAATTAGAACCCTCTCTTTCTCAGTTTCAATGTAATATCGTGGATCGTTCTTAATCTTAGAAGCAGGAACAACAATACCATAAGCGGTAGTCTGCTCAGGTAGATCCATATAACTAATGAGAGGTCTATTCTTTATCGATCCCATCAGCTTTTCATCCTTATTGTCAAGGAAATTAACCATCAAAACTTTCCATTGCATATATTCTCCAATAGCAAGAGCTGGAGGCTTAAGAGACACACGATAATCAACATATCCTTTGACATCTTTTTAAGACTTGAAAATTGATATTTTCAAAAGAATCGACAAAGACTGAATTTGAAATCTTTAAGAATAATATCCCCCTCCTGCGAATAATAAAACTGAAGCACCCCAGTTCCCTTAGAAAATAACTCAGCAAAGATTCTTGGACATAAAAAAAATTGATTATTGGACAAAGAATAAGACTCTCTGGACAACAAGTTGAGAGATATCCGGACAAGAGTAAAGTGCTATCTGGACAAGGGAGTAAGCACTATCCAGACAAGATGTTATCGGACAATAAAAGAATAGAACTTTCCGGACAAGGATAAGAGTTATGCGTACTACAAATAAACCAAACTTCACCGGTTAACAAGAATTAAAGTCTATCCGAACAAGGAAACACTTCACCGGACAAGGGACAAATATTATTTGGACAACAAGGAATAAAGACTTATCCTGACAAATGTTATCCGGACATAATAAGGGGATCTCCGGACAAGGGAATAATTGATAACAAAGATATCCAGACAAATTTATGAAGGATCACCGGACACTATATGATCAATTGAAACAAAGTATTCGAACAAGACTAATCTGGTCAGAATTCAAACAAGAACTTATTCGATAAGCAAAAACTCTTTCAAGCACACCTTTAACATCTGATAAGTAAGTTCTTATTGGACGTTGAATATATCCGATATCCGGTGATCTAATTTTGCTAACTCCAGAACATAAAACTTACCCAAAATTGATCTAAAATTTGCAATTTGATACAATTAACTTGTACAGATCGGTTTGCAATTAGCGTAGAAACAAGTTTAACACAACAATTATAACAAAATCAGATCAAATAGGTAGAATTAATAAAAAATGTCCAAGAACAGTAGCTCAAGAAGTCGAACATAGAAAATCACAAATCCAACAATAAATTGAAGTCCAAATCCAATTCTGTCAATCTAATTAAGCTCTGATACCAACTGTGATCCCAGATTCAAGTCATTACAATCAAATCATACAAAGATAATCAAGAACAAGATAGATGAATAGAACCTGTCGGCCAACTTGATTATGTAAAAGTTTAAGTATAAAATGTTCTTCATCACTAATCTTTCTCAATCTCAATCTGACTCTCAATTATGATTAACTGCTAATGATCGAAACTAACTACCATCTATTTATACCAACTAACATAAAAAAAACTACATTACAAAGCATTATAAAACATTTTAAGCACACATACATGAATACAACATTTATGATCCAACAAATAATAAATAAATAAGGTGATATTTCTTCAAGATTTTCCCTTAAAAGCATCAACAGCAATATCGTCCAATTTTAAAGACTTGACTTGCTGCTCTTGAAGCCATAAGCTTAATGATCCTTTTCTTCACTTGTCAATTTCAATAGTGTCTGCTTTGGTTATTTAAGTTGATACCCATTGGATCAAACTCTAAAGCTGAATTCCTACTCAAGTCCCTGTTCAATGAAAGAATCTCTGTCATAAGACTAGTTGCACTATTTTGTCAAGAAATTCACATATTTATCTATCTTTTAGTTGAATGAATTAGCTGCTTGTGAGGTCAAGTGGCAATTATGGGATTTTAAAGTATGTGTTGAGTTTTCTGGATATTAAAGCTGCATTTCGTGCAATCGGTGGGGCATTATTCACATTGGATATGATTGGATCTGAAAGTTGAAATTGAAGAATAAAGAGCTAAATTCGGGGTGGAGCTTGAAGATTCTATCCATACCAAGCATACTAAAGCTTTCTTAAAGAAAGCTGGGGAGAATACTTAATGGCTTCATGAAGATTATTGCTTTATAAAACCTTGAGGGGAGATTGTTAGGACCTACATTGGTCCTAAATATTCTAAAAGTTTTATTAAGCAATCCAGGCTAAGGATGGAAAATTCAAAGATCTACTGAGCTAAAATGACTAAATCTGTAAGAGTACATAAAGGTACTCTAGACGACTAAGAGGTTCTCTGGACAACCAGAGCTCGGGTACTCGGACACAGAGCTCACGCTCTCGGGCTTAGAGCATGGATACTCTTCTGGTTGGTCCATGCTCTAGACAACTATACTCTGAGCAACTAAGTGAATGCAGACTGAATTAAGATGGATGGTTCTGATCATATATTAGATAATGATTATTTCTATATTTGATTCAGTTTCCATGTAAACATCACATATATAAGAGGTGATATAGGCATAGGATAGAAGTGACATTACATCCGTCGACATACACAGATAGACACAAACATCACATGAGAGTCGATTAGGGTTTTAAGAGAGTTTGTTTTTTTCCATTCAAATAAAGAAAGTGGCCAGTTTCTATCCATTCTTCTTCTATAATATCTCATTTGCAATTCCTTAACCTTGTTCTATTGTCAGATCTAGGCCTACAAAAACTTTTCAATATCTTGGGGCTAATCTAGACCCAAAACCCATGGTATATCCTTTTCCATTTCCTCCAAAAGTAACGGAAGGACCTTTTTCAGACTTATATTCTAAGAGCAGGGTTTTTTCTCCGGTCACATGCCTCGAGCATCCACTATCGAGATAGCAAATGCCTTTTACTACTTGAGTAGAGGTTGAGGTTGAGGGATCACTTGAGAATGATGTCTTAGATGGTTCATCCTTGACATCCTTGGCCATAAGAAATAGATATGTCGTGTCTTCCTCATTTAAAGATGATTCGTTAGATGAGTCAACTCAGTCATTCATTAATGATAAGTCCTTCGCCCTTACGCTAGTAGTTCTTCATCTTTTTGTATTTCTTCTTCAGCTTCTGATACTTATCGTCTTTAGGCCTGATAGAGGATGAGATATTATAAGATGGCTTCACAGCTTTCTTTCACTCACATTCACTTGTAAAGTGTCCTTGACATTGACAGTTAAAGCAAATCATTGAGGCCTTATCAACTAGAGTTGAGTTTGGCTTGTCAGAGAAGGAGATTTATGGGAAATACTTTTTCTGGCAAACAGTCTAAAGAAATTAGTGAGGAGGGTCAGAGACTCGTCAAACTCTGATAAATCAGCTTCTGTTAAGTCCTCAGAGTTAGAGGGATCTAACTCAGTGATAGTAAAAGAAGAAGGAGGAGTTGCTGAAGGGGTTTCATAGATCAAAGCTAAGAGAGAGATTTTCATTCTCTTGAATCTTGAGAAGATTTTTTTTAGTTGTCGAGAATACTTGTGATTAAGAAATATCCCATAGAGAGTGCTAAGATATAGGGTGGACATGTCCTTAGACATCATCAGACACATGGTGTAACTATCCCATGATTATGGCAAACATTATAAAAACTTTGGCAGTGTCTTAGAGTTTAAATATTCTATTCCAACTAACCTAAGATCGATAAGAAGATAATTAAAATGTTGATTTACTTTAGACAAAGATTCAAAGTTTCCACAGAGAAAACTTTAATATTGTCTTACTAAGATCATCTTCCTCGATTCTTGTACATAAGATGTACCTTCATATTGAACACATAAAGTGTCCCACATGGATTTTGAGGTTCTTAGTTTCATTACAGAGTCATAAACCCCCTCAGGAAGAGACATGGCTATTATAGATTGTTGTTCACGCATAAGACTATAAGAACACGCAATGATTGAATCTGTCAGCTTGTCTATTGATCAAATGATTGAGTATAGAGACCATTTTTTGTGCCATAGGCGACGCCCTAAAATAATGAGCTAATGATTGCAATGAACGCATTAACCTATTATTGATCCTCTCTCTCTCTCAGTGATTTGATGATAATCCCTTTTCACTTATACGTTGTATTTATGTTTCTGTATTTTCAGTTCCAGCGATCATCATTGAACTTGTTCAGTGATCGCTGAAGAACTTGTATTGTAATTCAATCAGAGACAGCGATACTACAAGAAGACAACAGTCACACCAAAGAATCTTCAGCCAAAGTGGAAGACTGAAATTGAAGATTAGAGACTGGCAAGTACGTTATCTGAAGAGGTACTCAGTGATTACAGGCCTGTCTACATACATGTGAAGAATGCTCAAGCCTCAACGAATGCTGAAGAGACCTCCAGGTTATTCCAGCATTCAGCGATCAAAGGAAGCTTACTTACGATTGTTGTTGTCTTGTCCTTATGCACACAAAGAACAAACCCATACCCTTCTAAATGTTGGTACGGTACGGAGCCGACTAGTTGACTCTATTGCCCWCCAACTTTAGGTAAGGATGTCTGCTCATGAATAGTGCTTTTTCTACTATTCACTGTACCAAAGGACAAACCTTCCTCTTAAGGCTTGACACGCACTCTAACCCTACCATATTGCATTAAATGAACATTTAATGCATTCGATATAAATAGAAGTGTTTCTTCTCCTTGCAGAGTGCGCGTAACTCACTCTCTAAACCTAATTCTTACTTTGAGCACTTTCGAGCTTAAGTAAAAGAACCTTTCTTTACAACATTTCTTTTCTCATTTGCTAAGAATTTGTGTGTAACCAAGGATTGTTTAGATAGGTTTTCTTACCTTCTCTTTCTGTAAACAGTCTTGTAAAATTTGTATTGATCTTCTTTATCAATATACATTTTAAATTTGAAAATATTGTGTTTGTATTCATCCCCCCTTCTATAAACTGTTTTATTTATCATGTAGACCCTCAAGGGACCAACAAGTGTTATCAGAGCAGTGTTCTATCTTCTCTAAGTTGTTTATCTGTTTTTCTGCATTAGTTTATCTCTTTCTCTAGATAACTTTATTGGTTTTAAATGGCTTTGCAAATTACAAACACACACACACACACACACACAAAAGATAATGGCTCTCTTGCCAAACCTCCCCGGTTCATCCGTGACAACTTTAGTCTATGGAAGAACCTGATGTCCCTCTTTCTTGAATGTGTGGATCATGAAATTCCACATTACATAGAAAATGGACCATATGTACCATTTGCTATTGCTCTGGCTGTTCCAGCAACAGCTATGACTGTCGTGATTCCTGAATGACAGATTCCAAAGCTCCCTTATCAGTAGAGTGATGAAGACAAGAAGAAAATAGCTATAGAGACATGCACTAGGTCTATAATAGCTATGTCTCTTCCTGACAAGATTTATCATTCTGTGATGAAGCTCAAGACTTGTAAATCCATGTGGGACACACTTTGTGTTCAATATGAAGGAACCACTCAAGTTCAAGAAACTAGAAAGAACAATTTAGTAAGGAAGTACAAAAGCTTTCTCTATGGAAAGTCTAAAACGCTGTCTGAAGTACATCAACATTTTAATTGTCTCTTTATTGATCTAAGGGCTATAGGCAGAGAATATTCCAATTATGAAACTTTAACAAAGTTTCTGGAATGTCTTCCTGAGTCTTGGGACACCTTTTTCATGTGTCTTAAGATGTCTAACGACATGTCCACTCTTTCTCTCTCTACTCTCTATAGGATTCTACTTAACCATGAGTAATCTCGTCAACTGAAGAGAAATCTAGTTAAAGATTCTAGAGAAATGAAAAGCTTTCCTTTAGCTTTGATCTCTGAAGCTTTTTCAGCTGAAATTTCTTATACCCCTTTTGTTTCTTTTCTTCCTCCTGTTGTTATTACAGAGATAGACACTTCTATCTCTGAGGATATTCTAGAATCTGATCTAGCAGATTTTGATGAATCCCTGACCCTCTTGACTAAGTCTTTCAGGAAGTTCGCCAGCAAAAGCAACTACCGTAGATCTCCTTAGCTGTCCCTTAGGGAAAAGCCAAAGTCTGAAAGAATAGACAAGGCTTCAGCTCTCTGCTACAATTGTCACCGGTCTGGACATTTTACAGGTGAATACAGATCGAATAAAGCTACAATGCCATCTTTCGAAAACCCATCCTCCTTCAGGACTAAAGATGAAAATTACTTAAAATAGAAGGAGAAGTACATGAAGGTGAAGAACAACCAGCGAAAGGCTATGGGCCTTGTCGCTGAAGAGCATGACTGGGCTGACTCATTCGATGAATCATCTTCTAACAAGGAAGATACAACCTATCTTTTCTTGATGACCAAAGATGCAGATGAAGAGTCTTCAGAAGCATCTACCTCTTCTGAGCCATCTACCTCTTCTACTACTTAGGTATGTTCCTTGAATGAACCCTATTCTTCTTCTAGCCTATCCACACTAGATATGTTGACGGTTGATCTTTACAATGCCCTCAATGGAAAATCTAAAGCAGAAATGCTTAATGTTGATCTTCAAGAACAGTTGAAGATTTACCATTCTAAGATGAAAGAGCTAACCTTTGTTGAAGAAAATCTTAAGGATCAGGTCATTGTAAACCAAGCCATCATCGTTGAATACGAAAAGGCTATCACTGAACGTGAGCGAGCAATCGCTGAACTTAAGGCTGAGAAAGCTACCATTGAAGGGTGGTGTAAAGCTTCTCCCAAAGCCTCTGAGATCATTAACGCTCGAATTTCCGCCAAGATAACAACGGGTCTAGGATTCTCCTACGATCAGGAAGAACATGTTATAGACAGGTCCATGCTTAAATTTGGCACCTTTGTCTCTTCTATTCCTATCACTTCTTCCTCTCAGTCTTCTCCTGCTGAGATTCATCTTGAAGGAACTCCTTCGAGTTCTAGTTGCAAAGAGAAAGGTAAATCCATTGTCACATCACCCCTTTCTAAGAAGTCTAACAAGTCTAATAGATCAAGGTCTATTCCTTCAGCTTCTAAAGCTTCTTCTTCCTCAGGGACTAGGAAATCTGAACCCTCTCAGAAATCCAAGTCTTAGCTCAAGGTGAACTTTTCACCTAAGGAATCCAAAGCCTCAAAGGATCCTCCTAGAACCGATGAGAAGGGAATCCTTGGAGCTGGTCCCTATTCTAATCTGATACTTCCTGACCCTAAAGCTATCTTCAACTTTAGGAAGTGCAAACACTGTGGTGAGAAAACATATATTGCCAGCAAGTGTCCTTTTGAAGTGAAGGCTGGTTCACCAGCTAAGGGAAAGAAAGTAGCCAAGGCTGAGAAATCAACTAAGACGAAATCATCCACTAAGGCTGCAAAAGTAACCAAAGTGAAGCAAACCGCTGGAGCCTCTTCTTCAGGCTCAGTGAAGACAACTCTTGCTCACAAATCTTCAGCATCAGATGTTGTAATCCCCACCACTGAAGCCTCTTCTTCAGGATAAGTGAAGACTTTCACTGAAACTTCTTTAGTAATGTTAGAGGATGTTCCTCTTTCCAGTCAAACCTCTTCAAGTTTAGTGATGCCATCTACTGATACTGTTTCCTTAGCAACAGTGGATGAAGCCTCTAACAAAGCTGGACCCCAATAGTTGGGTACCAATAGCATTCTTAAATTGTTTCCTTGTGCATGACGTCAAAGGTATATGGTATCTTGATAGCGGATGTTCAAAACATATAACTGTAGACAAATCCCAGCTAACTCATTTCAAGGAAGAAAGAGGACATTTCGTAACCTTTGGAGGTAACAAAAAAGGATATACCATAGGTTTTGGTATATTAACTAATGGTGTAACAACGTTCAAACGTGTTGCATATGTTGAAGGACTGAAGCACAATCTTCTTAGCATCAGTCAGTTGTATGACAAAGACTACATAATAAAATTCTCGAAGAATTCATGTCACGTTCTTGACAAAGATGATAAGGTTGCCTTAACCTGTTCTCGCCTAGAGAATGTACATATCATTAATATGAATTACTCTCTCACTGAGAATAGTTTCTTTTTTTTCTAAAGCCTCGTCAGACATTAACTAGCTATGGCACAAACGACTGTCTCATCTCAACTTCAAGAAACTCAGCGAGCTGTCAAGAATTGGTCTTGTCACTAGTCTTCCTCAACATTCTTTTGCGAAGGAATCTCTTTGCTCAGCATGTGAAAAAGGAAAACACACAAGAGCTAGCT
The DNA here is from genome assembly GCF_001531365.2 of Cynara cardunculus var. scolymus. Classification (NCBI taxonomy): domain Eukaryota; kingdom Viridiplantae; phylum Streptophyta; class Magnoliopsida; order Asterales; family Asteraceae; genus Cynara; species Cynara cardunculus. The sequence continues at coordinate 43,199,137 of NC_037529.1, forward strand.
TCAAGTCTAAGCAAATCTCTTCAGTGACTGCACCTCTTCAGCTATTGCATATGGATCTCTTTGGTCCTATCAACGTGCAATCCTTAGCTGGAAAGAAGTTTACACTTGTCATTATTGATGAGTATGCCATTTGGGTCTTCTTTCTCAGATACAAAGATGAAGCACCTGAAGAAATCATTTCGTTCATCAAGAAAATAGAAGTACTCAATAATGTTAAGGTACGATCTATTATAAGTGACCATGGCACTAAATTCAAAAACAGCACTATGGATAACTTTTTTGAGGACAAGGGAATCTCTCACAACTTTTCTTTAGTGAGAACTTCTTAGCAGAATGGGGTCGCTGAAAGAAGAAATCGAACAATCATTGAGGCTKCTCGATCAATGCTCAGCGAATCCCATCTCCCTACTCAATTGTAGGCTGAAGCTGTCAACACCGCTTGTTTCACTMAAAATCGATCGCTGATTGTGAAAAGATTCAAGAAGACAGCCTGTGAACTTTTTCATGGAAGAAAACCTTCTATAAGTTTTCTTCATATATTTGGTTGTACTTGTTACATTCATAACAATCGCGACCAACTTCGAAAGTTTGATGCCAAAACTGATGAAGGAATCTTTCTTGGATAATCTTTAGTATCCAAAGCCTTCAGAGTATTCAACAAACGAAGACAGACGATAGAGGAATCTATTCATGTCACCTTTGACGAATCTCAATCAGCTAATTCAAAACCCATCTTAAATGATGAGAATGAATTAGAAAACATGATGTTCTCTCACTTTGGACAACCTGAAGCTTCTTATAGTGCTCCTCTCAACACTGAATCTCTTGAAGCTAAAGATGATCCATTCATCATTCCAGTTACATCTAGTTACTCCAACACATCTTCTTCAGAGATCGCTGCCATGCCCATTAGTTATGTTCCTCCTCCTACTTCAAACACTGATCAATCAGAGAATGAAATGCCTTCAGTATTTGAACCTGTTTCAGTCGTGAATCTGAGGCTCCTTAGGGAATAGTTCGTATTGCTGAAGATACTGCAGCTGAAGCCTTATCTTCTGTTCCTGAACTCGCTTACTCAGATGAAATTCCTCTATCGGCTCAACAATGGACTAAAGACCATCCAATTCATCAAATTCTTGGTGATCCAGATGCAGGTATCAAGACACGTCGTGGTCTAGGTAATATCTGTCTCTTTGTCAACTTTCTTTGTTTAGTTGAGTCCAAGAACATCAATGATGCTATCTCTAACTCTAGTTGGGTCCTTGCCATGCAAGAGGAGCTCATTGAGTTTGATAGGAACAAATTCTGGTACCTTGTCCCATGTCCATCTGACAAATCAGTGATAGGCACCAAATGGGTATATCACAAATGAGACCTTCGCACCATTGGCTAGACTCGAAGCAATTCGACTCTTTCTAGCCTTTGCTGCTCATAGAGACTTCAAAGTCTACCAAATGGATGTAAAGAGCACTTTCCTAAATGGGAAACTTCAAGAAGAAGTTTATGTTGAATAACCTCCAGGGTTTCTTGACCCTAAGTATCCAAACCATGTCTACAGGTTGGATAAAGCTCTTTATGGGTTAATAACAGGCTCCTCGTGCCTGGTATGATACCCTTTCCTCATTTCTCATCTCTAAGAAATTTTCTCGTGGAAAGATTGACCAGACCTTATTCCTTAGGAAAGTTAAGGGTCACATCATTCTAGTCCAAATTTATGTCGATGATATTATATTTGGTTCCACTAATCCCTCTTTATGTTTTCAGTTCGCTGATCGCATGAAGAAAGAATATCATACAAGCATGATGGGAGAACTAACATTCTTTTTAGGTCTTCAGATCAAACAATGAGATAAAGGTATCTTTATCAATCAAAGTATGTATGTTTGTGACATGCTGAAGAAGTTTGATTTATCCAACAGTTCATCTATGAAGACTCAAATGGCTCATTCACTCTCTCTCAACAAGGATCCAAATGGAAAGCTTGTAAACGTTACTGTTTATAGAGGAATGATCGGCTCCCTGCTGTATCTAACAGCTAGTCGACCCGATATCATGTACTCCACATGCTTATGTGTAAGATATCAAGCTGAACCAAATGAATCCCATCTGATTGCTGTCAAATGCATATTCAGATATCTTAAGGGAAMTYCTAACATGGGTCTTTGGCACCCTAAAGGTTCAGGTTTTGACTTAATCGGTTATTCGGATAGTGATTTTGTAGATTGCAAAATTGATAGGACAAGCACCACTGGAGGCTGTCAGCTTCTAGGTGGAAAGTTGGTGAGCTAGACAAGCAAAAAGCAAAACTTAGTGTCCACATTAACAGCTAAAGTTGAATACGTAGCCGCTGGTAGTTACTGTGCCCAAATTCTTTGGATGGAAAACCAGCTGATGGACTATGATCTTCAGTTTTCAAAGGTTTCTATATATTGCGATAGCACTAGTGCTATTGCAATTGCAAAGAACCTTGTACTTCACTCCAAGACCGAACATATTGAGATCTGATATCATTTTATCAGAGATCATGTTATGAATGGTGATATTGAACTTCACCTCGTTCCAACTGAGTATCAACTCGCTGACATTTTGACCAAGCCTCTTGATGAGACAAGATTCAACATCGTGATCAGCAAATTGGGGATGTTAAACACTGAAGGCTAATCTTCAGTTATTAAGCATCACTTAGTAAGTGAAATGATTCAGTGCTCTATCTCTTACGCTGAACTTTTGAGTAAATATATCWWCCTCTCTCAGGTATGATTACTCTTCTCTTTTCTTCGACTTAAAACCTTCACTGAAGCTTTTCTTCTTCAGTGACTAAAGTTTTAAAAGTTGGTTTCAGTGATCTTCTTATCACTGACCATATATAAGTATATCTTTATACTTATTCTCTTAAAAATAAAAAATGATTACTGAACCTTTTCGATCAGTGATTAAAATGTTTGTTTTTAAATGTCATTTTAAGTGATTCTCTTATCACTGACACTGATGTCTTAAAACCCTCACAGAAGTCTTTCATCTTCAGTGATAAAATGTTTTAAACGGTCTTTTTAGTGTTTCATTAAACACTGTATGACTCTTCGTTTTCTTAAAAACCATTTGTTTTTAAGATAAAATAGTTAATGAACCGTCTTAATGATGACATTCCTTATTTACTATGCGCAACGCTTTGAGACGTGTAAAAAAGTACTGTCATTACGCTACCTCATTTAATGCCATCCAATCATGGATGAGAATGTGCCATTTTTCATCATGGGCACTTTCCCCAACCGTCGTCTTTTTACTCTCTCATATTCCTTCTCTCTCCTCGTACCTATAAATATGAGACTTCTTCTCCACTTTTCTCTTTACGCTCTCAAAATTCTTAGACGAACCTCTGCTAGAATTTCTCCAAAGCAAGAACTCTCTCAAATCTTCAAGTCCTTTCAACCTTTTCTCTCAAATCTCTTAAGGTCAAAATCTTCTTTTTCTTTATCTTCTGTCATAAGAAATAAGCTTAATAATTTCAAGAAACTTGTTCTCTTGAAATATTAAACTACAAAGATTATTTAATCAACTCTTACTTGGTTATAATCTTATTTCTGTATACACATTCTACTTCAAAAACCCTAACTATTTTTTAAGGATTTTTCAAAAGAGATTTTTATTGATTCAAAAACTTTTCTATATTCTTTTCCCAAAACAATCTTGGTTTTTACTAACAACCTGTTTCATCTTATTATTATTTTTACTAACAACCTTTTCACTTGACGAGGTATCCTTCAAGGCCAACAACCACATTGCCTTGTTGGATATAACCTCTTCAAAGGCAGACTACCAAGAAGCGGCCGACTTCCTCAAACAGTCGTCGCTCGGCTTCACACTCAACCATGAGCCCATCGTGGTAAAAGAACTTCTCCAGCAGTTCTGGTTTACTACTGAGGTCATCGAAGTTGAGGTCAAGCCTGGACGTCAAGTTGAACAAGTCAACTTCACCTTCAACCGCATGGAAGTGACGTTTGGCATGAACACCTTGAGGACAGATCTTCGCCTTCCCAAAGGCCCCTACGACAGTGAACCCACAACGGGCGAGATCATCGAGTGTCTCGACGCCATTGGCTATCAATGGCCAATGAAGAAGGACTCAAATGTTCCAATAAAGTCCTCGTCGAAGATCGAGAAGAACAGGATGTCAGCTGTCTGGCAATATCTGTTCTCTCATTTCATCCAGTGCATGGGTGGAAATACTGGAGGCCAGGACCATGCCTCTAGGATCGCTTGACCACAGGTGTATCTGCGATTCAGCGTCTTGTTTCAGTCATTTTCGAAGACCTGATGCTCAAGTTGAACAAGCGCCAGCGAGAAAAGGTGGTGCCTTACACCAGGTTCCTTTTGATGGTCTTTGCGAAGATCTTTGGAGATCATTACTCCACGGAAGGCAACCTTCAGGTTTCCAAACTTGGATCCAGGATTCTGGATTTTAAGCTGAGGGAGAGTGATGTGGCGCTAACTTCTATTGTGTCCATCACTATCTCTTCTCTTCAGGTGGCCAGGACAAGGGTAACCCCCCCCCCGAGTCTAACCCAACCACAAAAACCACTTCAAAACAACCCTCTCAACCAACTCTTGGTTCTTCTCATAGAGCCAAGAAGGCCAAAAAGGGGATAGCCACATCTCTGGCTGAAGCCTCTTGTCAGGTTTCAGCTTTTGAAACTAGCCTTAACCCCGAGGCACCTTTAGCTAATCCTCCTAGCTCTTCAGTGATTCCTTCTATCACTATCGTATAAGTGGCACCTATCCCAACCGCCTCAGTGACCCAAATCACTGAAGGTTTGAATATCAGTGCCACTACCTTATCTTTCCGCAAACAGTCTTGTAAAATTTGTATTGATCTTCTTTATCAATATACATTTTTAATTTGAAAATATTATGTTTGTATTCATCCCCCCCCTTCTACAAACTGTTTTACTTATCTTGTAGACCCTCAAGGGACCAACACCTATTCTAGAAAATAGGGAAACTATTTATACCTTAAATGTATTTACAAATTAAGCCCTTCTACTTTACTACAAACAAAATAAATAACTAACATTCTCCCATTTTTGTAATAAAGCATGTCTAAACAAATCTTCGTCTTCTCGGGCAGTGGCCAACGTATGTGTCAAATCTTCGCATTAATTTTTGGTACTCCACCTTTTTCTCAATAAGGTTCAGAGCATTCACCATCAAGTTTTTGTCATGTGGGTTAAGGCTATTCAGGCCTTTTCTTCTCTCCGATATTGTTAGAGTACACTATGCCAAACTCAGGCTACTCTATAATCAAGAACAAAGGCATGGGCTCTATGTCTTCAAGATTCTGCTTTGGCATCAACAGATTTATCTTCAGTTTATTACTCTCGATACCCAACTGCAAGTACGTCACGTACCTAAGCATTATTTGATGGAGCATGAAGCGTTTGTTAGCTTCTAGAGCTATTTGCATGTCTTCTGGTCTAATAGTCTAGTTATGGATGTCCAAGTATATGGTCTCGAAATCTTTGAAAGATAAGATCCTGAGGGCAGCTTCTGAGAACTTCCATTCCTTGCCGTCAGCTCTGAGAACGGTGAAAACTGAGAATCGAATATTCATGAGTCTGTCAGTAGAGATGTTCTTTATGCCCTTCATCTTGTTCCTTGTCTTGACCATCTCTAGCGGTTGAGCCTTAGCCTTTAGCATGTGCATGTATTCGATGACCGGAATGATGTTGAAGTGTGTGACGTGGAGAACCCACACCAGATGTAATTCAACAATTCTTCTGATGAAGACTTTGAACTCAGTATCTTCTAGGAACGAACCCTAATTCTTGTTCCCTCCCACCCTAAACATGAGTTTCTGCTGGAGTACTTTGGCCTGAGGTTTTCTGACTTGTTAATGGTTGGGGAATCGACTGATCACTTGATGCTTATTCTGGTAAGGCTTCATTGAGATCGTTGATGTGGTCGAAGTCCCATTCTTCAAGCATTTCTTCATTAGAGAATGCGAAGAAGTTGTCAATTTCTTCTTTGATTTGTTGACACTGGGGCCCTTCTTCATCGGATGCTAAGTCTATAACGGGGCATGAGACCTCAATAGTAGAAGTACACATTTTAGCTCTTTGACCTTCAGCAACCTTTGACTTTTCAACCATTGACTCTAGTTCCACCTACAGTGCTTCAGTAGATTGTTGACTATAACCTTGACTTTAAGAATGTGATGGTTCAACACTTGGAGTTGGTCTTTGGATTTCACGAGAGACGTTAGGGTTGGTGGTTCTCTATCTCTTCTCCCTCTCGTTATGATCAGGGTCATCATCCCCATCATCATGTCTGCGTTTTGAACCACTTATCTGACTCTTGCACTTTTCCTCAAGGATCTGAATCCTCTTAGGCATGGTCTGGAATGATGACTTGATGGTGTCTACTTCTATGTTGATCTGCGAAGATAGACTTCAAAAACTTCTTCTGACCTTATCTTGAAAATAGTGGAACTCTGGTCTCGTGAGATACTCAGGTTGAGTTTGCGTCCTGGGCATACTAATGAAGTTAGCTTCTACTCTCCTCCTTCATGTAGTAAGGACCGTAGTTCTTTGGTGGAGCAATCCACTGGTTGTCTCGGCTCAGGAGTAGGTTATTGTTGTACATGTGGACTATGATTCACGTGCACCTTGACAGATTTACCCTTCCGTAATCTCCTCAGTTCATCCACTTGATTGTGCATGGACGCTTGACCCTAGCAAGGGCTTCTGCAAGCATTTAGGTAGCTATTTCAGGTAAATGGGTACTAGATTTTCCCTTCAGTAATATCCTCAGTTCATCTACGTAACCTTTCTGTTGATACATTAGTTGAATCCACTATGTGAACTATGTTCAATGTTGGCGATGATGTGGCACTGGTATAATTTATGTCCCGTCCTCGTGAAGTATCTATAGAATATACCACTTGGGATGTTCCTGCATATTCATGAAGAATCGCGGTTTTAGCAACAGATGCTCCAAGTGTTTGTGTCCTAGGCAGTGTTTTGGGTGCTAGACTCGATGTGTTGGTCCCAACTGGTCTACTAATTTTAATACCCACACTTTTCGAGCAAGAGTTGGATATAGTATGTGTTGGTCCCAGCTGGATCTACAAGAGTTTATTGGTAACAGTTTGTAGAAGGGGGGATGAATAGAAACACAAAAACTTTCACTTTTAAAATTTATATTTTGAAAAAGAAGGATCAATACAAATTTTATAGATTGTTTCCGTAAAAGATAAGGTAATAAACCTATCTAAACAATTTAAAGATACACATAATTACACATAGCAAAGAAAAAAATTTGTTGTAAGAAATAAAGACTTAGAAAAGTGTTATTCACTTGTTCAAAGTGGTTCTTTCTCTTTAGAGAGAGAGTAGTAAGAGAAGTAACTTCTTGGGTAAGTTTCATAAAAAGAAAGAGCGATAACTGAGTAGAAAACACTCAACTATTTATACCCATTGCATTAAAAGCAATTAAGAAGGTACACAACACATGTCAATCTTTTAGAGGAAAACTTGTCCATTCCAAAAGTAAATAGTCCTTTTGGTTGTTGATGATCAAACATCTTTCCATAGAGTTGGTGAGCACTATAGAGTCAACTGAGTGGCTCCGTACAATACTATACTCTAGAAAAGGTATGCATTTTTCCTTAGCGTGTGGAAGGACAAGACAAAAACAAATATGCATGATACGCTTCATTTGATCGCTGAATGCTGGGATGACGCTGGAGGTCTCTTCAACATTTGCTGAAATTTGTTCAGTCTTCACAGATATGTTGACAAGCTTGTAATCACTGAATGCGGCTTCAGATCACGAACACACTAGTCTCTATTCTTAAGTTTTTGTCTTCGACATTGCTGAAGGTTCTTTGGTGTGAGTTTTGTCTTCTAGAAGTATAACATTCACTTGAGAGTTACAATACATATCCAGCGATCAACGAACAGACTCAGTGATGATCACTGAAACTAAATAAATAGAAACACTATCCTTTGATAGGTAAAAGGATTATCATCAAATCAATTAAAGATGATCAACAGTATGTGTTGAATCCCCATGTCCAATTGAAACTAACAACTACTAAGAGGTGCTAGAGTGGATGGGAGGGGTTTGCAGTTGCATAGCTAGGTGAACTATGACTTGTTCAATATCAGATCTCAATGGATAAGACCCTATAGTAGATGTGGTAACCCGACTTATGGTGGTTTGGGCTCGGTCTTGACGGTTTTTAACATATTCTCATGCTTCGTCCCTTCATACACTCTCTCATCATTTTCGACTTAAGGACTCTAAGTTCTCCTTATCTCTCCAACAGTAGATGTTACAATGTCATCCAAATCCATGATATCAGAATCATGGATCAGTTCTTTTTCAGAAATGGGCTCCGTTATCTTAGGCAGTGCTCCAATATGACTGGGTAGGTGATCAACATTGTCGGGCGTATCATCATCGTCTGATGTGCCGTCAGTTGATTCATTTTTTGCTGATGAAGATGTTGAGACAACGGTAATTGGATCTCCGTCATTCGATGAATCATCTTCATCAGTAGAATATTCAGATGCATAACTAGAGGCACCCCCATCGCCTAATCCTTCTTCACTGTCTTTTTCAATCTCACTACCTAAACCTACCTCCTACGTACCTCAGGAATTGATCCTTGGGGAGCTCCAGCCAGTTCAGACTGGACCGTTAGACCATGGGCCTTTCTATATGCTACCACACATGGTGTGCTCTGGTCTGCATAGACGATTAACTCAGCGGATATCAGGAGGACCTATTCGGTCAGGCAGCTTGATGAAGTGCATGACGAACATCGGTCCTCCTTTTTCTATTGGGCACTTTAGGATATCGTTGTTCGACCGCATTAGGATCTTGATGATGACTTAAACGAACCACTTAAATGGCACAAACTTCCGAGCTTTATTGTTCGACTTGTAGTGCACCACCTCGACAAGTTCGTTCCAGATAAAAATTGTATAATCGTTATGCAGGTGGAAGGCAATCCCGTGGAACATTCTCAAAACTGAGAATTTCCTTATCCATCCTCGTATGTTTAGATGTCATGAAGCGGTTGATTATACTAAAAAGCTTGTACATGATTGGTTATAAGAACGCCCTCTTGAACTATTTTGCTGCAGTATGATTTTTAGCGTAACCCAGGGTGCGGAGATCGGTATAGATTTGATGATCCAAGGAAAAGTCATCAAAATCTTATGTCTTTGATCGGAAGTCTAGTCAGGAAGTCCTAGGACGCGTCCCAACCGCCTTAGATTAAGTGTCATCTCGAAGTGTGTCTATGTTGGCAGTGAAATGGTGGTTTTCAACAACTGGGTGATACTTGATGGTCTTCCAGAATTGTTGGAAATAGATCATTGGGGTGTGGGTGGTCATTGTGAGGGCGGTTTTTAGAGGGTGACCTTTTAGGATATCAAGGATAATCTGGTGATCACACCTGATTGAGAAATCGAGGGCATGGTTGTTAGGTTGGATTTTTAGGTAGTGGGTTTTAAGAATTAGTTCATTGTCGGGGTTTGTGGCATTGATAGATGGTACCAAGGACCAGATGGATGGTATGGGTTCTCCTCATTTTTCATGTTGTCTTTGTCGTGAGCCATCTGCATTGTATACATGTTAGTATAAAACCCAGACTCGGACAAATTTGCAAAATCAGATTGGAAACCTTTGGAAAAAATTTCAGAAAGAAAAAGAATTCCTAAGTGTTGAAGTTGTCACATGACTAAGAGCAATTGTTGCATAACTATTTAAGGTTGTAGCATCATAAGGATGCTGTTGATCCCAGATCTCTAAATAACACTAATAATCTAGTTATGARTAACCAAATTATAGKGAKTTAATGAAGAAAGTTATGAAGTCTCAAGAATAAAATAAGAAAGTTTAAGAACAATTTTGAGCTTCAAAGGTTTTACTTTATAGATTCATAAACGTAAAACAAATAGTAAAAGTCTTATTTTTACAATAGACCTAATCATCTATTTATACTAAATGACTATTAAGAAGATAACTATCTAATGCTACTTTCTAGCAAATCGTCTAGCTAACAGATAGAGTTTATCTTTCTCATGGATAAACATTAATAATAAGATAAACTTGAATTCCAAGCTGTTGATTTGTYATCTCMAGCTGTCATTCATGATATGATGATTTCATCCTTATCTTCAAATCTTCATTGCATGCTTGGATGAAGTGCTGGAAAGTCTTTTAAGTGTTGCTTGTCCAGAGGATCGATGAGGATGGTCTTTCCATCGCATCCTTGGACCTGTCCATTGATCATCTGGTTGAACTTGTCCATTGGTCCAATGGTTGAACTTGTCCATCGGTCCAATGGTTGAACTTATCCATCGGTCCAATGGTTGAGCTATCCATTAATCCAATGGTTGAATTCCAGACTTAGTTGATTCTGCTTTGATGTCTTCATTGGTCTTCTGGTTCTTCATCACTTGTTGTTTTTCATTACTTTTTACATTTTGCATTGTGGGTTTTAACAATCTCCCCCTAAGTAATGAAAAAACAAACAAAGTCTAATCTAGACACATATGTGAAGAACATACACTAGTCTAGTAGAAAAACATTAAACTCCAATTTTTTTATTGGATGATGAAATTTCTTTACAATATTGGAAACAAATTACATCAAGACAAAATAAGCAAAAATTTTATCTCATCGTTAACTACCTGAGTATATCTCTTTGAAGCGCAAGAGTAGTCTTCGATAAGCAATGATGGTTGATATCTCATGTATGAGATGRCYYCCCTCTTCCCTTGGCACATGGTTTCTGCCCAGTCTTTCTCTAATGTTTTTCTAAAACCATTCAAGTGTATCCGTTGGATACTTGAAGGCTTCAGTCAATCTGAAGAACTTTTTAACCCCAAACTCATTCTTGTAAACAAGTCCGAGTTCAGGTTGAGTAAGAACTGAAGCATAACGTATCTCCTGCAAGCCCTGGAAATCTTCATTTGGAGGAGCGCAAGATAACCTCTCAATGCATAGCCTAAAAGCAATTTCAAAATCGCTTTTGGCTTGGTGCTTCACCAGGGACTCCATTGTCTTGACAATAGCTCTGTTCGCCATTCCAAATCGTATCCCATGATCTTGCCTTTGAGTTGTGTAGGCATATAACTCAATCAAGTCATATGGATTGAGCTTGATGAGATCATTCTCGTTGAACACGCTAACTACCCCATGGGCTCTTTCCACACTGAACTCGATGTAGCGTATGGCTCTGTTGGCAAATGACTTTATTTTTAAGTCTATGACTCTTCTTATTCCATCGGTCGAAAAGACAGCTTGAGGTGGTTTAGTAGTCTGTCTTATGAAACGATGATGTAGAAGGTTCATAGACTCTGGCGATAGAATTGGAGGATTGGTTGACAGGCTTTCTTCGCGTTCTTGGTACATGTATTGATGAATGTTTTCCATCATTATTGGTTCCCTGGGTGACAATTGAGGTCTTCTCCTCATCGACTCCATGCTTTAAATTATTTCATCCACCAGGCCTTGTGGAGGATGCCCCGAGGAAGAAGGGATGTCTGCATGCACCACAGGATGTTGGGTTGAGGGTTGTGTCTCGGCTTGGGGTTGTGTATGGGTAGAGGGTGAGTTTTCTTTGGTTGGTTTAGTTTCAAATGGTTGAGAGGTTTCTGGTAGGGTTTGGGGCCGTTGAGGCGATGGTTGTGTTTTGTGGGTTCTGGTTGTGAGGTAAGAGTGAAGGGTCGAGGTGTTGGAGAAGGTGTTAAGGGTAGGTTTGTTGTGGGTGAGGGAGTGAAGGTTTGGTTTGTTTTTGTAGGTGGTGTTTTTGGTTCTTCATCGGTTGATGAACTCAACACGATGGGGTCTGATATTGTGGCTGAGGGAACTTGGATATTCTGTTCTTTATCAGAGGGCAAGGCCTCTAGTTCCCTTTGTTGGGTTTGTTGGGTTGATGGTGGTTGTTGTGGTGATGATTGTTGTTGTGGTGATGGTTGTTGTGGTGCAGCGGATCCTGTTTGTTGTGTAGCCGCCGCCTCTGTCTCTCCCTCATGAGGTCCAAGACCTTGATCATCAGGGTCTTGGTCTTCATGCCTTGGTCGTTTGTAGGGGCGGCTGGAAGAGCAGGATACTCTTGATCTATTCTTCTTTTTCCACATTCGAATGTGGGAAGCGAGAGTGCACACTCGATCCTTATTGCGATGTTGTTCCATTGTGCGAAGGAGAGTGTTTGTTCATTCTTGTTGTTGTTGTAAACTCTTCCTCAGTGCAGTGGTGGGTTCAACGGATCGAGCAGCGAACTTTGCACTTATCTCATTGAAAGAGGAGATAAGTGCCTTTGACAGAGCCCGTAGATCGGCTCGTGTAGCAAAGTCTGTACCTGTGGAGGGAAGAGGTGGCACAGAGGTTGTTGCAGATGATGGAGGTTGGGTAAGGTTAGCAAGAAGATTTCTCACCTCTGTAGTGAAGGATGAGAAGACGGCTTCATAGGAAGGGCCTGCAGAGGGAGGTGGGGTTTGAGTTTGTGGTGGGATATGGGCAAGTATGGTGGCGGGTAATTGGGTGAGGGTTGTTTGTATGGTGGCCATTTGGGTGGTGAGAGTGGCAAGGGTTTCATCGATGGATGAGGTGGATGAAAGTTGAGGGTGAGGTATTTGGGAGGTGATGGAGGCTGGTAGTTGATGAAGATTGCGAAGGATGGTTTGGAGTTGGGAAATGATGTAGGTTAAGTTTTCATCGGCCTCAGTTGCCTGAGCCGTGAGGATGGCGATTGATTGGATTAGGATTTGGTTTCGTTGGGTGGCTAAGGATGATATGGTATTGTGTTGTTGGGTTACTGTTTGTTGGAGGATTTGAAGGCGGGATGAGTTGGTTTGGGTTTGGGTATCGATTTGTTTTAGGTGGCGTTGGAGGATGACAAGGGATTGATGGAGGTCTAGAGTATCGGGTGAGGGTTGGTTCTCCATAATACCTTGTACGAGGAGTTTAAGGTCATCCAAGGACCGTATCACTGTATCAACATAGGCTTGGAACTCAGCCTTTGTGACCAGATCTGCTAATGGGGTAACCCCTACAGCAACAGATGGTGCAGGTTGGGCCTCTGTTCCTGAGGCGCCCTCTTGGCCTTATGCAAAGGTAGGCCTCGAGGGACATCCATCATGTCCTTGATAGCCTTCGAGAGAAGAGCTATCTCGTGTTGTTGAAACATCCTCTTCCTCTTCTTCAGCTTCAGAGGCTGAGTAAGTGAAGCGTGTTGCCCTTTTGGTAGATCAAATACCAAGGGGAGTGGTGCACAAATTAAAGATCGCTCTGAACGATCTATGGGATCAATGTCAGAAGCAACGAATGCTTCTCTGTGTGTGAGGGGTTGTGGCAAGCCTTGAGGCGAAGGGGCTCTTGTTTCTTCATCACCTCTCTGTTGAGAGAGGGGTGATGGGATATTAGGTTCCTCGGCTTGTTCATCTCCAGAGGCCCGAAGAATGGCCTCTGGATGGCTGGCTGGGGTTTGGGTGGGAATGGGTCCTCCTTTTTCAATACCCCTTTGGCTTTGATCGCCAGGGGTAGTAGATGTGGTTGCCCTTTGTGTAGTAGGGTGGGGAATATTTTGGTGAAGGCTGGGGGAAGCATGAGCATTATCATCATCATCATCTTCATCATCCGATGAAGACGATGCTTGTACTCCCTCGCTTGGAGGGGGGAAGACTCTAAGTGCTCCGGGGTAGCTGCCCTCGGTTCTTGGGACAGCATGGAGCGTTCATAGGCTTGGCGTATCTCACTTGTCGATGGAATGACAGTAAGCATAGCCCGAGACAGCGGACGATTTGTGGTGTATCCTTCCTTCGATAGTGTTGGGCGATGTCCTTGCATCTTGTAGTTTGGGGTGAAGGGCTCCACAGCAGGTAGTCCGTGTTGCACCATCGCGTCCCCAATGAAAAGAGCAAGGAAGCGAGGAAAGAGAACAGCAGATAGTGGCTTTCCCACGACTTGAAGTTTGCACTTTTTGATGACGGCCGCATGAATCTCGTTGTAGATGTGGAAGGTGTAGTCGAGATTGAGGTTGAAAAAAAGCCCATACATAATTGTCATTATGTTGAGATTTCCTTGGTCGAGGGAGTCGAGCTTGCAGGTGAGGGATCGGTTGAGGATGGAAAAGAACAAATTCCATATTGGTGGGAGGAATTGTCTTTTGAAGTCTGATATGTTTTGCAGTTCACGATTGTACCCTAACATCTTTACGAACCTTAGAATGTCGTCGGAGGAAGGTGGTTCGTCATATTGCGCAATCCCGAGTTCCTTTCTTGTGGGAATGCATAGAACTTTAGAAACTTTTGCTTGCGATATTTTTACAGAGCAAACCATGTCATTTGGAGCGTCTATGTCTCCCATTATTCCATGACTGGGAGGATCAAACTCGCAGGTCTGCCAGTACTATTGAACGTAGTTTAAAGGTACGTTTGGGTTCACAAGAGTTAAGGCATAATGTTGATTCCAGATCTCTCAATAACACTTATAATTTAGTTACGAATAACCAAATTATAATAATTTTATGAAGAAAGTTAAGAAGACCCAAAATTAATATATGAATATTAAAGAACAATTTGAGCTTCAAAGGTTTTACTTTATTGATAATAA
>NC_037529.1:43213864-43215923 GCF_001531365.2 Cynara cardunculus var. scolymus
TGAACATGAGGCAACGGAGATGGGTCGAACTTCTCAAYGATTATGACTGTGAAATAAAATACCATCCAGGAAAAGCTAACGTGGTAGCCGATGCCTTAAGCCGAAACGAAAGGGTGAAACCGTTAAGAGTACGAGCAATGGGAATGTTGGTTCAAACGAACCTGAAAAAGAAAATTCTTGAAGCTCAACATGAGGCATTGAAACCAGAGAATCTGAAGGATGAGACCTTSCATCACCTAGAGAAGGAATTCAAAACCCGAGCGGATGGAGTGCGTTACTACAAGGACAGAGTTTGGATACCAAGGAATGACAGCCTTCGGTCTACAATTATGGAGGAGGCCCATCATTTCAAATATTCGATTCATCCAGGATCCAATAAGATGTACAAAGAGATAAGAGAATATTACTGGTGGCCAGGAATGAAAAGAGATGTTGCCATATACGTAAGTCGTTGTATGACTTGTGCAAGAGTAAAAGCTGAACACCAGAAACCATCTGGTCTTCTTCAACAACCTGAGATTCCCCAAAGGATATGGGATCAGATATCAATGGATTTTGTTACAAAGTTACCAAGGACAAGGAAGGGATATGACTCAGTTTGGGTCATAGTGGATCGACTTACGAACTCCGCACACTTTCTGCCTATTCGAGAAGATTTCAGTACAGAAAGACTAGTGCAATTGTATATCAATGAGATTGTATCGTGGCATGGAGTACCTGTTTCTATCATTTCGGATAGAGACAGCCGCTTTACTTCCAGGTTATGGCAATCGATTCAAAGGGCATTAGGCACGAGATTGGATTTAAGCACTTCATATCATCCTCAAACGGATGGACAAACGGAAAGGACGATTCAAACATTAGAGGATATGTTGCGAGCCTGTGTGATAGACTTCGGAAGTAGTTGGGATACCCATCTGCCATTGGTCGAATTTTCTTACAATAACAGCTATCACACCAGTATTCAATGCACACCTTTCGAAGCCTTGTATGGCCGAAAATGTATATCCCCACTCAGTTGGCAGGAAATAGGTGATAGGCAACTGATCAGGCCTGACATTATCCAGGAGACAACCGACCAAATTGTAATTATCCAAGAAAAACTTAAAGCTGCAAGGGATCGCCAGAAGAGCTATGCTGATAATCGAAGGAAACCCTTGGAATTTCAAGTAGGTGATAAAGTTCTTCTAAAAGTATCACCGTGGAAAGGGGTTGTGCGCTTCGGAAAGAAAGGAAAGCTTAGTCCAAGGTATGTCGGTCCATTCGAAATACTCGAAAGAGTAGGACCAGTTGCATACAAGCTCAACTTACCCCCGAAGTTTAGTGCCTTCCATGACACGTTTCATGTGTCGAATCTTAAGAAGTGCTTAGCTGACGAGTCTTTAGTTCTACCTCTGGAAGATATTCAAGTTAATGAACGACTATGTTTTATAGAGGAGCCGATCGAAATTCTCGATTGTAAGGTTAAGCAGTTGAGGCACAAACAAATCCCAATTGTAAAAATTATTAGACTTCGCGGCATGGACCGGAATATACATGGGAAAGAGAAGATTCCCTGAGAAGCAAGTACCCACATTTTTTTCTTAACAAGTTTTGATTTGGAGTGAACAAGTAAATTCCGGGACGAAATTTCTCTAACAAGGGGAGACTGTGACAGCCGTCAAATTTGAACTCCCAGGTTAGCTCTTATTAAGTTTGTATTAGTGTTATTGAAGATAATTTATAATATTAGGAGTTAGTTAGATTAGTTTGGCCGAAAAATTTCTAGAAATTTCGGTAGTTGCTTAGAAAGTCCGGTTCCGACCCGTAATTATCTGAAACGTCTTATACAGTGCCAAATGCTCTAATTTATATCCAATTTATATAAAACACCAAAGTTTTAGTATTTTAAGTATAAAAACTTTTTATTTAAATGAATTTAGCCATCATGGGTTTTTAATTTGAAGAAAAATGTCAAAATTGAGAAAAATGTCAAAATTGAGAAAAATGACATTTTAACAAATTTGGGCTTAAAGTTTATAAAAAAAAGTTATTATTATTGTGGGCTTGGGCTCCCATG
>NC_037529.1:43216763-43218181 GCF_001531365.2 Cynara cardunculus var. scolymus
ATTTTTCTTCTGGATGTTAGTTTAATGAGTTACCTTTCAAATTCCACCTATTTCATTCAATATTGTGGTGATTTGAGGTTTTAACTACTCAAAATAAAGTGAACATGCAATCTGTCCGAATCTGATAGATTTGTTTATGTATGTTCCAATGACCATATCTCTTTCAAAACTCGATGAAAAAGGATTATTCTTCTTTTGAGAGTTAACTATATGGGTTATCTCTTTCATGCAAGTGGAATCACATGAAATTATGGAGTTTTGATCTCCAAACACCTAAAACACTATAGGTGTGCAAACTGTAAAACCACCAGTAGGTAACTCCTACTTTGTATGCTATTATCTCTCTACTTATTTGTTCTTAGTGTATGATTCTTCTTCTAAAATGTTCTTTTATGAGTTAGGGTTCATATGAATCCAGTTTCACTCAAAAATATGAAGTTTTGAGGCATTAACCAATTTATTAAAGTTAAGTGCGCAATCTGTCAACTAATGACAGATGTGTGCATGTAATTTTATGGTACCATATCTTCCTCTTAACTCATCCAAAATGAGTGATTTTTAGTTTGAAAGTTTCATATAAGTGTTAAGTTTATAATCCAACTTGAATTTCTGCAAAACACTTAGTAGAGCTCTTTTAATGAGTGTTTTACTAACATGGTGTAATCTGCCATATCAGTTGTGATAAGTTGTATTGCATAAATTATTTGAATCATTATTGCTTGTCCAAAATACATGAAAAATTTGGTCATGATGACTATTACTCAGTGCTATAGCCCATGTAAAAAGACAGGAAATTATCTCATTTTAGAAGTCTCTTTAATTTGATCATTTTTAGGTATCATTAGTTTCTGCCCAAAAACAAGATTTTGGGATTTGTTGATTTTGTAAATTTTGATCTTTTTATTGGACTGTAGCATTGTTTTCGGTATAAATTAAAACATTAACGAGCATATGGACATTTTGGACTATGGATAATCATATGGGACATAAGTAGATAATTATGGACTTAGGACTTATTAAACCCCATAGGTAGTGTTAAATCAATATGTGATGGTTTTGGATATTCCTATTGATAGGGAATCGTTGAACTAGTGCGGTGATCGGATCATATCTCTATTTTTGCAGAGCATTACGAAGAGTGAGTTTTCACAGCCCCTCTTTCAAAGTATTTATTACGTTTTCGGGTGAAAAGCACGATTAAATGTGTTATATGAGCTATTTTCATTACGAAAAGTGAGTATTCACAACCCCTCTTTTTTTCGTTTTTGCGTATTTGGGGTGGAAAGCATAATTAAAKAAATRTTTNMTDGATTTATRYTGATATATGAATCTTGTTGTGAGCAATTAAATGTATACACTATTGATGGTATGTTGAGTTTGAAAGTCCCCGTTTGTTTACACTACTATTAACTCATTTT
>NC_037529.1:43218671-43231438 GCF_001531365.2 Cynara cardunculus var. scolymus
TGCTTTTCAGGGGTAAGAAAGGCTCAAGGTGGCACTTAAAAGAAGTCGTGTCACGACTATCACCTTTAAATTTCTTTTTGTGTTTAATTTACAAACTTGTCTTTGGAATTGTAAACTTTGGTTAATGGTGTAATTAAAATTTTAATTGTATGGTTGTGTTTCTTTATACTCTATTGCTACGAGACTCTACCTGCCATACCTCGTGTTTCCGCTTTAGCGGGGTGTGACACATTTATATGTGTGTTGTATGATATAACTCTTTCTATTATATCCCTTAAGACTACCGTGGTCTGGAATCTTTATTTCTTTGTGATTTAAAGATTTAAGATCATGGTTCTTATTGAAAATCATAGTCTGGATGTTATTGAGGAGAAAATATCAGGCTTGGCCTGAAACTTTATATAAACCTTATTTGATTTGAAAAGGTTTAAAAGTGGCATTATATGAAACCTGATTGGTTCAGAGGTATGAGATTTGTATAGCTGAATACTTTGCTTAAAAAATGAAAAAGGATTTGGTATTACGTCCCTATTTGTTCATATATTTGTTATACATATGAATATTTGTTTTTCATAAAGATTTTGGTGATCTTCACCGTGCAATGACATAAATAGGGTATCTCACTAGACCTTTCGGTCTAATCCTCGTTTTGCGATTTTAACTATGTGTTGTAGGAGGTACAGATGGTAAGGGAAAGGGCAAGACTTAATATTTTTCTATATGCATTTCTGCTTGAAGATCTGTTATGGTGTACAGTTTTGATTGATTAGTACAAGAAATGTATTTTGAATTTTTGGACCTTGTATTTGGTCATGTTAGATTCATGTACTAAGGGACCTGAATGGAATGATATTACATATTTCTTTTGTATGAAATATGTGTTACATGCAATGTGTGGGTTGGGGCGTTTCAGTCCCAGACATAGTTAGCTCCATTGGAAATAAATATGATGGGTTGAAAGAATAGTGTGTAAGGTTAATTTTAATTACATCTGACCAGTGTAATTATGAATTTACAGGTACACATCTGAACTTGAATACTTCATTATATTTTGGGAATGTGAATACATGATTTTAACACTAAAATCTGCAGATGTCTAGCCGAACCAGAAGATCTGAAAGAATGGCTCATCCAGAATCTGAGGAAAGGGAAGAATCACCCGTTAATCTTCCGACTAGCACATCCGGAAATAGAGTTCGGGGAAGATTATGGGGACGAGGCAGAGGAAGAAGTTAGTCTCAGGGAAGGGGTCGGACCGAAGTCCATTCTGAACATGAAAAATCCCATTCTGGGAATGTTCAGGAAAGATCGGTGCCACACCCAGAATATGTGACTAAGGATATGTTGGCAGAAGAAATGGGGAAGTTACGAGAAACTCTGACATCTATCATGGGAGTACCAGCTAGAGTGGAAACAGAGAGAATAGAAGTTCATCCCTCGGTACTGGTTATTCATAACAAAGAGGGAGATATTAAAATGTTTTTGGCATGCAAGCCACCAACATTTTCTGGGGAGAGAGATCCAGTGAAAGCTATGTGCTGGATCAAGGAAATGGAATCTGTGTTCAACACCATTCGGTGTCCGAAAGCAGATAAAGTTTGATTTGCTGTTTCTGTATTGAAATCAAATGCTTTGTTCTGGTGGGAAGTTGAATCATCAGCCAAAACAGATGTTTTACACATATTGTCTTGGGCATAATTCATGGAACGATTCAAGAATCAGTTTTGTCCTAAGACGGAAGTTAGACAAATGGAAAAATATTTCCTGAAGTTAGAACAGGGAAATGGAACAGTTCAGGAATATACTGAGAGATTTATTGAATACTCTCACTTTACTGAACACTATGTTTCAAAAGAATCCAAAAAGATAGAAAGGTACATTTGGGGTTTAAAACCCTCAATCCGAGAGTTTGTAATTGCCATGAACCCCAATACCTTTTCGTTGACGGTAGATGCGGCCGAAGTAACTGAACGAAATAAGAACCGACAGCTAGAAGGAAAGGTTGTAGATAAAAGAAAATGGGAGGGACCTTCATCTTTTCGAGGACCGAAAACGATAAGATATGATAACAGATTTGAGTAGAAGATAAGTGAGAAAGTTTGCTCACAATGCCGACAGGTTCATCAGGGTGAATATAAGATGGACCCAAGAAATTGTTATAAGTGTGGTGAAACAGGTCATCTGTCCAGAAGTTGCCCGGCTAATCAAAGGTGTTTTAACTGCAATTCTCTGGATCATATTCGACCAAATTGTCCATTGTTAAGGACTCCACAACTGACAATGGGAAGTAATGCGTCGGGTACTCGGGGAAGACCTACTGTGAACGGAAGAGGGCAAGGAGGGGCACGAGGGCGGTCCTTCCAAATGACAAAGAACGAGGCAGAAACGTCACTAGATGTAGTAACATGTACCTTCCTTCTGAATTCAATACATGCTAAGGTGTTATTTGACTCCGGTGCAAACTTTTCGTTTGTATCCCCACTATTTGCTCAAACTGCATGTTTGAATTCTGTCTTAGTTGATGATGAATTAGTAGTCGAAACTGCTAATAGTCAGGAAATTGTTACTAGTGAAAAGTATTGGCTTTATGCTCTTACTTCTTCACATATTTGTGATATATATGAAAACTTATTTTACTTAAAAGTTTTGGTGATTTTCCCCCTGCAATAGCATAAATAGGGTAACTCACTAGACCTTTTGGTCTAACCCTCGTTTTGTGATTTTAAATATGTATTGCAGAAAGTGCGGATGGTAAGGGAAAAAGGAAACTGTGATAATTTTCCCCATATGTTTATTTGCATGAAGAATTGGTGATTATATGTATAGTTTTGGTAGATGATCAGGGATTAGTACAAGAATTTGTATTTTAAATTTTTGGACCGTGTATTTTATACTGATAGATTCTTGTTTTAACAGTCCAATGTGGGGTATAATATGTATTTCTTATGTAAGAAGTATGTGTTACATGTAATGTGTGGTTTGGGGTGTTATAGAGGGGGAGACAATGCTGAAGCTGGTCCTTCCGATGATGCTGCTGATGCTGTTCCAGCAACTGAAGCTGAGGCTGAAGCTCATACAACAGAAGCTGAAGCTGCTGCTGTTACTGATGACTCTCCAACTTCTTTTGAAGCTCCCGTAGCTGAGGATGTTGATGCCGACCGAGCTGAAGCTCGTGACGATGCTTCTCCTGTCACCTTTGCAGCTGATGCTGGTGATATGGATGAAGAAAGTGATGATGAAGAAGGCGATGAGTCCCCTGACCTTCCTGACACTGTCAAAGATCTGGACGATGATGACGATGAAGACAGTGATGATGACGACTTCAAAATTCAGTACCAGAAACCTGCCGATGCCATGAAAGGTGTCGCCCTCAGGGATTCTGCATCCTAGGGGAGCAATGGGTGAAAGAGGCTTCTTAAGAAAAGCACCAGGGTCCTAAGTTGAAAAGCAAAGGCGTCATTGAAGAAGGGAACTTAAAGGTATTATTCCAATCTACTCAACCCTTATTTGAACACTCCTCATCTCAGGTAGTCATCACCTCTATGTATCAACTTGATATACCCTCAACTACCTACGGTCGGCTGGAATGGGTCCCTGAGAACCCTACCCCCAGCACTCCCACTACCAGCAGATGACTCAGCTCAGGGAGTCACTCGACGAAACTAGACTAATAATCCATCTTCATACCTCTAGTTGTGGTGAGTTCGACTTCTTCACAGAAGCTGAAAGACTCGAGGCCCTTAAGGCCGAGGAAGAACTGGAACTTCAAAGGAAGCAGACTGAGGACAGTTTAAAGCTGGCCAAGTCCTTTGCCGCCAAAGTTCTTACCAAGAGAAAGTCCAAAAAGAAGGTGACTGCTGTCTAGGCCCAAGCTAAGCTCCTATCTCTTGTAGAAGTTGAACATGAAAGGAACTTGAAACTAGCTAAGTGAGACAAGCACTGGAGCAAAGCAAGCATTAGTAAGAGGATCAGTCCTCACCCAATCAAGAGCGCCATCATCAACGGATGATCAAAAGATGGTGGGATGCTTCTCTCCATGCTCATCACCAGGGACAATCTAGAGGCCGTGACCGAGTGTCCCTCCCATCTTGGCGAGTATGGTTACACCTAATGGCTGGAGATACTACAAGCCATTTAGCGCTCAAAGTCCAGACATAAGACGATTATCGAAGACCTTATCAACAAGTTGATCAAGAAAGTGTCAAGATATATCGTAGTCCCTGAAGTGCCTACGCTGAAGAAAGGAGGAAGAAGAAAAAGACCTTCAAGCCCTAATAATGGACCATCCTGAGGAATGAGCATGAAACAAAGTATTCCTTAGATGAAGTCCTGAAGGCTTCGAAGAAGCCAAAAATCTCTATGCTGAATCTCTCACTGCCAGCGAAGGGTCCTTATGTACCCAACACTATGCACTTCAAGCCTGAGAAAGGAATTATTTTCCTTGACTATAATGGCAAAGTCAGCTTTCAAAGAATGTCTGAGATGCATCTCTGCTGAATAGAACATCTTGCATATCTCCATTATTGGCTGAACGATGACGTATTTGATGAAGCGATGGACATCAGGATCAGAAAGGAATTTCGACGTCACAAGGAGCTCGAAGAAGATGTACCTGGTTACATTAATTTGAACAACTTAGATTAGTTATTTCTTTTGTACTTCATTCTTTCACTGAATAAACTATTTACTATGTCTACTTTCAGTGATTATTCTTATATTTTGTAAGTTTACACATGTACTGAAACACTTGTAATATTTCCTTTGAATTTTATATAAGTATTTTTGTGAATCACTGAAAAAGATCCCTAAAAAGAGTAATAGGGACACAAGTCTATGAGTTCCAGTGTTACTCTTACAAATTCACTGACAATCTATAAGTCAATGAATATGCTTTCAGTTTCAGTTCCCCTTCTTTTAATCTTTTCTTAGACTTGAACTTAAGAAAATTTTCTAAGTAAAGACTAACTCACTGATAAAGATCCTAAAACAATTAAAAGGGACATGTACTTTATATGTAACTTTTTCTTACTTTATTTTATAAGACAACTTTCTTTATGTTGCCTTATTATCATAAAATAGGGGGAGATTGTTGATCCTCTCTTTCAATGATTTGATGATCATCCTTTTACCATATATGAAGTATTTTTGTTTCTGTCTTTCAGTTTCAGAGATCATCGTTGAGTCTGTTTAGTGATCGATGAGAAAATGTAATGTAAATCCATCAGCAACAACGATACTTCAAGAAGACAAAAATCACACCAAAGAACCTTCAGCCAAAGTCGAAGACTGAAACTGAAGATTAGAGACCGGCGAGTTCGTGATCTAAAGCGGTATTCAGTGATTACAACCTTGTCTACACATGTGTGAAGACTTCCCAAGCCTCATCGAATGTTGAAGAGACCTTCAGGTTATTCCAGCATTCAACAATCAAAAGAAGMTTGTTGAGCACGATTGTTTTTGTCTTGTCCTTATACACACAAAGGACAAACCCATACCCTTTCTAGAAGTGTAATATGGAGCCGATTATTTGACTCTACTACCCACTAACTTTATGAAAGGATGTTTGCACATGAATAGGCTTTTGTACTATTCAATGTAGCAACGGACAAGTCTTTCTCTAAAGGCTTGACGCTTGTTCAAACCCTACTACGTTGCATTAAATGTGTATTTAATGCAATGGGTATAGATTGATGTGTTCCATCTCCATGCAGAGATACGAATGATATTTACTCTTGAACCCTAGCTTACGTTCATAAGTAAAAGAACACATATCTAAGAACACAATACGCTTATTTTCAAAAGCAAGCTAGAATCCCTCTTTAGTATTCTAAATAGTTCTTACCCAGAAAGAACTTACTTCCTTCTAAGTCTTAAACAACAAATCATTTCTCTTTGTTAAGAACTAGTGTGTAACTTAGATTGTTTAGATAGGTTATATTTACCTTATCTTTTCGTACACAATCATGTAAAATATGTATTGATTCTTCTTTATCAATATATATTTTAAATTTGAAAAGTTTTCTGTGTTTGTATTCATCCCCCCCTTCTACAAACTATTATACATATCTTGTAGACCCTAGCGGGCCCAACATACTTCCTGACCCTAAAGCTACCCTCAGCTATAGGAAGTGTAAACACTGTGGTGAAACGATACACATTGCAAGTAAGTGTCCTGCCGCCAAGGCTGGTTCACCAGCCAAGGGCAATAAAGTAGCTAAGGATGAGAAATCAACCAAAGCAAAATCTACCACTAAGGTTGTTAAAGAAATCAAGGTAAAGAAAACCATTGGAGCCTCCTCTTCACGCTCAGTAAAGACAATTACTGATGCTAAGCCTTCAGTATCAAGTGTTGTAGTTCTCACTACTGAAGCCTCTTCATCAGGCTCAGTGAAGACACCCACTGACTCTATCTCTCTAGTGTCAGAGGTTGTTCCTATTTCCACTAAAACCTCTCCAGGTTTAGTGAAGCCATCTGTTGACGCTGGTTCTTCAGTTTCAGTAGATGAAGCCTCTAACATTACTGGACCAAAATAGAATGGGTACCAAAAGTATTTTTAAAATGTTCCCTTGTGCAGGAAGTTAAAGGCATATGGTATCTCGATAGTGGATGCTCAAGGCACTTGACGAGAGACAAACCCCTGCTCATTGACTACAAGGAAGAAAGAGGCCCTTCCGTAACCTTTGGAGGTAACGGAAAAGGATATACCAGAGGTTTTGGTATATTAACCTATGGTGCAACCACATTCAGGCGTGTTGCAAACGTTGAAGGACTGATGCACTACCTCCTCATCATCAGTCAGCTGTGTGACAAAGACTACATAATGAAGTTCTCTAAGAATTCATGCTATGTCTATGACAAGGATGATAAGGTTGCCTTAACCGGTTCTCGTCTAGTGAATGTCTACATCGTCAACTTGGATTCCTCTCTCACTGAGAATAGCTGTTTCCTCTCTAAAGCGTCATCAGATATCAACTGGCTGTGGCATAAACAACTTTCTCACCTAAACTTCAAGACACTCAGCGAGTTGTCTACAAATGATCTTGTCATTGGTTTTCCTCAACACTACTTTGCAAATGAATCTTTTTGCTCAGCGTGTGAAAAAGGAAAACAAACAAGAGCTAGCTTTTGAGTCAAAGCAAATCTTTTTAGTGACATCGCCTCTTCAGCTACTGCACATGGATCTCTTTAGTCCAGTGAATGTGCAATCTATCGCTGGAAAGAAGTATACACTCGTCACTGTTGATGAGTACTCTAGGTACACTTGGGTCTTCTTTCTTAGATCCAAAAGTGAAGCACCTGAAGACATCATCTCGTTCATCAAGAAGATAGAAGTACTTAACAATATTAAAGTACGATCTATTAGAAGTGATCATGGTACTGAGTTCAAAAACAGTACCATGGATAACTTCTATGAGGACAAAAAAATTTCTCACAACTTTTCTTCAGTGAGAACTCCTCAGCAAAATGGGGTCGCTAAAAGGAGAAATCAAACAATCATTAAGGCTGCTCGATCAATGCTCAACGAGTCCCATCTCTCTACTGATTTCTAGGCTGAAGCTGTCAACACCACTTGTTTCACACAAAATCGATCGCTGATCGTTAAGAGGTTCAAGAACACAGCTTACGAACTTTTCCATGGAAGAAAGCCCTCCATCATCTTTCTACATATCTTTGGTTGCACATGTTATATTCTCAACAACCGTGATCAACTAGGAACATTCGATCCCAAAGCTGATGAAGGATTCCTTGGATATTATTCAGTGTCCAAAGCCTTCAGAGTATTCAACAAACGACAACAGACAATAGAAGAAACTATTCATGTCACCTTTGATGAATCTCAATAAACTAATTCTAAACCCATCATAAATGATGATGAAGATTTAGAAAACTGGATGTTTTCTCATTATGGACAACCTGAAGCTTCCTTCAGTGTTCCTCTCAACATGGAAGCCCCAGAAGCTAAAGATGATCCATTAATCATTCCAGTTGCAGCTAATCACACCAATCTGTCTTCTTCATATATCACTGTTGTGCCCATTAGCTATGTTCCTTCTTCTACTTCAAACACTGATCAATCAGTGAATGAAATGCCTTCAGCATCTGAATCTGAGGCTCCTTTAGCAATTTCTCCAACCGCTGAAGAATATGCAACTGAACTCTCATCCTCTGTTCTTGAACTTTTATGCTCAGATGATAATCCTCTACCAGCTCAATGATGGACTAAAGACCATCCAAATCATCAAATTCTTGGTGATCCAAGTGCAGGTATTCAGACTCTTCGTGGTCTAGGTAATATATGTCTCTTTGTCAACTTTCTTTCTTTAGTTGAGCCCAAGAAGATCAATGATGCTATCTTAGATCCTAGCTGCCATGCAAGAGGAGCTCATTGAGTTTGATAGGAACAAAGTGTGGTATCTTGTCCCATATCCATCTGACAAGACAGTGATAGGCACCAAATAGGTCTATCACAACAAGTTAGATGAAGAAGTTATGGTAACCCGTAACAAGGCTCGACTTGTTGCACATGGTTATAGACAAGAAAAAGGGATCGATTATGACGAGACCTTCCCACCAGTAGCTAGACTTGAAGCAATTTGACTCTTTCTAGCTTTTGCTGCCCATAGAGACTTCAAGCCATGGAAGAAGATACGACATGGCTACGAATGTGAAGCTGCTTCTCCCAACAGTCGAGACTGTCTTCATCAAGATGGACGAGGTCCATAAAGACATGTCTCGCGGAGACGAAGTCGCTACTGACCTCTCAGCCATCAGGGTTGAAGTTCAAGAGGTCAATGGCCAGCTCTCCACACTACAAGTGGCCGTTGAAGCAAATGTTGAGGCCATCGCTGCTCTAACGAACAAGGCCGATGAAGCAAACTCCCATTATGTCTAGCAAGTGGAGCTGATGCAACAAGTTTTGGCCGCTCTCAATCGGCCAGTGCTAGCGCCTCTACCCTCTTTCACTGCTGATGACCACGCCCAACTTAATGAAGCACTTGAAGAAACAATCAGCCTAGCCACCTAGCCAGCGAGCTGACACGGCTAGAAAAGATGATGGTACTCCAAATCCTGAGCGTCGACCAACTCTTTGGATATTGCTCAAGAGCTATTTCCAGAGAGGGGGAGATAAGGTCTGACGCTGGACCATCTACTGCTGTTGTTGCCTCTTTACCTGCCGCTCCCACAACCGATAAAGATGAAGCTGAAGCTCCTAGAGCTGAAGCTGATGCTAATGTTGTCAATGAAATCCCAACCTCCTATGAAGCTCTTGCACCTGAGGAAGTTGATGTCGTCCGAGCTGACACTAAAGCTCGCGACGATGATCTTCCTATCACCTATGCAACTAATGCTGGTGATGTGGAAGATGATGATGAAGAGGATGACGATGAAAATGGTGAGTCTCCTGACCTCCCTGACTCCGACAGTGAACTGGATGACGACGATTTCACAATCTAGTAGCAGCATCCTGCTAATGCTGCAAAAGGTGTCACCCTCAGGGATTCCGCATCCCAGTGGGAGCAAAAGGGAGATAAGGCTAGTCAAGAAACGTACCAAGGCACTAAGTCGAAAGGCAAAGGTGTTGCTGAAGAAGGGAACCTCAAGCTACTTTTCAAACCCCTTGAACCCTTATATGATTAGTTCTCAAGCCAAATCACCATTAATTCAATGTACCAACTCTCCATCCCCTCAACTACCTAAGGTCGACTGGAAGAATGGGTCCCTGAGAACCCAACTCCCAGCGCTCCTACCAAGCAATAGATGACTCAGCTCAGGAAGTCCCTCGACCAAACTAGAGTAAAAATTCCTCTTCGTACCTCTATTGTGGTGAGTTCGACTTCCTGACTTAAGTTGAATGACTCGAGGCTATCAAGGCCAAGGAAGAACTTGAACTTCAAAACAAACAGACTGAGGACAACTTAAAGTTGGCCAAGTCTCTAGCCGTCAAAGTTCTTCCATAGAAAAAATCCAAAAAAGACGGTGAACGATGTCCAGGCCCAAGTTAAGCTTCTGTCTATTGCAGAGGCTGAACGTGAAAAGAACCTGAAGCTGGCCGAACATGACAAGCGTTGGAGTGAAGAATGCCTGAATAAGAGAATCAACCCTCATCCAATTTCAAACGTTAGCATCAGCGGACAGATAAGATACAGTGGGATGCTGATCTTCATGCTCATCACCAGGGATAATCTTGAGACGATCACCGAGTACCCTTCCTACCTAGGTGAATATGGCTACATCAAATGGCTAGAGATCCGCCAAGCCATGCAGCGCTGAAAGTCTCGACATAAGCTGATTATCATAGACATCATCAGCGAGCTGATCAAGAAGATGTCCAGGTATGTGACAGTCCCTGAAAGGCCAACACTGAAGAAAGGTGGAAGAAGTCCTAAAGGCATTAAAGAAGCCAGACATATCAATGCTGGATTTCACACTACCAGCGAAGGGTCCTTACATACCCTACACTGTGCATGTGAAGCCTGAGTTAGGACTTATATTCCTTGACTATGATGGCGAAGTTAGATTTCAAAGAATGTCTGAGTTACATCTATACCCAATGGAACATCTCAGATATCTCAGGTTCTGGCTAGATGATGTCTTCAAAGGTGAAATGATGAACCGTAAGATCAGAAGGGAGTTTCTACGTCGAAAGGAGCTTGGAGAAAATGTACCTAGCTTCATTAATCTGAAAGACCTAGACTAGTTACTTTCCTTTGTAATTTGTCCATTCACTTTATAATCCTTTATTCTATGTCGACTTTCAGTGTTCAAACTTTTATTTTGTAAGTCTTAGACATGTACAGAACGACTTGTAATATTTCCTTTTGAAATTAATATAAGTATTTCTTGTGCATCACTTAAAAAGATCCATAAGAAGAGTAATAGGGACACAAGTCTATGAGTTCTAGTGTTACTCTTACATTCACTAACAATCTATAAGTCAATGAACATGCTTTCAGTTTCAGTTTCCGTTCTTATATTTTTTCTTAAACTTGTAACTTAAGAAAAATTTCTAAGTAAAGACTGACTCACTGAAAAAGATCCCAAAACAGTTAAAAGTGTCACACCCCGCTAAAGTAGAAACACGAGATGTAACAGGTAAGCGAGTCACAACAACCGTTAATAAATAACACCTTTCAAATTTTACAATATAAAACAAGTTTAACATCATAATCAAATTTTGATAAATAAATCTTTTACAAAAACTTCAAATGCGAACTTAGTCGGTCTTGTCAAAAGTATGCTCCCAAAATACATCCTTTCTTACTTATTACCTGAAAAGCATGGAACATAAAACGAGTCAACTACAAAGAGTTGGTGAACTCACGGGTTTTCACATGCATAAAACATTATAATGCATAAACCATTTATTTGCAAACTTATACGTAAACTTTTTGCACTGAATAAATGTAAATCTACCACAATGTATAAACTTGAGACGCTACTGAGCCTTACCTGACCAACGTGCCCCATTATTTTACGAACGACCATAAGTAGCCCGTACACATACTTAGGTCCCACAGTTCGTAGTAGTACTAATACATCATTTATGAGTACGGGTTCACAGTCTAAACCACCTATGCTCATTCGTGAGGAATTTCCTCAATGGAAAATTCGAATGGTGAGTTTTCTTGAGGTATTCATCGTAGGATTTGCGAATTCCTGTACAATCCTCCTTACGTCCCAATGAACCTCCTTCCAAGAGTTCCTGCAACTCAAACTACACCAAGATACCTGAGCATTATGAGCCTCGTCCCGAAGCTAACTGGAGTGACGAAGACAAGTAATCGTCGAATTAGGGAACAAATGTAAATGGTTGTTAATCATGGCTATTCCTAACGACATCTTCAAATGCATCGATCACTGTCAACTGTCCATGGACATATGGCAAGAACTGGAGAAATTAATCGAAGGTGGAAGGAAGACGCTAAAGAACAATCGTTCGATTTGCATCGATGAATACTACAGCTTCAAGGCCRAAGARGGTGAGTCTCTTATGGATACATACGCTAGGCTAAACACGCTGATTAGCAACTGTAAAAGGTATGGTATCCCCAGAACCACAGAGGAGAACAACTCACTGTTTTTGAAGAGCCTTGGGGATGAATGGTCGACTATTACAATGTCCTTGAAGGCCATTCTAGATCTCGAGACATGGACGTTAGCAGACTTGTTTGGATCTCTCAAGAGTCAAGAGTCCCAAGTTAYGCAAATGAAGAGAAATCTAGGTGGCCCTCTGGCTCTAGTTGCAGAAGACGGGTGCTCCGGCAAAGGAAAGGAAGGGAAGGAGGCGAAGAAGGAGAAGAAGAAGAAGAAAAAAATGGTGCTGCTTGCAGACAGTGGCAACAGCTCTGAAGAAGAAAAGATCTCCATGAAGGAGATAATGAAGACTCTTGCATTGATCACAAGAGAATACAGAATGGGTGGAGACAGGAAGGAGTACAAAAACTTCAATCGCAGAAGCTTCATAGAAGGAGAGAGAGATCTGAGAAGAAAGAGAAGGAGCAGAAGCCCTTTCAGAGGGATGAAGAACAGAGGAAGGAAGAGCCCAAGGATGGCTGCTTCAAATGTGGCAAACCTGGCCACTATGCTGCAGATTGCTGGTCCAAAGGACCCAAGGCACCACAGAGGGGTCCAAAAGAGGCAACCTTTTACAGAAAGAAGACTGAATACTACCAACAGAAGTCACTACTAGCTCAATCTAGTGAGCTAGTCACAGATGAATCCTCTGACGATGATAATCAAAAGGGTCTTCTTGCATGGGAAGACT
>NC_037529.1:43231808-43232779 GCF_001531365.2 Cynara cardunculus var. scolymus
GTTTTTGCATCAAGACGTGCTTGACAGAGAGCTCAAAATAAAGAAATTTCAAGAGGCTCAAAACATTTACAAAAAGATAAAGGTCAACTTGGGCAGAAGAGGTCTAGGTTTCTTGGAAATTGATAACAAACCCGGTTTTAAAACAAACAAAACTCTAGAGAATACCTTTAGATCCTCAAATAATTTAAAGAGCAAAATTTTTAAATCTAAGCCCATCTTCAAGAGGAGAAAAATGTTGGTTGAACCAGAAACTAAATCGTGTTTATCTTTTGAAAATATAGCTTATGAAGACTATATTGACTCCTTCTCACCTTCTGCAAAGAAAGTTTTCATTCCAAGAAAATTTTTGAGACAAGATCAAATAGGAATTTTTAAGTTTGGTCAACCAGAATTTCAAGAAAACTGTTATTTTGGCAAACCTCTTGAACGAAAGTTATCCGCAGAGGCTCTGGAATTCTTTCCCTCTTTTATCACAGAGCCTTCTGCTAACGAGCCTCTTCTTAAAACTGTTTTTGTCACAGAGCTTTCTGGTAAAGTCTCGTCAGAGCATGAAAAGGCCTCAAGTTCTAAAGTTAGTCCTACACAAGTTGTAGAAACTRCTAATGTTCTTGAGAAAAGCAAGAAAGAACCTTCAAAGCAAAGTAACTCTCAATGCTCTGTCTCCAAAGCTCAGAAGCCTACTTATACTTGGCAACAAAAGGAAAAATGGCATTTAACTAACAAATCCTCCGTTGCAGTAATTGGAGGAAAACCAAGGGAGGGAAAAAATACAGAAGAGCTTTAAAAAGAATTTAAAAAGGGAGCCTAGAATAGTGAAGGAATCTTGTAAAAAGAGACCAATATAAAAGAAGGGCTCTAAAAACAAAAACTCTGTACCCCTCTTTGTGAATTCTAATGAAAAACTCATGAAATTTCCTAATGATGTCTCTTTTTGTACTTGTTCTGATTTCATGCATACTCCTTCTGCACAC
>NC_037529.1:43232879-43257387 GCF_001531365.2 Cynara cardunculus var. scolymus
GGTTTCTGAATGCATCCAAGTTTGAAAGTGGATTCAGGGGTGGATTTCTTTGAATCGATGAAGGAGTCCAATTCTTTGAATCCAATCCCTTGAGTGTCTGTTTGTCCATTTAACTTTTCATACACGTCTTGGGCATCCTTGTATTTCTTCATCAGAAGTTCAATGGTTTGAAGCTTTTGATGAAGAATCTCCCTTTCCTTTCGAAAGAAATCATTGAGAGCTACTGAGTTGAGTCTTTCTGCCTCAGATTCTTTTAAAGCCTTAGTTTTCTTTTCTAAGTCTTTGGTTACTCGCTTGTTTATTTCCAGAAGTTTTCCATCTTCTGATTTTTTAAGGGCGRTGATGCGAGTCTTTTCTTTCATCAGATCAGCTTTTTCTTCGGTTAGAAGATCAGTTTCTTTTTTGTGAAARCTGACTTTTTTTCCGCTTTAAGTCTTTCAGATTTTTCAAAGCTTAACTTTTCTTTTAATTTTAAAAAGTCTTYTGAAAGCTTTATTACCGTTAACTCTAGCTYAGATGGAGCCGAGTTGGTTTTATTGAGAGTAGACTCACATACCTGATCATCRGTGTCAGAGRCAGATTCTGCATTGGACGTGGCCATCAGACAGATGAGTGCTTTGTCTTCTTCATCGGATGAAGAATCAGACACCCAGTTTTATTTCTCAGCGATCAGGCTTTGCTCTCTAGGATTGTACTTGTATTTATTCTTGTAATAGTCAGCATTCTTTACCAGACGTCCTCTGCATTCTTTGGAAAAATGACCGATTTTTCCGCACCTGAATCAGCGGAGGTCATTTTTCCTTCCATCTTTGTCCTCTTTCTTCTCCTCTCTTCTATCTTCTCTTATTTCTTCTCTCTCTTCTCTTCCATCTCTTCTGTCTTCCCTCTGATGGAATTTAGATGGCTTCCTTTCATAGGATGGCTGGTACCTCTCCCTCTTGAACTCTCTTTGTTCATAGGGTTTCTTGATGAACTTTTTCTGGAACTGCTCTGTGATCAAGGCCAGAGATTTGGCAAAGGCTTTGATATCATCATCTGATTCGAAAGTTTCATCTTCAGATTCCGATTCCACCACCTGTGCCTTCTTTCCTTTCTTCTTGTGGTCACTGGTGGAGGTTCTTCATACTTCATTTTCTTCAGCTGTTAGAGCCAGGGGTCCACTGATGGACACCTTTTTCTTCATGATGTCATTCTCTTGTGCAGCAAGCGTTCCGTATATGTCATGGAGTGACCAGCMGTCTAAGTCCTGATTTGCTKGAAGGGACATCGACAGCTGTGTCCATTCATCGCCGAGACTTTTAAGAAACAAAACATTGTTTTCTTCCTTCGTTCTGGAGATATCGTTTCGACGACAATGGTTAATCAATGTGTTGAAACGATCTTATGTCTTCTGAATTGGTTCATCAGGAAGAGCCTTAAAGTTGGTGTATTCGTTGAGACATTGGGCTCTACGATTCTTCTTTGCTTTTACCCCTCCTTCCAATTGGCTTGCCAGCTCATCCCATAGTTCCTTGGCAGTGGAACATGCATCAAGGGATTGGAAGATTTCATTGGGTATGGCCATGATTATCAGTCTTTTGGCCTTTTTGTCGGTCTCAACCCGCTCTATGTCATTTTCATCCCAATTCTTCTCATCCTTAGGCATGTAGTAGGCGGGAATTTCAGCTGTTGTATTTGTTCCTGGGACTCTTGGAACAAAAGTCTGTGGAACATAGGGACCCTCCATGACAGATCGTAGAAGGTTTCTGTCCATCCCTTCCAGAAAATTCACCATTCGTATCCTCCATTATGGTTGTTTAAACATGCATGTGGAAATCTGTCAAGTTTGGACAGATTGCACACTTATTTTGTAAAAATCGGTTGAACCCCTAAATCACCATGTTTTTGGGTGGGGTTAGACTCTTTTGAAATCTAACACTTTAGGATATACTCCAGAGGAAAAGTTTCATGCGTTTTGATGCTTCTTCTAAGAGTTATAGATGAACAATGAGACACAAATATCTGACCGACCACTGTTGCACACCAAATTTGTTTTGGGTGTTGTGAGGTCGTAAGGTCATATTTTCTCATTATTCCATTTGGGTTTGAAAACTAATACACTAAATATTATTGAGAAAAAGGATTCATTCTTATTGGGTCAATACAAAACTAGATATGGTCGTTCCAAACTCATGCAATGAATCTATCTAGGAGAAAAGTCATTCTTTTATGCAAAAATGGATTTTTATGCATCACAATTTCCAAAAATGATGATTTTATGGAAGAAGATCACTCTACTATTCAATATTAAAGTAAGAATATATAAAATACACTATTCTTGGTAACAAAAATGAAAGAGAACTCAGATTCCATAAGAGACACAAAAATTCGAGAAATAAAGGGTTTTTCTTGCTTTTCAAAAGTTCTAGAGGGTTAGGTCACGGATTTTAACCATATTAAGAGCATTTTTCATGTATTTGGTGTAAAATCTACCCTTAGAACTTAGAATGAAGAACACATCTCCTTTGAAACTTAAAAGTATGAAAATGACAAGAAAATGGCACTAAAAGTGCATAAAATGAAGTCAAAACACTAACAAGTTCTTACCTTTGATTAAAAGAAGATGATTTCTTCAAGTTTTGTTTCTTGAATCCCTTTTATTYTCTATGAAAGGGATGAATTTTTCTTGGAGAAGAAGATAGAGGGAGAGAGTAGTAGATGAAAAGTGAGGGAGAGTAAGGAGGTGAAATGTTGAGAGATGAATGAGAAATGAGTGTTTTTAAATTTTCAAAATGTATTTATATGTAGAGGAGAGGGGGGGGGGGATTAGGTGGGCCTATAGGCCTCTCTCTCTATTTTTTTTGTAAAAAATTTAGCCCATAATTTAATAAGTTGGGTACTTTTTGTGAGAAATTGAGAAAAAGGCCCAAATTCCTACTTTATGAGATAAATAAATTCCTTAAATATAATTTTAAGTAAAAATATTTAAAATATGTAGACTCTATATTTTATGCAAGTTTTAAAAAATTATTTGGAGTGTTTGGCATTTTATAAGACGATCCGGTTCATTACGGGTCGAAACAATGTTTTCTATGCAACCTACCGGGATTTCTAACTACTTAAGCTCTAATCGCTCTACTTGAGTGTTAATAATATTTCTAAAGTGCTATCTAGCTACTAACCTGGTATTTAAATTTCCGGATGTCACATCATGTCACCTTCGATAAATCTCAATTAGCTAATTCTAAACCCATCATTAATGATGACGAAGAATTAAAAAATTGAATGTTCTCTCATGTTGGACAACCTGAAGCTTCCTTCAGCAATCAACCCAACCCTGATACTCTAGAAGTTGATGATGATCCACTTATCATTCCAGTTACAGCTAATAATCGAAGCGAATTTTCTTCAGAGTTAGTTGCAGTGCCCATTAGTTGCATTCCTCCATCTACTTCAAACACTAACCAATCAGTTAATGAAATGCCTTCTGCATTTGAACCTCTATCAGTCGCTCATTAGGAGGTTCCTTTAGCAATTCTACCCATTTCTGAAGAAACTACAACTGAAGCCTCATCTTCTGTACCTGAACATCAATGCTCATATGACAATCCTCTACCAGCTCAGAGATGGATAAAAAACCATCCTGTTCATCAAATTCTTGGTGATCCAAGTGAAAGTATTCAGACTTGACATTGTCTAGGTGATATTTATCTCTTTGTCAACTTTCTTTCTTTAGTTGAACACAAGAAAATCAATGATGCTATTATATACCCTAGCTGGGTCATTTCCATACAATAGGAACTCATTGAGTTTGATAAGAACAAAGTCTGATACCTTGTCCCACGTCCGTCTAACAAAACTGTGATAGGAACCAAATGGGTTTATCCCAATAAGTTAGATGAAAAAGGTTTGGTAACCCGCAACRAGGCTCGTCTTGTTGCTCAGGGTTATAGACAAGAAGAASGAATCGATTATGATGAAACCTTTGCACCAGTGGCTRGACTCGAAGCTATTCGWCTCTTCCAAGCCTTTGCTGCCCATAAAAACTTTAAAGTATACCAAATGGATGTAATGAGTGCTTTCCTAAATCRAATACTCCAAGAGAAAATTTATGTTGAACAACCTCCAGGGTTTCTTGACCCTAAGTATCCAAACCATATTTATCGTTTTGATAAAGCTCTTTACGGGTTAAAGAGGCTCCTCGTGCCTGGTATGATATCTTGTCCTCATTTCTCATCTCTGAGAAATTTTTTCATGGAAAGATTGACCATACCTTATTTCTTAGGAAAGTTAACGGTGTTGATCCCAGATCTCTCAATAACATGAATACTCAAGTTATGAATAACCTAAATATATCGTGTGTATGGAAAATAGTGAATAACAACTCCAGAATATTCAAAGAATAATTTGGAGTGTCAAAGGATTATCTATTATTCATTAATAACATGGAAAGCGTAAACGATTACAAGAAATATAAAGACTATTTATACTAGTAATCTAAATAAGGAGATTGCTATCTATGGAAGATGAATCACAAATCTCTTAGGGAAAGAAAGCAATCCAGAAATATGGAAATGAAATTAAACTAAATAAGGCAATGAGAATCCAACTATCGATTTGCCATCTCTAGTTGTCTTCTAAGAGGCGTGTTCAACCATGAGTCTTTGGGTCTTCTTGAATGACTACCTTTGGTTGAACTGTAGTTGAAATCTCCGAGTGTTGGTGACCAGAGGGGTTATGGAGATGTGTTGTTCATCGCACCTATGGACCTTCATCGCATCTCTGGTTTGTATTGAACACTTAGGATTTCTTCAGGCTAGTCTTCCATTGGCCTTCTGCACTTTTACACTTGTTTGTTTTTCATTACTTTTACAAATAAGAATGATGGGGTCTAACAATCTCCCCTAAGTAATGAAAAAATAAACAATTACTAGTCTATGAACAATGAAAGAATTATTAAAGACATAAGCTAATCTAGAAAAACATCATGTTGCCAAATATTTTCATTGGTCTAAAAGTTGGATGATTTCTTAAATAAAAAATGAAAGTACATGACGGAAAT
Source organism: Cynara cardunculus var. scolymus (assembly GCF_001531365.2). Taxonomy (NCBI): domain Eukaryota; kingdom Viridiplantae; phylum Streptophyta; class Magnoliopsida; order Asterales; family Asteraceae; genus Cynara; species Cynara cardunculus. Next base: position 43,237,921 of record NC_037529.1, read on the forward strand.
AAAATAAATTAATCATGCTCTCCATTAAAAATCTTCCAAAAACGCATCATCAGTCCTCTAAAACGAATGACTGTGGAGATACCATGGATCAATTCTTGGTCTTCCTTCATCGGCATATGCGATATGCCCAGTCTCTCTCGAATGACTCTCTGAAACCATTCAAGTGTATCGATTGAATAGTTAAAGGCCTCAGTTAGTCTGAAGAACTTTTTAACTCCATACTCATTCTTGAAAACCAAGCCGAGTTTTGGTTGAGCTAGGACCGATGTAGAGTGCTTCTTCTGTAAGCCTTGGAAATCTTCATCTGGAGGTGTGCAGGAGAGTCTTTCAATACCTAGTTCAAGAGCTATTTGGAAGTCATTCTTAGCTTTGAACTTCACCAAGGTCCTCATTGTCTCTATAATCGCTCTGTTGGCCATCCCGTACCTTATCCCTTGATCCTGTTGCTGAGCTGTATGGCCATATAGATCGATCAAGTACCATGGATTGAGATTTATAAGATCATTGTCATTRAAGACGTTGATCATCCYATGTTTGYGTTCCACAGTGTACTYGATGTATTTGATAGCTCTGTTAGCRAAARTCYGCATCTTGATGTCGAGAAAAGTCTTGATTCCATCGTTTGAGAAGACGGCTTGTGGTGGAGAGCTCGTCTGTCTCACGAATCTGTGATGAAGCAGGTCCATCGACTCAGGAGATAGGTTAGAAGGATTCAGGACTATCTGTTCATCGCGATCGTGGTAGAGGTAATAATGGATATTCTCCATCATGACGGGTTCACTTCAAGGCACTAGTGGACGTCTCCTTACCATTTCCATTTGAGAGACGATTTCTTCGACTCTGTCTGGTGTTGGAGCTTGCCTCGATGAAGAAGGAATATCTTCTTGCTCCTTCTGGGTTGGTTGGGTGATGGATGGCTGTGGTTATGTTTGGGTAAGGGTAGGTTGGGTGATAGGTGGTTGTGTTTGAGTGATGGGTTGTGTTTAGGTAAGGGTAGGTTGGGTGATAGGTGGTTGTGTTTGAGTGATGGGTTGTGTTTAGGTAAGGGTAGGTTGGGTGATAGGTGGTTGTGTTTGAGGGATGGGTTGTGTTTGGGTGATGGGTTCTAGTAGTGTTGTAGAGGGTTTTGGTTGAGGTATGGTTTCGGGTTGAGGTGAGGCTTCTTGTTGAGTAGTTTATTGTTAGGTAGGCTCTGGTTGTGGTTGGTTTGTTTGGGGGATGGAGTGTTCTGGTTGAGTAGGTTTGGTGATGGAAGGTTCTGGTTGAGGTGGTGATAGAGGAGGTGTTGGTGATGGGGTAAAGGGTACGACTATTTCTAGTTGTGGAGAAGGTGGGTTATCGGAGGATGAAGAACTCACCAAAATTGGTGAGAACTCATTGGTTGTGGGTAGAGGGTTTTGGGTGCAGGTAGAGGAAACAGGTACATTTTGGCATCATCAGAGGGCTGAGCCTCTGGTTCCCTCGCTTGGGTTCCTTGGGTTGGTTGACTTTGTGGCAGTGGTGGTGGTGGTKCAGCAGTTTCCATCGGTGTGCTGGCCAGGTTCTCCCCCTCATGAGGACCAAGACCATGATCATCTTGGTCTGGGTCTTCATGCCTTGGCCTCTTAAGGGGGTGGCTGGTGGAGCAAGAGGCCCTGCTCCTCTTCTTCGTGATCCTGAAAGAACCGAGATACTTTCTCAAGGCCTTTCTTCTTCGAGTCTCCTCCATGGTTAGGAGGAGGGAGTTGGTGCGCACTTGTTGAATTTCAAGGCTCTTGGTGAGGGCCGTGGCTGGTTCTGCTGCTCGATGGGCGAAGTTGGCACTTATCTTGTTAAAACTTGAGATTAGTCCCTTTGACAGAGCATGGAGGTCAGCTCTGGGAGAGAGGTGATTGATGGTGGGGTGCCTCAGCTTGTTAATCTCTAGAGGCCTAAAGAATGGCCTCTGGATGGCTTGGTTGGGTTGGGTTTGGATTGGGTGATCCTTGTTCAATACCCCTTTTGGCCTTGATGGCTAGAGGTAATGGATGTGGTTGCCCGGAGAGGGGGTGAAGGAATTGTAGTGTTTATTGGGCTAGGGGATTTGGGAAGAGTGTCATCATCATCATCTTCATCATCCGATGAAGACGACTCCTCTTGAGATACCTCGCTTGTGTCGGGGGATGGCTCTATGTGCTATGGGGTAACTGGCCTCGGTTGTTGGGCCAGTAGAGAGCTTTCATAAGTCCTACGGCAGGCAGAGGTGTCAGGGATGACACTTAGCATCGCCCTAGATAAGGGCCTATCTGTAGGGTAACCATCCTTGGAGATGGTTGGGCGATGACCATTCATGATGTATTGGGGAGTGAATGGTTCAACGCTAGACAGCTTGTGCATCTTCATCGCGTCCCTTATGAAGAGTGCAAGGAAATGCAGGATGAGCACCGATGAAAGGGGTTTTCTAGCGGCCATCAACTTGTTTTTCTTCACCACCGCTGCGTGAATCTCATTGTAGATGAGTAAGGCATAATCCAAGGGAAGGTTGAAAAACAGACCATACATGATGGTCATGATATTTATGTTGCCCTGGTCCATGCTTCCTAGCCTGCATGTGAGGGCGCAGTTGAGGATGGAGAGGAACATGTTCTACATAGGTGGAAGAAACTGCCTCTTGAAGTCTGAGGTGTTGTGGAGATCCCTATTGTACCCCAACAATTTAATGAATCTTAAGATGTCGGAGCTTGTTGGCGGTTCGGCATAGTGAGCGATCTTGAGCTCCTGTCGAGTTGGAATGAACAGTACCTTCGAAATCTTTGTGCAGGAGATTTTAATGGAGCACGCCATGTCGTTGGCGACATCGATGTCACCCATGTCTGCCAGTATTGCTGTACGTATTTAACCGACACCTCATTGTCGGAGAGGGTGAGAGTCGGTTGTAGGACACTATTTTGAAAGAACTCTATGAGGATGGCAAACCTGTCCTCGAAGAGCTGTGGGAGGAGGTCGATCAAGTGGTTGTTGGGTTTGATGCAGAGGAAGACGATGGCACGGCTGTCGGTGCCGGTGGATTGGACGTGGTTGTCATTGTTGTTTCACTCGTGAAAAGCGCAGGGCACCATTGTTACGATTGTGAGTTGCAGGTAAGTTGCATGTTCGTCTTTTGCTGTGTAAGTTCTTGAGAGTGTTTGTGAGCGTAAAGAGTGAACGTTTGAAGATGAAGGCTATTTATAGTGAGGAGGGAGGGGAAGGGTTGGATGAAAAATATTATTTAAATAATATAATGGTAATCATGATATGGAAGACGTTTAGTGAAAAGGTGGGTTTGATGTGTGATCGTGAGCCGTAAAGTCTGCTCACGATCATGGTGGCGCAGGTGGATAGGGACACGTGCCATAAGGGGGTGTGTTATAGAGAAATGTGAAGGGTTTCAAGGGAACAACTTTTGAAAGCTGTCAGGCGCGTGGTTGGGTATATGGCGTTTGGGTTATTTAGAAAAAGGTATTTAAAATAAAATTATTCTTTAAGGATAAACCTCAAGAATAAAATGCCAAATAAAATCAAAATTTAAAATTCCATCTTCATTGGAAGAAAAATACCAATTACGAAGTTTTGATCTTCTAAAAACCCATGTTGTATTGTTTTTTGTCACAAAAGTTGTAATATTGTATAATCTTAAAAAAAATGTTTCGTATTAAAGATGGGTTTTATGAAGAAAAAAGATTTGTCATTGAACCAGGGGGGCTTTGGTTGGTCATGACATTTGTGTGGGGGAAACAGAGGGTCTCTGGTTGTGAATGATGAACAATTTCATCATAAAATGTTGAGTTGTGATGAAACAGAGGCTCTGGGTGATCATTTTAAACCCTTAGATGCAAAATATACCCTTTATGAAGGACCAGAGGGTCTCTGGTTGAATGCAAGGGATGAAAGACTTCATTTATGTAGCATTTAGGTGATCCAGAGGCTCTGGATAGATGAACTAGGGGCTCTGGGTGGGAAAATGCAAGGATAACGAACCAAGGTATTGAACCAGAGGGTCTCTAGTTGAATGAGAATGTTCAACCAGATGGATGTTTGGCTCAATTTGGATCCTTAGAGATGAATATGAAATCCATGACTCGCCCTCAAATGATGCAAGGGGATGTGCAATGAGTAAAAACTCCCCTAGAACCAATAAGGGAGATAGATGGGATGACTAGAAGCTCTGGTCTATACAACCAGAGGCTCTGGGTGTGAATGATAGTGCAAATGAATATGAATGATGATGGGAATTGTGGGTCTATGGGACCAGAGGGTCTTTGGTTCTAAAGACTTAGAATCTAGAGTTTCTAGTATTTAGAACCAGAGCCTCTGGTTGCATGGATGATATGATAGGCAAAGGAAATGTAACGAGAAAGATAACTTGTGAAGACCAAGGTGGACCAGAGGGGCTCTGGTCATAAAGAACTTGGAAACCATAAGCTCTGGTCTTTGGAACCAGAGGCTCTATTTGCAAAATGAATTAAATTACTAAGTTAAATGCATGAGAAAATGAACGGAGACCAAGTTGGACTAGAGGCTTTGATGCACAAGGACTTGGAATCCGAAGACTCTGCTCTATAGAACCAGAGGCTCTAGTTTGGAAAAAGGGATACTTAGAGAAAACCCTAAGTATTTTCTTTGGACCAGAGGGGCTCTGGTTTCAAAGGGAATGAATTTTGGCCAAATATAAACAAGTATTTCTAATTGGCAAGAGGCTCTGGTTTTTAGAGCCAAAAGCTCTGGTTTAGAGTACTTGGTTATGAGGGCCATTATATTACATCACTTTTAGGTATAATCAAGAGATATTGAGAATCTCTGGTTTGAAAAGAAAATTTTGCCTCTAAGCGGTGAGATTCAGCATACCTATCTTGCTGAAAAGAAAAATAATTCTTTTCTCATCTAGTGCTTTTGTAAAAATGTCAGTATGTTGAGTCTCTGTAGGAACAAAATACATCTCTATTGTTCCCTTTTCTACATGATCTTTAAAAAAATGGTAGCTGACATCGATGTGCTTAGTCTTGGAATGCTGCACAGGATTTGCAGAGATAGCTATGGCACTCTTGGAGTCATAAAGGATAGGAATCTTTTCATATTGAAATCCATAATCCTTCAGCTCAGTCTTCATCCAGAGGACTTGTGAACAACAAATAGCAGCAGCAACATATTCTGCTTCTACTGTAGATGTTGAGACACAATTCTGTTTTCTGGATGTCCAACTTACCAGCTTGTCCCCCAAGAGTTGACAGCTTCCAGACGTACTCTTTATATCAAGCTTGCCAGCTGCATTATCTACATCTGTATAGGATTTTAGATCAAAGCCAGAGTTCTTTGGATATCAGAGACCGAATTGAAGGGGTTCCCTTGAGGTATCTAAAGATCCTCTTTACTGCAGAGAGATGAGATTCCTTAGGATTAACTTGATAGCTTACATAAAGACATGTAGCAAACATAATATCTAGCCTACTAGCTGTTAGATACATGAGTGATCCAATCATGCCTCTATAGGTTGTTACATATACATATTTGCTTTGATGGATCAACAAATAACGTTGCTCCTGTAGCCATTAGTGATCTCATCAAAGATGAATTTGAGTGAGAATATTTCTTTAGAAGGCGAGTCACATATTTGGACTGATTAATGAAAATTCCTTTTAAAGTTTGTTTTACTGGAAGACCAAGGAAGAAACTGAGTTCTCCCATCATACTCATCTCAAATTTGCTTTTCATCAGGTCTGAGAATTTTTCGCAAAATTTAGCGTTAGTAGAACCAAATGTGATGTCGTCCACGTGTATTTGCACAAGTAAAATATCACCTTTGTGCTTCTTGATAAAGAGAGTTGTATGATGGTATATTTTTCGAATCCATTGGCAATAAGAAAGGTAGAGAGTGTATCATACCAGGCCCTGGGTGCTTGCTTCAGCCCATAGAGAGCTTTACCCAGAAAATAGACATAGTTTGGATGCTTTGGATTTTTGAACCCAGGGGGCTGCTGTACATATACTTCCTCTTGAAATTCTCTGTTGAGAAAGGTAGACTTGACATCCATCTAATAGACCTTGAAGCCTTTGTGTGCTGCATAGGCGAGGAATATTCTGATGGCTTCAAATCTAGCTATGGGAGCAAATGTTTCATCATAGTCAATCCCTTCTTCTTGGTAGTAGCCCTTGACAACAAGCCTGGATTTGTTCCTTATAACTATGCCATCTTCATCCTTCTTGTTTCTGAAGACCCATTTGGTCCCAATGACCGTTTTCCTTTTGGGTAGAGGCATGAGGGACCATACTTTGTTCCTCTCAAACTGGAGTAGCTCCTCTTGCATAACATCTATCCAGTTTGGATCTTGGAGGGCTTCAGAAATCTTCTTTGATTATATCATACAAGAAAGTTGGCGAAGAGGCATTCATTTGCAGTAGTGTATTTCGTCTTGATACCGGATGATTGGATACCAATGATTTGGTGATGAGGATGGTCTTTTTTCCACTTGGTGCAAGATTGACGTTATGGAGCAACAGGATGCAGTTCTTCATCGGCTAATGGAACTGCTTGCTCCACCTCAAAGAGATAATCTCCAGAGTGAAACTCTGGTTCTGAAGACAAAGGAGAAATAGAGGATGAAGTAACATGAGTTCTAGAAAGAATTGTACCTTCAGCATTGGAGACTTCATGTGCTTCATCGGCTCTGGAAGAAGGTTCTTCAATGGGTTGTTGTCCAGAGGCTGCCTCTTCTTCAAATATGTCTTCAAATAAATGAGCCAACTCTGATTCATTGGGTTTACTAAGTGATGAATCAGAGGCTCTTTGTGATAGCCTGAGTCCTGAGCTGATGTGTCTAGAAGTGATTTGTGAAGAGTCATCAAAGAACACATTGGTACTTTCTATGACTATCTTTGTCCTTTTGATGAACACTCTATAGGCCTTGGCAGTTAAAGAGTAACCCTGAAATATGCCTTCATCAGCCTTCTTGTCGAATTTGCCAAGATATTCCCTATCATTGAGTACAAAGCATTTGCACCCAAAGACATGGAAGTATTTGACATTGGGATGTCGTTGGTTGATGAGTTCATATGGTGTCTTCTGGTGCCTCTTGTTGATGATGGAGCGATTCTGGGTGAAGCAAGCAGTGGAAATTGCTTCGACCCAGAAGGTGATAGGTAGCTCAGATGAAGCAAGCATGGTCCTTGCTGCTTCCACTTGGGTTTTGTTCCTTCGCTCAACTACTCCATTTTGCTGTGGACTTCTGGCTGCTGAAAAGTTCTGGGAGATGCCTTCACTGATGAGATATTCATCAAATTTGGCATTTCTGAATTCTGTTCCATTGTCACTTCTATCCTTGATAAGTTTGCATTGTTGATGCACTTGGAGCCTTTTCATCACCCCGATGAGGAGGACAGAAATGTCTGATTTCTTCCTTACGAATTCTACCCATGTGTATCTGGAGTATTCATCAACAAGTACTAGGATGTACTTCTTTCCTGAGAGGCTTTATATGGAGATAGGCCCATAGAGGTCGATGTGGATCGTGTCCAAAGGCTTGGAGTAGGAGGTTTCTGACTTAGTTCTGTGAGAGGCCCGTTTCAGCTTCCTCATCTCACAGGCTGAGGAGAGGTGATCTTTTTCAAAGTTGAGATCAGGAATACCCTTGACCAGCTTCTATTTGGCTAACTTCTTCTAGATATCAAAATTTACATGTCAGAATTTCTGGTGCCACAACCAATTTTCATTAGTCTTATGAGATACAAGACAAAGAGTGTCTTCACCCATAGAGGAATGAATGTCCAGAAGACAGAGATTTCCTTCTCTCTTTGCCTTGATGATGGTTTGGCCGCGCTTTGTTTCGATGATGCAGAAACATTTGTAAATCTGACTTCAAGACCCTTGTCGCATAACTAGCTTATGCTTAGTAAATTATCCTTCAAACCTTCAACATAAGCCACTTTATCGATTGAGATGTTGCCTTTGATGAGAGTACCGTATCCCTTGATGGTTCCTTTGCTGTTGTCTCCAAAAGTAAGAAAGCCTCTAGCTTTTTTGATGAAGGAGGACAGCTGACTTTTATCACCAGTCATGTGTCTGAAGCAACCTGAATCCATATACCATGGTTGCACATGTTGGTCTTGCATGACAAGTTAAGGGTTTTTAGGTACCCATTTCGTAATGGGTCCACGTTTGTTAGTCGGGGATACGACCTTCTTCTTTTCATCAGCGACCTTGGAATTGGGCTGATTTCCATTACCCTAAGCCTTAGCAGGCTTAGGTTTATTTCCATCGCCCTTGAGCTTTGTAGGCTTGGGATTTTTCATGTTTTCATGAGCCTTAACATTTTTTATAACGATAGACATACTCAAAAAATATACAGCGATGATTTAACATGTGATTCATCAGGTTTTGTAAGAGTGTCAAACACTGGCAGTTAGAAGTTTTTGAGTGTTTAACTGGTTTCTTTTTATTCGATGGAGAAGAAGTAAAAATAGAAGGTGAAGATTCTGTCCTAGCATTGGTTGTTTTTACAAACTTACTATCTAGTGCAGACTTTTTATTTTAAGGGGCAGGCGTCGGTTTTTGTTGGAACCCATATACTCTTAATTCTCAGAAAAACACAGTTGATAAAGAATATGATTGAATAATGAATAGTGAACTGAGTTTGATCAAACGAAATATTCAAAATAAATAAGAACAATAAAAGACTTGAATAAACCGAATGCTTTTATTAGATGAAAATAAGAACTTTCAATCTAAACGTATTTTCACAAGAAATATGCTATAGTATAAGTTGGCAATCTCAGGTCATGAACTTGAAGAGGAAGCTTCCTTATATACGCCTAAGTCAAACAACTATGCTATAATTATGGCTTGAATCTCTGAGTTGCTGAGTCTGCATCCTTATTTTTGACTTCCCTTAAAAAGTGGAGCGAACCAAGTCAAGCCGTATTGATCTTGTTTGACGCTTGCGAGAATGTCTGGACTACACGCGCATTCCATATAGTAAGGAGACCAGAAGCTCCGCATGTACTATATAGAAGCTCTGCATGTACTATACAGAAGCTCTACATGTATTATGCATAGGATCTGTGTCTGGAGTGTAGCTTTGCATCAAGCGCTTATGCTTTTTGGTGTATAAGGCTTGATCGTGCATGGAGATTGAGCACGGGGTCTGTATGTAGGAACCTTCACTCTTTGAGTAAGAGCTCTGGTTCTCGACCTCTTCTGCATGAGATCTCTTAGTCCAGACTGCTTCTATAGACAAAGTCCTATTGACTAGAGTAAGAGGCTTCTTACTTACACTATCACAAGTTGGGGTCAAACAATCTCCCCCTAAGTGTAAATAAGACAGGCTCTTACTAGAATTGAAAAACACGTCTAGTCGAAGCAAGAGGTTAAAAGAAACCTCTGTTTTATATTATCTATCAAGAAAAGTACAATACGATGAAAGGAAATTATATTGATTGAAAAGATAGAAAAATGGTTACAAAATAAGGCCTAGATGTGTTGAAGTTTGATGAACCTCCAGCAAGTTATGGATTTACATTAGAATAATTTTTTTTCTTTCCTTCGCTCCAGGGGTGGTGTTAGGTCTGAAAATCAGTATTAATTTTATTCGTCTTGAAAGTTAAATATAGTCTATAATTGTAAAAGTCAGCGTGTTTGACTTTCTTATAGGAGTTTGACTTTGACTTGTCTTTAATAGTTTGACCATATAAGTAGAAGTTAGTCTTTGTAATTGTAGGGAAGAGAGCTTAATTGTAAATCATATTACGTAAATGAGAGTTTGACTAGAATTGTAAGAATTGACTTTCTCTCTCAATGTTCTTGATGATCTTGAATGCTATATCCTAATCTGCCATTGTTATGAAGCTATAGTGAAGATTGATCAGTGAAATTAGGGAGTCACAATTGGTATCAAAGCACGTTTGCAAGAAATCAGAGATAAGTGAAAAAAAAATTTCTTAATTTTTTTTGTTCTTCGTGTTCTTCATTTTTTTTAGATTTTGATATCTCTGTTCCATAGTAGATGGTCTTCGATGTAGCGCATAGTAGAGTTTGAATACTTGAAGCGCTGGTCTTCTCGAAAAAATATTTTTCTTCCTTGTTCGTTTCGAAAGACCACCCCCACTTCTGGTTCCACCAGCACAATCCACGAGGGAATGTTGTTGAGGCCTTGCAGATCTTCATTTGGTGCAGTGATGCTCAATTGATCTATTCCCAGGTCCAGAGCTAGTTGGAAGTCTAACTTGCATCTGAAGTCGAGTAGGTCCGTCATTGTCTGTCTTATTGCAGAACTGGCCACAACATATTTGATCCCCTTGTCCTTCTTATGATCTATGACGTAATATAAAGTCAGAAGGTCCCATGGATTCAGATTTATAAGATCACAGTTTGTGAAGGTGCTAATCTGCCCATGAGACCTCTCCACCATATACTCATGAAAAATGATTTGATTGTGCGCGAAGGTTGTTTTCTTGATGTCGAGGACTTGCTTGATGCCATCGATAGAATGGACTGTAGAGATCGGCTGTGTATAACGAAGTAAGAACCTCTGCCTGATGTTCCCTTGGGTCGTTGGATGGAGGTTGATCTTGATGACCGGTGTCTGATCTCGCAGGCTGTAGAGAAACTGGTAGATGTCTTATCTATCTTCCGTGTCCTTTATTGGCATGTTAGGGGGTGTGGGCATCATCATTGCATCCATACTATCCTTGATCTTTTGAACTTGATCAGAGGGATGTTTGAAGCTCTGAGGCGTGCTGCTTGCGCCTTCTTCTGGTCTTGTTGGTTTGACAAGAACCCTGTGCTTCATAGCCGGAGTGACTACTCTGGTCCCTTGAGCAGGGACCCTAGCTTTGTGCGTGTTCCTTTGTGGTGGTGGTGCAGCTATTGTGACACCTTCAAGTGGAACAGCAATAGGAATGGCCGTAAGTGATGGGTCGATATGTTTACTGCCACCACCTCTTCCTCTTCATGCCCTCATGTTGATGGAGTAGTAGTCTCCATGGCATATTATGTTGAAGAAGTCAGAGCCTCTTCTGAGTCGGATGAAGAGACGTATACAGCTAAGAGTTGGATGATATCTTCATCTTTTCGTTGTGCTTCTGGCTCTGCCTGGGATGCTACCGGCATCTTTTCTTTTCTTAGCGCCTCTGCATGCGTTGGCTCACTTTGTGCTTTCTGCCTTGAAGACTCTGGCACTGACTGGCGTGGGAATAGGCAGAGGGGGTAGCCCTTAGAGTGGTACTTGGAATGACTGTGGGCTGGTTCTCCCCCTCTTGACGACTTTGAGGGCCAGACAAGTTTGGATCCTCATCGTTGTCAAGCCTCCTTTGCTTTGAGACCTCAGCACATGGACTTGGCTCCATTCTTTATTTTATCCTCAAAAAGTTTGAAGATCTCCTCGTCTACATCCGAGACCTTGAGGATCTCCATGTCTATGCGGTAGTTAAAAGCCGCCAAGGAACGTCAAATCTCTGTTGCTGCCTCCTTGGCCTTGCTATTGAAGTCTGAGGTGAAGTCAACTACTTTCTGGAGGACACGGTCACCCAGAGGATTCATGGTAGACTGGATGACGTAGCCTACAGGGACATTCAGAGGAATGAGCGCCTGAGATGAAGTAGAAGCTTCATCCCTCTGAATTTATGCGAGGACCCTTTGCAAGGCCTCTGCTTTTTGAGCCGTCAATTCTTGGAGTTTGTCAAGTCGAGAGGCATTCTTCATGACTCAGTCCTCAATACTGCTAAGGATGCTTGAATCTTATCCATAGCAGATGCAAAAGTAGATGGCTCTGCACGGGTCATGTTGAGTTTTAGCTATTCCAAGGAGCACAACATAGTGGTCGCAAAGGACTGGAACTTGTCCCTTGTGACATATGTTGTGGGGGTGACCTCTGGCTCAACACATGGGCCAGATTGACTCCTCGTTCCAAGGACACCTTCTGTCTTGACTTGATTGAAGTTGGTCAAGGAAGGATTTCCAGTAGATCCTTGTGGCTCTCTTTGAGGAGAGGTCACTACTGTTGTTCTGTCGTGAAGGGGTTCCAAGGCAGGTTCAGAGCCAGCCAGAGGACCCTCCACGAGTAGACTAGGAGATCCGTCGAGAATCTCTAAGTCTGGTGCACCTAAACCTTGCTCTAAACAAGGTGGGGAAACTACAGGTGCAGAGGAGACGAATTCCTCTGGTTGGTGGCGTGATATGGGGAGACATATCACTTATCTTTTCAAATGTTTCATCCTTTTGAGAGGGTGATCCCTGATACGTGGCATCCATTTGTCTTACATGACCAGAGGCAGATGCAACCTCTGGTTGGTTTGGCATGTTAGGGTTCGAGGTGTGCACCTCTATTTTAATGATCTCCGTGTGTCGACCACTGGAGTCAGATGATGTGTTAGCACTTGGAGTTGGGCTAGGGAAATAAATACGCCTATTCACCATCCTAGGCTGCTCTGGCTCGTCCTGTGGCAGAGCAGCTTCTGCACCTCCTCCCTTCTCATCTTCTTCTTCTTCCTCTTCACATTCTTCACTTGTTGTATATGACATAACAACATCATCAAAATGTTCTTGGTCATCTTCTTCGTCAGAGCTAGAGAAGTGCTCCAAGCTTTGATTGGTTTCTTCCTCTACTCTGATTCTCTCTTCTTCCTTTAGGCGGGCAATCTATGCTTGTCTTGCTCTCTCTTATTGCTCTTGCTCTTCTTCTTCTTCTTCTTCTTCTTCTTTCAAACAAGCAATCTCTTCTAGTTTTGCTCTCTCTTCTCTTTCCTCCTCTTCCTTCCTCATTCTCTCTTTTTCCACTCTCTTCTTCCTTGCCTCTGCTCTCTTCCTCTTTATCTCTCTCTCTTTTTCGAATCTCACTTCCTCCTCTTCTGCCTGAGGCCTTTGAGTGTCCTCTATTCCCTTATCTTCTTGGTTGGTAACTATGCGTGCAAGGGTTCGAGGCACTGGTTCTAGTGCCTCACATGCACGTCTGTATGCTCTCCTCACCTCTCTCGTCTTCATGTAGGCTAAGAGCTTCATCGGGATAGGCCTCTCTGTAGCATATCCTTCTTTGTAGATGGTAGGTTTGTAGTGTGTAAGCACATTCACTTTGTGCACAGGCAGAGTTCCAACATCAAAGTCGTTTTCATCAATGATAGGTCCTAGGAGAAGACCATGAAAATGCGGAAATAGAAGTGCTGGCAAGTCCATTCCCTTAGCCACCTCTTAGCACTTCTTGGCAACAGCAGCCTTGAACTCTATGTAGAGGATCAAGGAATAGTACAACTATAGGTCAAAGAAAGATGCCATACATTATCTGGAGAATGTTGGTGAAGCACATGTCTAGGCTTCCTATCTTCCCGGTCAAAGAGCGATTCACCAATATGAACATTGTGTTCCACATTGGGGGTAGGTACTATTGGCGATATTGAGAAGGGTACTGAATCGCCTTGTTGTACCCCTAGAACTTCAAGAATGATACAATTTCATCCCCAGATGGAAGAGGGGCATATTCATTCAGTCCAAGATCAGTCTTGGTTGGAATTTGTAGAACTCTTGAAAATAGGGACCTTGAAATTCGAACAAGGATGAACTCCTTTGTATATGGTACATAGAAATCTCCAACAATCCTTCATTGGGAGTCAGTTACGGAACAGGTTTGCCAGGATTCTTGTATGAAACGCTCAGGGACAAGATCGTCAGAGTTCGTGAGAGCAGGGTTCAAGAAATGGTGTTGAAGGAAGTCGATAACATGATGAAATTTTTGGTCAAAGTTGTCTAAGGAGAGTTGAAGGGCATAGTTATTTGGTTTGAGTGGGAGTGGAACCACACTTTGACTGGTTTCCTCCACTGTCTTGAGGGTAGTTGTGTGGGTTGGGGAGTTTTTTGAGTCTAAAGAAGACATAGTTGCAGGTTTTGGAAAAGGGTTTTCAAAAGTTAGGGTTTGGAAAGAATCGGTTCTTGATTCTTTAACTGGTATGGAGAGAGGTTCGATTTACTTACTTGGATAAAAAAAGTTGAAAGATTCCACCAAATATTGCAATTGCAGAAAGCGATTTTAGAGCTTGAAGAAATTTCAATGGCGGTTTGAGAGCTTGAAGACGACGTAAGTTCTTGAGAATATTTGAAAGCGTAAAAGAAAAATTGGGGGAAAGGGCTTTGTTTAAATAGAAAAAAAAATTGAGTACTCGAGTGAAATGCGCCCCCAATCGTCAGAAAAATTGAAACGGTTTTCGAACCACCTGTGGGGAGTTGCCACGTGGCCTACCAGCTGCAAATGACGCCTCCCGGATTTGAAAAATTAAAATAACAGGCGGTGATGCTTAGTTAAATGACAGCTAATTAACATATTTAACAAAAAGGAATTGTACGCCTTCCTTTTAAAATAATATTTTTTTAAAACCATAAAAAGAATTTTTAACAAGTTTTTATACTCTGGTTTGAACGAACCAATCTTGAGACAGAAGCTCTGTATTTAAATACATAATTACTATGCTTAGATTAGTTAAAAGAATTTGAAAAAGAACCCAGAGTAGTACTTAAATGAAAGATAACATACCTTCGGATCTCATACAGAGGCTCATTGTTGGGCTATACATGTCCTCTGTCTAGCAAACTTGTTATGTTTAGAGGCAGAAGCTTTGTATAGTCCGTACAGAGGCTCTGTCCTATAATCATAAAAGTTTTTTTTTTTTTTTGAGACAGAGGCTCTGTATGATGTATGATCTAATGCTCCCTCTCGACTTTAGCTCTGTTTGAATTTGGCCCCCCTTGAACTATGCTTGGATCATAAATTATTAGTGTTAGACCACATAAGTATTATGTATGAAGTAATAAAAACAAACAAGTGATAAAGAACCAGAAGACCGATGGAAGACTTCAAGAAAAAATGACTAAGTCTGAAGAACAACCAGAGGGTCGATGAACTGACCAGAGATGTGATGGAAATTGCATCTTCATAACCCCTCTGGACACTAACACTTGAAGTTTCCTTCACCAGTTCAACCAGAGGCTAGCAATGAAGAAATGAAGATAAGGTTGAACTCATATCCCATGGAAGACAGCTGGAGATGACCAATCAACAGCTGGATTCTACAAAGTTTATCTTGTTTTAATGTTTATCCTTAATATAGATAAGCTTTATCTGTTAGTATAAGATTAGCTAAATAGTCTCAATAGATAGTTATCTTTTTATTAGCTTACTAGTATAAATAGGTGGTTAGACCTATTGTAATTTTTGACGCTTTACGTTTTTGCAAAATTATTGAATAAAGTGAAATTTTTGGCACTCAAGATTATTCTTTGAATATTCATACATTATTCTTGAGTGTTCATCATTTTTTTAATCTAAACACTATAATGTGGTTATTCTTAACTTGATTGAGAGATCTGGGATCAACAATTGGTATCAGAGACAATTGGTATCAGAGCCAATTGATTGTTTTTCCAATCAAACGATCATAAAAAATCTCTCCATTCACGTTTTTTTACAAAAATATCTTCTCTAAAACGTAAATTTTCTCTTCTAAAAATCTTAATGGCCAACTGGAACTCCGCCTATAGTGTTGGTTCCCTCACCAAACCTCCAATTCTTCAAAGAGAAGAGTACCCACAATGGAGGATACGAATGGTGAATCTTCTGGAAGGGATGGACAGAAACCTTTTGCGATCTGTCATGGAAGGTCCCTATGTTCCACAGACTATTGTTCCAAGAGTCCCAGGAACAAATACCACAGCTGAAATTCCAGCCTACTACATGCCTAAGGATGAGAAGAATTGGGATGAAGACGACATATAACGGGTTGAGACCAACAAAAAGGCCAAAAGACTGATAATCATGGCCATACCCAATGAAATCTTCCAATCCTTTGATGCATGTTCCACAACCAAGGAACTATGGGATGAGCTGGCAAGCCAATTTGAAGGAGGGGCAAAAAAAAAAGAATAACTGCAAATCCCAATGTCTCAACGAATACACCGACTTCAAGGCTCTTCCTGATGAACCGATTCAGAAGACATACGATCGTTTCAGCACATTGATTAATCAATGTCGTCGAAATGATATCTCCAGAACAAAGGAAGAAAACAATGTTTTATTCCTTAAAAGTCTTGGTGATGAATGGACACAACTGTCAATGTCCCTTTAAGCAAATCAGGACTTAGACGGCTGGTCACTCCATGACGTATATAGAATGCTTGCTGCACAAGAGAACGACATCATGAAGAAAAAGGTGTCCATCGGTGGACCCCTGGCTCTAGCAGCTGAAGAAAAGGAAGTTTCAAGACCACAATAAGAAAGGAAAGAAAGCACTTGTGGTGGAATCAGAATCTGAAGATGAAACATCTGAATCAGGTGATGATATCAAAGCCTTTTCCAAATCTCTGGCCTTGATTACAAAGCAGTTCCAGAAAAAGTTCATCAAGGAATCCTATGAACGAAGAGAGTTCAAGAGGGAAAGATACAGTCATCCTATGAAAGGAAGCCATCTAAATTTCATCAGAAGGAAGATAAAAGAGATGGAAGAGAAGAGAGAGAAGAAAGAAGAGAAGATAGAAGAGAGGAGAAGAAAGAGGACAAAGATGGAAGGAAAAATGATCTCCGCTGCTTCAGGTGTGGAAAATCGGTCATTTTTCCAAAGAATGTAGAGGACGACTGGTAAAGGATGCTGGCTATTACAAGAATAAATACAAGTACAATCCTAGAGAGCGAAGCCTGATGGCTGAGAAATAAAACTGGGTGTCTGGTTCTTCATCCGATGAAGAAGACAAAGCACTCATCTGTCTGATGGCCACGTCCAATGCAGAATCTGCCTCTAAAACTGATGACCAAGTATGTGAGTCTACTTTCAATAAAACCAACTCAGCTCTATCTGAGCTAGAGTTAACGGTAATAAAGCTTTCAGAGGACTTTTTAAAATTAACAGAAAAATTAAGCTTTGAAAAATCTGAAAGTCTTAAAGCCGAAAAAGAAGTCAGTTTCTACAAAAGAGAAACTGATCTTCTAACCGAAGAAAAAGCTGATCTGATGAAAGAAAAGACTCGCTTAGCCGCCCTTAAAAAATCAGAGGAAGAAAACCTTCTGAAAATAAACAAGCGAGTAACCAAAGACTTAGAAAAGAAAACTAAGGCCTTAAAAGAATCTGAGGCAGAGAGACTTAACGCAGTAGCTCTCAAAGATTTCTTTCAAAAGGAAAGGGAGATTCTTCATCAGAAGCTTCAAGCCAATGAACTTCTGATGAACAAATACAAGGATGCCCAAGATGTGTATGAAAAGTTAAACGGTCAAACGGACACTCAAGGGATTGGATTCAATGAATTGGACTCCTTCATCGAATCAAAGAAATCCATCCTTGAATCCACTTTCAAACTTGGATGCATTCAGAAACCCGACTTTATTCCAAAACCAAAAGCAAACTTTAAAAGAGTTAAGACAGGATTTTGAAAATGTGGTGTACGAGAGCAGTACATGTAAGAATTCTGATGAAAGGAATGACACCTCCAAATCAGAGACTGATGGAAACCCTATGGTCAAACCAGAGTCTCTAGTTGCCAATTCCACTTCATCAGCAAGTACTGTTAATGCAAAGGAGAATCCTAATGAGGAACCATCAGCTGATGAATCGATAAACCATCCAGGTAAAACTGAAAGTTCATCTAAGTCAAAATCGATGGAACCTCAAGAAGATCACTCTGAAGCATCAAACTCTGAACCCACACCTCCCAATTGATTGTTTTTCCAACAATTGGTATCAGAGCCAATTGATTGTTTTTCCAATCAAACGATCATATAAAATCTCTCAATTCACGTTTTTCACGAAATATCTTCACCAAAAACGTAAATTTTTCTCTCTTAAAAAATTCTTGATGGCCAACTGGAATTCCGCATATAGTGTTGGCTCCCTCACCAAGCCTCCAACTCTTCAACGAGAAGAGTGCCCACAATGGAGAATAAGAATGGTAAGCTTCTTGGAAGGGATGGACAGAAACCTTCTGCGATCTGTAATGGATGGTCCTTACAATCCACAGACTCTTGTTCCAAGAGTCCTAGGGACAAACACCACAACAAAAATTCCTGCATATTATTGCCCAAGGATGAGAAAAACTGGGATGAAGACGATATTGAGCGTGTGGAAACTGACAAGAAGGCCAAGCGACTAATCATCATGGCCATTCCTAATGAAATTTTTCAATCCCTTGATGCATGTTCCACAACAAAGGAATTGTGGGATGAACTTGCAAACCAATTGGAAGGAAGAGCTAAAACAAAGAAGAATCGTAGAGCACAACGTCTTAATGAATACACCAATTTTAAAGCTCTTCCTGATGAACCAATACAGAAGACTTACGATCATTTCAACATATTGATTAATCAATGTCATTGAAATGATATCTCAAGAACTAAGGAAGAAAACAACTTTTTGTTCCTAAAAAGTCTTGGCGATGAATGGACTCAGCTGTCAATGTCCCTTCAAGCTAATCAGGACCTTGACGGCTGGTCACTTCATTACTTGTATGGAACGCTTGCAACACAAGAGAACGACAATATAAAGAAGAAAGTATCTAACGGTGGACCTCTAGCTCTTGCTGTTGATGAAAAGGAAGTATCAAGGACCCCCACTAGAGAACAAAAGAAGAAAGGAAAGAAAGCAATGGTGGTAGAATCAGAATCTGAAGACGAGTCATCTGAATCAAATGATGATATCAAAGCCTTTGCTAAGAATCTGGCCTTGATTACAACACAGTTCCAAAAGAAGTTCATCAAGAGACCCCATAAACGAAGAGATTTCAAGAAGGAGAAGTACCAGTCATACCAAGATAAGAAACCATCAAAATTCTATCAAAGGGAAGAAAGAAGAGAAGAAAGAGAAGAGAGAGGACAGAAGGGAGGACAAGAAGGTAGATAAAAACGGATGGAACAATGACCTTCGCTGATTCAGATGCGAGAAAATTGGTCATTTTTCAAAAGAGTGCAGAGGATGATTGGTGAAGGATGCCAATTACTACAATAATATGTACAAGTACAATTCAAAAGAGCGAAGCCTGATGGCTGAGAAAGAAAATTGGGTATCCGACTCTTCATCCGATGAAAAAGATAAAGCACTCATCTGTTTGATGGCCAAATCYGCAGCAGTATCCACCTCCGACTCTAATGATCAAGTATGTGAGTCTACTTCCAATAAAACCAACTCTGTTCCATCTGAGCTAGAGTTAAGGGTGATAAAACTTTAAGAGGATTTCTTTAAATTGAAAGAGAAATTAAATTTAAAAAAATCTGAAAGACTAAAAGGAGAAAAAGAAGCAAGTTTCTACAAAAGAGAAAATGATCTTCTAACCGAAAAAAAAGTCGAACTTGCTAAGGAAAAGACTCGCATCACCACACTTAAGAAATCAGAGGAAGAAAAACTTCTGGAACTAAACAAACGAATAACTAAGGACCTAGAAAAGAAAACTAAGGCCTTAAATGAATCTGAGGCAGAGAGACTAAACTCAGTTGCTCTTAAAGATTTCTTTCAAAAGGAAAGGGA
>NC_037529.1:43257541-43261280 GCF_001531365.2 Cynara cardunculus var. scolymus
TTAAGACAGGATTTTGAAAATATGGTGTACGAGAGCAGTACAGGTAAGAATTCTGATGGAATGAATGACACCTCCAATTCAGAGACCGATGGAAACCCATGGTCAAACCAGAGTCTCTGATTATCAATCCCACTTCATCAGCAAGTACTGTTGATGAAAAAGAGAATCCTAATGAGGAACCATCAGCTGATGAGTAGATGAACCATCCAAGTAAAACTGGAAGTTCATCTAAGTAAGAATCGATGGAACCTCAAACAGATCACTCTAAAGCATCAACCTCTGAACCCACACCTCACACAAACATCCATGCTAATTTTAACTTCGAAAAATCAGCGAGAGACTTTCTTGATTCCGAATATGAAGAAGAGATAATTTGTGAATCATCAGAAATCATTAAGGATAAAAAGCCTAAAAACTTCAAATTCTCAATGAAAACTGTTGTTCCACCATTGATGAAATCTTCAGACAAAGGAAAGGGAAAGCTGAGAAATAGCAAATCTGCCAAAGATAACACGCAAGACCCTAGTACATCCTTTAAGTTCATTAAGTTTACTCATGAGCAAAAACAGAAGTGGCCTACCTCTAAGAAAACTAAACAACCACTTTTCCTCTCATTCAGCTGAAGAAAAGCAGTCCTTCCTCAGGAGAAAAGAAGTAAATAAAAAGACCCCCTCAAATAAAAAATTTGAACTAGATAGGAAGTTTGTGAAAACAACCGATGCTAGAACAGGATTTACATCCGCTGCATTTACTTCTTCGTTTCCATCGAATAAAAAGAAAGTTAGACATACATATACAAAGCATCATAACTGTCAATGTTTAATTTTTTTACAAAACCTGAGGAATCACATGTTGACACATCACTGCATATTCTCCCAACACGTTTATCGATACAAAGTCCAAACCAATGAAAACGTGAAAAAACCCAAGCCTGCCAAGGCTAAAGGAAATGAAAAGAGAATGGTACCCCCTACTAACAAATGTGGACCCATACAAAAATGGGTACCTAAAACCCTTTAATTTGTTTTGCAGGACAAATATTTGCAACAATGGTACATGGATTCAAGTTGCTCCAGGCACATGACTGGTGATAAAAGTCAGTTATCCTTCTTCAATGAAAAATTTGGAGGCTCTGTGACTTTTGGAGACAACAACAAGGGTACAATAAAGGGATATGGCACTCTCATCAAATGAAACATCTCCATCAACAAAGTGGGTTATGTTGAAGGTTTAAAGCACAACTTACTAAGCATAAGCCAGTTCTGCGACAGGGGTC
The DNA here is from genome assembly GCF_001531365.2 of Cynara cardunculus var. scolymus. Lineage (NCBI taxonomy): Eukaryota > Viridiplantae > Streptophyta > Magnoliopsida > Asterales > Asteraceae > Cynara > Cynara cardunculus. The sequence goes on from NC_037529.1 coordinate 43,258,818, forward strand.
TTGAAGTAAGGTTCCGGAAAGGTTTCTGTATCATAGAAACAAAGCCCGGTCAAACAATCATCAAGGCAAAGGGAGAAGGAAATCTCTATCTTCTAGATTTTGAATCCTCAATGGGACAAGACACCTTCTGTTAGCTCAATTATTCCTATTTTGTAAAAGTATAGAAAAAGTATACTGCAAGTCTTGACAGAAGGATAACTCCACAGAAGACAACAGAGAACTAAGCGACAGAAGCCGTTTGATCGAACAAGTGAAGTGTGACAGAACCTCTGATGTCTCTCACAGAGGTTCTAGAAAATAGTCCTCTGTCAAATAGAACATGCAAGTCAATTAAAGCAGAGCCTCTGAGATGGCTCACAGAGGGTCTGCGGATTTCGTCTTCTGTGAAGTTTCTGTTCCAACAATTTTCAAAGGTTGTTAGCCGCATATGCTTCTCACGTGATTAGGGAATAATCGACTTTATTTGGACGGCTCAGATGAAGACACGCGTCAAGATCTGGTCTCTAAGGTCGTTAGGAACTAGTATAAATAGCAGATAGGATTTTTGTAATCGGTGGAGCTTCCAGTATTGTAAACGTCAAATTTTTCAATTGAATGAATTGAAAACCTTTGGAGCAAATCTCTTGTGTTCATCTTCTTCTTCAATATTGTGTGTTCTTAATACTCTGTTTTGCTCTTATTATTACTTCCGCTGCACTTCATTGTTCAAGTGCTTTTCTACAGTATTAGATCAATATCAAAGATGAATTTAAGATCCAACAATTGGTATCAGAGCCGGAATTGAATTCTTATTCGATTAATTCTACTTTTGGTATTAATCTGTGTTTTCTGGAACACCAGTTTTCTTCAGATTACCCTGTTTCACTCACTATTAAATCAGTTTCATCTTGTTCTTATTTTTCCTCTTCAAATTTCAATGGCGAACTTGGTTAATACCTCGTTCATGAGTATTGGATCTCAATCAAAGCTTCCCACGCTTATCCGTGAGGAATATCCGCAATGGAAAGTGCGCATGATCAACTTTCTAGAGGGAATTCACCCCAGAATTTGTGAATTTCTCTACAATCCTCCATACGTGCCAGTGAATTTGATTCCAAGACTTCCAGCTACTGGTACAACCCCTGAAGTTCCTGAGCATTATGAGCCAAGACCTATTACTAACTGGAGCGATGAAGACAAGGTATTGATTGAACTGAGAAGCAAATGCAGAAGGCTGCTAATCATGGCTATACCTCATGAGATCTTCAAATGTATTGATTACTGCAATTTGTCTATGGACATTTGGGCATAATTGGAGAAACAGATTGAAGGAGGGAAGAAAACTTCAAGAACAATCGAGCCATTTGCATTGATGTTATCATAGCTGCAAGGCTAAGGAGGGTGAATCCCTGTCAGACACATACTCCAGGTTCAATACCTTAATTAGCAATTGCAAAAGGTATGGAGTGATGAGAACTGCAGAGGACAATAACTCTCTGTTCTTGAAGAGCCTTGGAATTGAATGGATGCATTTAACCATGTCAATGAAGGCCACCTTGGATTTAGAAGTATGGAATTTGGCTGACTTATTTGGTTCTCTCAAAAGTCAAGAGCCTCAAGTACTTCAAATGAAGAAGAACTATGGTGGTCTGCTTGCTCTGGTTGCAGAGGATGGTAGCTCTGGTAAGGGAGAGAAACAAAGAAGGAAGAGAAGGAGAAGAAGAAGAAAAAGAAAATTCTGATAGCAGAGAGTGAGGAGAGTTCTGAAGAAGAAGTCCTGATGAAAGAGATGATTAAGACTCTAGCATTGATCACCAGAGAGTATAGAAAGGGTGGAGAAAAGAAAGAGTACAAGAGTTTCAACAGAAGAAACTTCACAGAAGGTGGTAGATCTGATGCAAGTGAGAATGAGCAGAAGCCTTCACAGAAAATAGAGGAGCAGAAGAAGGAAGAGACGAAAGAAGGATGTTTTAGATGTGGCAAGCCAGGCCACTTTGCTGCCGAATGTTGGTCAAAAGGGCCTAAGGCTCCACAGAGGGGTCCAAAAGATGCAGCCTTCTACAAAAAGAAGGCTGAGTACTATCAACAGAAGTCTCTGCTAGCTCAATATAGTGAGTTAGTCACTGATGAATCCTCTAACGAAGATGATCAGAAGGGTCTTCTTGCTTGTGAAGACTCAGACACAGAGGATGAGTTCTTCTATTGGATGGCAAAAATCGACTTTGACTCTTCTGAATCAAATGACCAAGAGGTTTCTACTTCTTACTCTTCTGAATCAATTGATCTATGCACATAGATCATTGATAATTTTGATTCATGCCATTTGGAACATTACAAGCTTAAAGAAAAACTTTCCTTCTGTGAAAAAGAAGTCATTTTTCTCACAGAGGAAAGAAATAGATTTTTTAAAATGTTCAAAGAAGCTCAAACAAACTTTGTAAATTTGGAAAAATCTTCAAAAGAAAAGTTTGCCGAAATTCAAAA
>NC_037529.1:43263292-43265933 GCF_001531365.2 Cynara cardunculus var. scolymus
CCCTTCACTTCTCTAAAATCTCCAACCTGCAAAATCTCAAGCTTTCCAAAAACCTGCAACTATGTCTTAAAGCTCAGCATCTGCCTCCGCTCAATCTGAAAACAACCCAAACGACAATGAAATGAACCAATCCCAAGCACTCACTTCTCATGCCCTATCGTTCTTCCAAAATCGATATGAGAGAGTGGTACTTGTAGAGAAACCTCACAACTACTATTTCGCTTCCTCACCAACTGGCTTCCCTGAATACACATATCCTCTTCTCGAAATCCTTCGCAATCACCCTATATATTACGCTCTCACAGCAACTAAACCTAYCYYAGAAACCTATATTACCCAATTTTTGCTCAGTTCATATATTTGTACCCTAGAGAATTCTGGATTAAGCATAGTAGGTTATGCTTCACACCCTACTGTCAAATCTCTTGTTCCAATGGAAATGAATGTAAATACCTTGCGCACAGCCCTGCATCTACCTTTCTTGGAACATCTTAATTTGGATACCTTCGCTCCATCTCCTACAAACGCAGAATTGTTCGAGTTCCTTGAATTTCACTCCTACACAACAACGACAAAAATCGTAAAAAAGATTGAATTCAAAAGGAAGGGCCTTCCCCAATGTGGAACTCTCTATTCTCGATAATTAATTGCTGTCAAACGGGGAAGGTCGGTAGCCACGACCAAGCTTCACATGCCATGCTTTCCATCGTTTATGGAATCTACTTCAATTTACTCCTTGATTACGCACAACTCATCTTTGATGATATGGTGGGCTTAATCAAGAAAAAATGTGCTACTCAACGGGGTGAGAAATCAAAGGTGAAGGCACAGAAGAAAGCCAAAGAAGACCTCAATCACCCAAACTTAATCCTACAGAAGTTCTTTGGCTTGGTCTTTGGAGATATGATAGCAGAGAAGCTGCCCTCTGCAGAGCCAAATGCATGGCTATACCCAATGAAGGAGTTCCACCCTACAGAGCATGAGCTAGGGTACAGAAGCCCAAGGCCACTATCAAAAGCCATGCTCAAATACCTTAGCAGAGGAGATAGGAAAGCGTATAGACGTGGATACAGGNCTAGGGTACAGAAGCCCAAGGCCACTATCAAAAGCCATGCTCAAATACCTTAGCAGAGGAGATAGGAAAGCGTATAGACGTGGATACAGGAGGCCAGAGCTGGTCCCTGAAACCCCTCCACGCATAGGTATCCCCATAGGAGAGAGAGTGCATAAAATGAGGGTTAAGGGAAGAAGAGAGGAGCCTGCAGAGGTTAGGGAGATGAGTGAGGAAAGTTCAAGGGTAGTTAGTCCCGCATGGAGCACTAAGAAGGCAAAGAAGACTCATAAGGATGTTGATCCTTCTGAGAAAAGGAAAGGGAAGAAGAGACCCGTAGCAGAAGAGGGTCCAACCAGTCCTCTGCCAAAACATAAAAAGAAGAAATCAAAGAAGGCCCAACCCACAGAGGTTGAGGTCATAGAGGCTGAAATTCAAGAAGGCCCGACAGAGGCTGTACATAAGCGCAGAAGGTTGCGCAAGACTGTTCTAGAAGCGTCCCCCTCTGAGCAAATACAAGATGTAATCTTCAATCTCCAATAGAGTTTTTCAGCGCCCATAGAGGTGGTAAATTTGGGGACAGAAGTCGTATTAAACGACGAAGAGGAAGAAGTGGAGTTAGATGAGGGTGAAAAAGATGTCGAAGGCACACATCCAAGCCCCCCTCCCTGTGCAACCCACATGTCTAGGGATCCTGTTCTAGAGGGAATCCCTATTGAAGAAAGCGTGCACACGCTGAACCCTGAACCGACAAACCTCGTAGAGGACATTCTTTCGTCCTCTCTCGAATGCACAAACTGGGAACCCCATACTACTTCATCATCCTCTCAAAAGGATGATAGTTTTATCAAAAGAGTCCATTCACCAAAGGACTCGACACTACAAAGAAAGGCATCTGTTGCCCCTCCACACATGAGTGAACCACCAAGTCATGCTTCAGAGGCATGCGAGAGAATCACAGAAGCTTCGGGTCTAGAACGCCCAAAGTCTCCACTCGATCCCTCTACCCAATTAGGCTCTGAACCTATTAGGCACGAAATTGAAAGAGCACCGGTAGGATCTCCAATTGGGGATGTCCAAGGATCTGGTCGAAGTCCCCGAGATGACTACACCAAATCAGTCACTAAGGGCGCCTTACACTCCAAGGCTACTAGGTCACCATGTGTTGGTGATCTAGGTTCCCCGAGTGCYTATGTGACGAAGGAGGAGTTACAAACCTTCGCCACAGAGGTATTCAAGAGGATGGATGAGTTGAAAAGCTTGTTCTCCTCCTCACCGATGACAGAGGCACTTACACCTCTAACAGAGGCTCTGAAGGAGTTGACTTCTACAACTTATGAACTCAAGGCGACCTTATAAGCCCTTCAGAGCTCTGTCCTCAAAAAGGATGAACTCACAGAAGCCTTCAGTGCACTGTCTCTCAACCCCTCTTCAATCCACACGCTCAAAACATAATTAACAGAGGTTGCCGCCCAATATGCTGCAGATGTAGTTTCCGCTGGATACACCAACTATTATGCCTTCAAGGATGAGATCAAAGAGATGTTCTCCTCTGCGGTCACTTATGGCATCGATTCTTCATCCTCCAGG
>NC_037529.1:43268253-43270959 GCF_001531365.2 Cynara cardunculus var. scolymus
GTGGAGCTTCCAGTATTGTAAACGTCAAAATTTTCAATTGAATGAATTGAAAACCTTTGGAGCAAATCTCGTGTGTTCATCTTCTTCTTCAATACTGTGTGTTCATAATACTCTGTTTTGCTCTTATTATTACTTCCGCTGCACTTCATTGTTCAAGAGCTTTTCTAGAGTATTAGATCTATATCAAAGCTGAATTTAAGATCCAACACCCTCTGCCTTGTGTCTCATAAGAGCGATGAAAATTGGCTATGGCATCAAAAGTTCTCGTATCTCAACTTTGATGCACTACGAAAACTAGCCACACAAAAGCTAGTCAAGGGAATTCCGGATCTTAAATTTGAAAAAGATCATCTATGCTCAGCCTGTGAGATGGGAAAGCTAAGACGGGCCTCTCATAAAAAGAAGTCAGAAACCTCCTGCACCAAGCCCTTGGACATGGTACATATAGATCTCTGTGGGCCAATATTAACTAAAAGCCTCTCAAGAAAGAAGTACATCTTAGTATTGGTTGATGAATGCTCCAGATACACCTGGGTTGAATTTGCAAAGAAGAAATCAAATGTTCCTGACCTACTCATTGGAGTGATAAAAAAGGTCCAAGTCATTCTACAACGAAAACTAATAAAGGTTAGAGGTGACAACAGAACTGAATTCAAAAATGCCAAAATCGATGAATACCTGATCAGTGAAGGCATTACACAAAACTTCTCAGCAGCCAGAGCTCCACAACAGAATGGAGTGGTGGAACGAAGGAACAGAACCCTCGTGGAAGCAGCAAGGACCATGCTTGCTTCATCGGAGTTACCCATCACATTCTGGGCTGAAGCTATTTCCACGGCCTACTTCACCCATAATCGATTAATCATCAACAAGAGGCACCAAAAGACACCTTATGAGCTCATCAACCAAAGAAGACCAAATGTCAAATATTATCATGTCTTTGGGTGCAAATGCTTTGTACTCAACGATAGAGAATATCTTGGCAAGTTCGACAAGAAAGCTGATGAAGGGATCTTTCTGGGCTATTCTCAAACTGCCGAGGCCTATAGAGTCTACATCAAAAGGACAAGAGTTGTCATCGAAAGCATCAATGTGTCCTTTGATGATTCCACACCAATGACTTCTGAACACAACAATTCAGGACTCGGACTTCAAAGGAGAGCATCTGATTCATCACTTGAAAAACCCAACGAATCAGAGTTAGCTCAATTATTTGAAGACATCTTCGATGAAGAAGTAATCTCTGGGCATGCACAAAATGCAAAATCCATCTCCAGAACCAATGAAGAACATGAAGTCTCCAATGCTAAAGATACATCTCTTATTGAAACTCATGTTACTTCATCTACTACTTCTTTTGTGTCTTCAGATCCAGATCAAGAACCAGAGCCAAACTCTGGAAATGATCTCTTCGAGGGGAAAAAGCAGTCCCATCAGTCGATGAAGAAACTGCATGTTGTTGCTCCAGAACCCCAATCACGTACCAAATGGACAAAAGATCACCCACACCACCAAATCATTGGTGATCCAACATCTGATGTCAAGACGATATCTGCCACTGCCAATGAATGTCTCTTCGCCAACTTTCTGAGTATGATAGAACCAAAGAAAATTTCAGAAGCCGTACAAGACTCAAACTGGATAGATGCGATGCAAGAAGAATTACTCCAGTTTGAAAGAAACAAAGTATGGTCCCTTATGCCTCTACCCAAAGGGAAGACGACCATAGGAACCAAATGGATCTTCAGAAACAAGAAGGACGAAGATGGCATAGTCATTAGGAACAAAGCTAGGCTTGTTGCCAAGGACTACTGTCAGGAAGAAGGGATTGACTATGATGAAACATTTGCTCCCGTTGCAAGACTTGAGGCCATTCGTATATTCCTAGCCTATGCAGCTCACAAAGGCTTCAAGGTTTATCAAATGGATGTCAAGTCCTCCTTCCTAAATGGTAAACTTCAAGAAGAAGTATACATGCAGCAGCCCCTTGGGTTTGAAGATCCAAAACATCCAAATTACGTCTACTTTCTTGACAAAGCTCTCTATGGGCTGAAGCAAGCAACCAGGGCCTGATATGAAACACTATCCACCTTTCTCATCAACAATGGATTCGAAAAAGGTACAATCGATACAACCCTCTTTCTCAAAAAGAACAAAGGTGATATCTTACTTGTTCAAATATATTTGGTCGACATCATATTTGGTTCTACAACTACAAAACATTGAGAAAAATTCTCAGACTTGATGAAAAGCAAATTTGAGATGAGCATGATGGGAGAACTAAGTTTCTTCCTTGGTCTTCAAATAAAACAAGCTTCAGAAGGAATTTTCATCAATCAGTCCAAATATGTGACTGACCTTATGAAGAAATATTCTCTCTCAAATTCATCATCGATGAGAACACCTATGGCTACAAGAGCGAAGTTATTTGCTGATCCATCAGGCAAACCTGTGGATGTAACAACCTATAGAGGCATCATTGGATCACTCCTGTATCTAATTGCTAGTAGACCAGACATTATGTTTGTTACATGTCTCTATGCAAGATATCAATCAAATCCTAAAGAATCTCATCTCTCTGCAGTCAAGAGGATCTTTAGATACCTCAAGGGAACTCCCTCATTGGGTCTCTGGTATCCAAAGAACTTTGGCTTTGATCTAATAGCCTACACAGATGCAGATCATGCAGGTTGCAAGCTTGATAGA
>NC_037529.1:43271479-43292681 GCF_001531365.2 Cynara cardunculus var. scolymus
CTACAAGTGATACATAGCAATAAGCCATAATCAATAAGTACTCCAAACCAACGTCTCTGGTTCTAAAGACCAGACCCTCTGGCCATGAAGAAACCTTTTAATATGGCTCAAAGTTTTTCAACGCCTTTGGAACCAGAAACCTCTGGTCCAAAGCAAATACTTAGCTTTTATTCACTAAGTATTACCTTCGCAACCAGAGCCTTTGGATTCTCTCTCTTTGAGACCAGAGCCTCTGGTTCTATAGACCAGAGCCTCTGGATTCTCATCCATTGAGACCAGAACCCCTTTTGGACTCCATCGCATATCATCAGTCATGTAACCAGAGCCTCTGGTTTCCATGTCCTTTGCAACCAGAGACCTCTGGCTTCCAAATAAGACTTGCCATGCTCATTTCACCTTTCATTCATCTTTAAAAGTATATCCAAGACAACCAGAGCCTCTGGTTCTAAAGACCAGAGCCTTTGGCTTCACATTCTTTGTAACCAGAGCCCCTCTAGACACAAAGAGTCCCCCCCCCTTTCTCACTCACATGCACTTAACCATATTTTCATACTTCTTTTCATCGCCTTTACAACCAGAGCCTCTAGATTCATTGTCTTTGAAACCAGAGCCGTTGGTTCTAAAGACCAGAACCTCTGGATTTATTGTCTTTGAAACCATAGCCCTCTGCTCTCAAAGACCCATTCATATGCATATCCATTTGCATACTTAGACATATTTCATACATCTTTTCATCTTCATTCACAACCAGAGCCTCTGGTTGTATAGACCAGAGCCTCTGGTCACCTCAATCCATATCGTTATTATTTCAAGGGGGAGTTTCAAAAACTCAAATCTTATCTACATGCATCATATGAGGGGGACAATATTTTCTCAAAAACCCATCTCTAATTGCAATATTTTTAAGATTATACAAAATTGCAGCTTTTGTGACTAAAAACAATACAGCATGGGTTTTTAGAAGACCAAAATTTTTTAGTATTAATCTTACAATTAGATGGAATTTTAAATATAAATCGTTTTTGGATCAATATTTCAATAGATATTATTTGGAATAATTTTTTAAATTATTCCAAATAATCCAAACGTCATCCACCCATGCGCCTGAGACCGTATACAACCTGTTCCCCTTCACCTTTTCAACTTACCTATCCCCGTCTTGACACGTGTCCTCCAACATTAATGGCACGTACAATCAAGACGGCTCACGATCCCCAAATCAAATCACCTTCTACCCAAACGCCTTCCCATTTCATGATTATTCAAATATAATAATCAAGAAAATCATTTCCTGGTCCCCCCTCACACCCCCTCTCCCCACCTATAAATACCCTTCTTCAACCTCCATTCACCCTTTACGCTTCCTAAACCTGCAATTAGACTTGACGAACGAACCTACCTGCAACTTCATTTGCAATGGTTTCCTCTGTATCACACGAGTCCAACGATAACGACAGTCATGTTCAATCCACCGGCGCCGATAGCCGCACCATAGTTTTCCTCCGAATGAAGCCCAACAACCATGCCATAGAACTACGAACCACCCTGTTCGACGACAGGTTTGTTGTAATGATCAAGTTCTTCCGTAACTGCATTCTTCTACCAGCCTTGACTCTAACCGACAATGGCTTACCACTAAAGTACGTCCAACAATACTGGCAGACCTGCGAGTACGACCCTGAAAGCCATGGTATAATGGGGGACATTGACGCCCCAAAAGACATGATTTGCTCGCTCAAGATCTCTCGGGCAAAAGTTTCTAGGGTTCTGTGTATTCCCACCCGCCGAGAGTTCGGTATTGAACAATATGCCGACCAACCCACCACCTCCGACATACTCTGATTCATCCAAATGCTAGGTCACAATCGTGACCTACGCAACGCCTTCGACTTCAAAAGGCAGTTCTTACCGCCAATGTGGAATATGTTCTGTTAGTTCTCATTTGATTTAACGTAAAAGTATGGAAAAAGTAAATACTGCAAGTGTTGACGGAAGAGGTTCCACCACAGAAGACCACAGAGGACCAACAACAGAAGATGCTCAATCGTACAAGTGAAGTGTGACAGAACCTCTGTTGTCTATCACAGAGGTTCTGGAAAATGGTCCTCTGTAAACAAAGCGTACAAGTCAAAGATGACAGAACCTCTGTTGTCTATCACAGAGGTTCTGGAAGATGATCCTTTGGAATCAAGTGCTCTCAAGTCACATCCAGCAGAGCCTCTGGGATGGCTCACAGAGGGTCTGCAGYTTTATCTTCTGTGAAGAACTTCTTTACTGTTTTACTTAGGTTAGTTAGCTGCTCATGCTTATCACGTGACTATTTGTAATCTGCTTTATTTGAACGGGTTAGATTAATTTGTACGTCTAGGTCATGTCAGAAAAGCCGTTAGGAACGAGTATAAATAGCAGCTTAGGCCTTTGTAATTCAGTGTGCTTCCATATCGTATTGTAAACATTTTCAATCAATTGAAAATCATTTGAAGCTTCTCTCTCGTGTTCTTCATTCAACTGTGTTCTTCATTGATTATTACTCTGTTTGTTCTTATTGCTTCCGCTGCACTAATATTGTCAAATASATCATCYAGAGTAAGTGATTAATATCCAAAACTGAGTTAATCGATCCTATCATGTTCTTTTCCATATTGAACAGGGCCCTCACCTGCAAGCTAGGGTCAATGGATCAAGGAAACATCAACATCAAGACGATCATGTACGGACTTTTCTTCAACATCCCTCCGGACTACGCCTTCCTCATATACAATGAGATCCACTCAGCGGTAGTCAAGAAGTGCAAGCTCCAAGCTACCGGCAAGCCATTGACTTCTGTTCTGTTTCCTCGTTTCCTATCTCTCTTCATAGGGGATGCGATGAGGAAACATAACCTATCGGCCAAGGAACCATTCACTCCCCTCTTCAAGATGCATGGCCATCGGCCAACACTCTCAAAGGAAGGCTACACCATCAACAAGCCAATCTCCAGAGCCATGCTCAGTGTCATCCCAGAGACATCTGAGATCCTAAGAACTTATGAACGCTCTCTGCTGTCCCATGAACCAAGGGCAGCTACCCCAGAGCGAATAGAGTCGTCCCCTCAGTCAAGCGAGGGAGCACATGAACCATCTTATCGGATGATGAAGATGATGATGATGATGATGACACTCCTCATGCATCCCTCGGCCCTTCACAAACAAATCCCCTTCCCTCTCCCCAAAGGGCAACCACCACCTCTACCCCTGGCGATCAAGGCCAAAGTGGTATTGAACAAGGACGGCCCAGTCCAAACCAACCCCAAACCAGCTATCCAGAGGCCATTCTTCGGGCCTCTGGAGATGATTTAGCTGAGGAACCACAACATCCATCGCCCCTCTCCTAACAGAGAGGCGATGCAGACATAAGAGCCACATCGCCTCATGGCTCGACACTACCACCCACACACCCAGAAGCATGTGTTGCTTCTGACATTGATGCACCCCAAGATCGTTCAGAACGGTCTCCCATTAGTGCACAAAACCCCCCTGCTGAGGAAGAAGAAGAAGTAGCAACATCAGGAGATAGCTCCTCACTAGAGGGCTATCAAGGACATGATGGAAGTCCTTCACAGCCTACATTTACACAAGGCAATGAAGGCGCCTCTGAAGATGAGGCTCAATCTGCAGCATCCGTTGCTGTAGGGGTTACCTCCGTGGCCGATCTGGCCACAAAGGTGAGTTCCAAGCATTTGTTGACTCAGTTCTGCGGTCCTTGGACGACTTAAAACTCATCATCCAAGGGATTGTTGAAAACCCACCATCCATCGATATCACCACCCTTCAACAATCCCTTGCAACCCTTTCAACCCAAACAAGAGACAACACCACCCGCCTCCAAATATTGCAACAAAACCGTAACCCAACACCACAACACCTCCTCCTCCCTTGCCACCCAAATAAACCAACTCCTCATTCACTCCATCGCCACCCTCACGGCCAGGCAACTGCCACCGATGAGATCCTAGCCTCTATTACCACCCAGATAAATACCATCTTCCAAACCCTCAACGCCCTACTAGCCACCATAATCTCCCAAATCCCTCAACCAACCCCACCTCAAACAACTTCATCAATTGATGAAATCCTAGCCTCCCTCACCAGCCAAATGGCCACCATACAAACCACCTTAACCCAATTCCCAGCCACTATAATAGCCCAAATACCACAACCACCCCTCCTCCACCTCCCTCTGCAGGCCCATCCTTCGATGAAGCCTTCTCCTCCTTCACTGCAGAGGTGAGAAATCTCATTGCCAACCTTCCCATATCTCCATCTACATCCACCACCACCTCCGTGCCACCACAAGCTTCATCATCGAGCACGAAAATTTCAACCAGAGCCTATCTCTGGGTTCTGTCCAAAGCACTAGTCTCATCATTCAATAAGATAAGTGCCAAGTTTGTCGCCCGATCGGTTGAGCCTACCAATGCGTTGAAGAAGAGTCTCGTACAACAGCAAGATCGAACGAACTCTCTTCTTCACTCCATGGAACTAAGGCGCAACAAAGATCGAGTGGGCACATTGGCCTATCATATACGTCTATGGAAGAAAAACAGGACCAGGGCTTCCTGCTCATCAAGCCGCCCCCTCAAGAGACGAAGGCATGAGGATCCAGACCCCGATGAACATGGTCTAGGTCCTCATGAGGGGGAGAATCAGGCTACAACTTCACAACCAATGGAATCTGCTACACCTTCATCATCCCACCAACAAACACAAAACCCACCATCATCAGCAAACCAAGGAACCCAAGCAAGGGAACCAGAGGGCTAAGCCTCTGAAGATGTATTTAATGTACATGTTCCCCTTGCTACCATACCTGAACCCATCGTGTTGAGTTCCTCAATCAATGAAAATCCATCAAGCCCACCAACAGAAACCAACCCAGCTTTCACTACCTCACCAACACCAAGCCTACCATTAACCCCATCACCAACTCCTCGCACCAAAGAACCTTTCATCACCCTACCCAATGAACCCGAACAAATAAACATCCAACCCTCTTCACCTCAACAACCTCAAGCCCAAACACGACCCGATGAACCTAAATCACCCCAACATGAGCCAACCGAAGAAACCATCCCATCGCCAACCGATACACAACCCATAACCCAAACTCAAAACCCAACCAAACCAACCCAAGTGCAGGCGGACATTCCCTCTTCATCAAGGCACCCTCCGCAGAGCTTAGTCGATGAAATTATTGAGAACATGGAGTCGCTAAGGAGACGTGCGGAGATACCACCAAGGGAACCCATTATGATGGAGAATATCCATCAGTACCTATACCAGGATCGTGATGAAAGTTTGACTCCCAATCCTCCAATTCTATCGCTAGAGTCCATGGACCTCCTACACTATAGGTTTGTTAGACAGACCACCCAACCACCACAGGCTGTCTTCTCAAACGATGGGATAAGGATGGTTATGGACATAAAGATGAGGAGCTTCGCTAACAGAGCTATAAAATACATCGAGTACACAGTGGAGAGAGCCCATGGTCAGGTCAGCGTCTTTATTGACAATGACTTGATCAATCTCAATCCATATGACTTGATCGAGCTCTATGTATTCACAACTCAGCGACATGATCAAGGCATAAGATTTAGGATGGCAAACAGAGTTATTGTGAAGACGATGGAGACCCTAGTGAAGCATCGAGCCAAGAGTGATTTTCAGATTGCTCTTCATTTAGGCATCGAAAGACTCTCCTGCACTCCACCTCATGAAGACTTTCATGGCCTGCAGGAGAAGAGATCTGCTTCTGTCTTGACTCAACCCAAGCTTGGATTTGTCTTCAAGAATGAGTTCGGGGTAAAGAAATTTTTCAGACTAACTGAAATATTCAAATATTCAACCGATACACTTGAGTGGTTTCAGAAAGTCATTAGAGAGAGACTGGGTAGTACTCATGTGCCAAGGGAAGAAGGGAAACAACTCATTCATGAGACATCTATAGTCATCAGCTATCGAAGACTGCTACTGCGCTTCTGGGAAATATCTCAAGGTAGATCAAGAATAGAGTTTTAAATTTTTTGCCTTAAATTGAAATGTCTTTGCTTCCAATACTATAAGAATTCATCATGCAATGAAAATTTGGAATTTGATGCTTTTCTTTACATTAGTCTCTGTTCTTCAATATTGTTCATAGATTAGTTTATGTTTGTTCTTTCATTACTTAGGGGGAGATTGTTAGACCCCATAATTTATAAGTGTAAAAGTAATGAAGAACAATAAGTGATGAAGAACCTGAAGACCGATGAAGACGTTAAGGCAGAATTGACCAAGTCTGAAGAACAACCAGAAGGTCGATGAATCGACTAGAGATGCAATGGAAAGAGCATCTTCATCACCGCTCTGGTCAACAACACTTAAAGTTTTCTTCAGCAATTTAACCTGAGGCATACGATGAAGATATGAAGATAAGGTTGAATCATCATCCCATGGAAAACAGCTGGAGATAACTAATCAACAGCTGGATTTCAAGTTTATCTTAGTTTATAGCTTATCCATAGTTTAGATAAACTTTATCTGTTAGTAGAAGATTAGCTAAATAATCTCACTAGGTAGTTATATTCTATTTACCCCACTCGTATAAATAGGTGATTAGGCCTATTGTAATCAACGCCGCTTGTACGTTTCTTATTAATATAGAATAAAGTGAATTATTGGCACTCAAGATTGTTCTTTGAATGTTTATACATTGATCTTGAGTGTTCATCATTTTGTTCATTAAAACACTATAATTTGGTTACTTTTAACTTGATTATTAGTGTTATTGAGAGATCTAGGATCAACACTCTGGATTCAAAGTCTTTGAAACTAGAGCCCTCGGTCTCAAAGGCACATCCATTCTACCACCAGATACATGCACTTAACAAAATATTACTTTGCATCACCTTTGTAACCAGAGCTCTCTAGTCCCAAAGGCTCCATCGTTTCATACCATTTTTGCATATACTTTACCATTCTCTCATAACTATTTTTTCATCACCTTTACAACCAGAGCCTCTGGTTCTAAAGACCAGAGCCTTTGGATTAATAGTATTTGGAACCAGCGCCCTCTGGTCTCAAAGACCGACTCTTTTTCATGTCCACTCTCACACTTAGCCACATTTCATACCATTCTTTCATCATCATTCACAACCAGAGCCTCTAGTTGTATAGGCCAGAGCCTTTGGTCATCAAAATGAACCTACGTATTGGTTCAAGGGGGAGTTTTAAACTCAATCTCCTCCCCATGCATCATTCAAGGGGGAGCTTTTCATTCATCATAAAGAACTTTCCATTGCTTAAATATGCATTTTCCATCCCAGAGCCTCTGGTTCTACTATCCAGAGCCTCTGGACACCAAAATGCTAGATAAATGATGAATAAAACATGTGTATGCAACGAGAGCCCCTATGGTCCGACATCATGGGTTGTCCATGCTTAACCAGAGCCTCTGGTTTTTCTATCCAAGGTTCATTATTCATACAACCCAATAAATTCGTTGATGAACTTATTCATCATGCTCAACCAGAGACCTCAGGTTCCTCATCCAAAAAGGTTATGTTTAACCAGAGCCCCTCTGGTTCCATGACAAAACAATTTTCATCCACAAAACCCATCTTAATTGCAAACTCTTTAAAGATTATATAAAATTGCAGCTTTTGTGACAAAAAACTATACTTCATGAGTTTTTAGAAGACCAAAACTTCGTAATTAGTATTAATCTAACAATTAGAGGGAATTGTAAATTGTTTTTGGAGCGATATTTCAAGATATATTATTTGGAATAACTTTAGTTACTCCAAATAATCCAAACGTCACCTTACACAAAAGCCTGCCACATTTACAGGTTGTTCCCCATAAACCTCTTCACATTACCCATTCACCCTCCCCATGACGACACGTGTCCTCCCACATTAATGGCACAGTACCGTCAAGACGGCCCAGGATCCCCACCAAATCACCATTTTGCCAAACGTCTCCCACTCTCATGATTACCGTTTAAATATATATATATTTTTTTTTTTGCATGTTCCCCTCCTCCACCTATAAATACCCATCTTTCCTACAACACTACTTCTTTACGCTCCCTAAACCTGCAACTACCTACAGACGAACTAAAAAACTCAAAACTTGCAACCTCCACGAGCAATGGCGTCCTCCGCCTCTCACGAATCAAACAACAAAGACAGCCATGTGCAATCAACCGGCATTGACAGCCGTGCACTGGTGTTCCTTACCTTACAACCAAACAACCACGCGATCGACCTTCGAACCAACCTGTTTGAAGACAGGTTTGCCATCATGATAGAGTTCTTCCAGAACTGTGTGCTACAACCGACGTTGACATTAAGTGACAATGGCATACCGCTCAAGTACGTCCAACAATACTGGCAGACTTGGGAGTATATCCCCGATAGCCGTGGAATCATGTGGGATATTGACGCCCCAAACGACATTATCTGTTTCGTCAAAATCTCCGGGGCAAAGGTCTCTAGAGTCCTTTGCATTCCCACATGCCAAAAACTTGGCATTGACCACTACACCGAACCACCCACGAGCTCCGACATCCTCTGCTTCATCTGCATGCTAGGTTACAATCGTGACCTACGCAATGCCTCTAATTTTAAGATGCAATTCCTCCCCCTAATGTGGAATATGTTTTTTTCCATATTGAACAGAGCCCTGACCTGCAAACTGGGATCGATGGAACAGGGCAACATCAACATAATGACTATCATGTACGACCTCTTCTTCAACCAACCGCTGGAGTACGCTTTCCTCATCTACAACGAAATCCATGCAGCGGTAATCAAGAAGTGCAAGCTCAAGGCCGCAGGAAAGCCACTATCGTCCGTGCTCTTCCCACGATTCCTCGCTCTCTTCATAAGGGATGCGATGATGAGACACGAACTACCGGCCGATGAACCATTCACCCTACAGTTCATAATGAATGGTCATCGCCCAACAATCTCCAAGCACGGTTACACCACCGAGAGGACAGTCTCTCGCGCCATGCTTAGCGTCATACAAGAGACGTATGAGATTAGGCAGACCTACGAACGCTCTCTACTGTCCCGTGAACCAAAGGCAGCTACCCCAGAGCACATAGACCTGTCCCCTGACAATATGGAGGTAGCACAGGAGTCGTCCTCATCGGTTGATGAAGATGATGATGATGACACTCCTCGTGCATCCCCCGTCCCTTCACATACAATACCCATCCCCACTACCCAAAGGGCAACCACCACCACTACCCATGGCGATCAAGGCCGAAAAGGTATTGAACAAGGACGACCCAGTCCAATCCCACACCCAGCCAGCCATTTAGAGGCCATTCTTCGAGCCTCTGGATATGATACAGCCGAGGAACCTCACCATCCATCGCCCCCTCTCAACAGAGCGGCGATGAAGAAATAAGAGCCACTTGGCCTCATGGCTTGCCACTACCATTTACACACCCAAAAGCATGTGTTGCTTCTGGCATTGCTGATCCAAACGATCATTCAGAGCGATCTCCAGTTCGTGCACCTCACCCTCCTTCAATACTTGATATGGTGAAGGGGAAACACATCTACTTCTCTTCCTTGGCCTCTGAAGCCGAAGAAGAGGAAGTTGTAGCAATATCAAGAGATAACTCCTCACTAGAGGACTATCAAGGACATGATGGAAGTCCTTCACAGCCCATATTTTCACAAGGCCATGAAGGCGCCTCTAGAGCTGAGGCTCAACCTGCGGCATCCGTTGCTGCAGGGGTTACCCATGTGGTTGATCTGGTCACAAAGGCTGAGTTCCAAGCCTATGTAGACTCGATCCATCGGTCCTTAGAAGACCTAAAACTCATTATACAAGGGACTATCGACAACCCTCCATCCATCGACCTCACCCCCCTTCGACAATCCCTTACAACCCTTGAAACCCAAACCCGAGACAACACAACCCATCTCCAAATGATCCAACAGACAGTCACCCAACACAAGAACACCGCCTCAACCCTTGCCACTCAACGAAACCAACTCCTTATTCACTCCATCGCCACCCTCACGGCCCAGACAACTACAACCGATGAGACTTTAGCCTTAATCACTACCCAACTAAACACCATCTCCCAAACCATAAACACTCTCCCAGCCACCATCATATCTCAAGTCCCACAACCTACCCCACCCCCAACTTCATCCATCGATGAAACATTAACCTCTCTTTCTACCCAAATGACCACCATCCAAATCACCCTTTCCTCCCTCCCAGGCACCATACTAGCCAACATACCCAACTTCCTCCTCCTTAACCTCTTTCTGCAGGCCCATCCTTTGATGAAGCCTTCTCTTCCTTCACTGCAGAGGAGAGGAAAATCATTGCCAACCTTCCCATTCCTCCATCAACATCGACCTCCACCTCCGTGCCCCCACCCGCTTCATCATCAAGCATAGAGTTTTCCACCAGAGCCGATCTCAGAGCTGTGTCAAGGCAGTTATCTCATCGTTCAATGAGATAAGTGCAAAGTTTGCTGCTAGGTCAGTTGAACCTACAAATGCGTTGAAGAAGAGTCTCTTACAATAGAAAAATTGAATGAACTCTCTTCTTCGCTCCATGGAACTACGACGCAACAGGGATCGTGTGCGCACATTAGCCGATCACATCCGGCTATGGAAGGAAAACCGACGCAGGGCCTCTTGCTCATCAAGCCGCCCCCTCAAAAGGTGAAGACATGAGGATCCAGACCCCGATGATCATGGTCTAGGTCCTCATGAGGGAGAGAATCAAGCCACCACTTCACAACCAATGGAACCCGTTGCACCATCACCACCACCCTAAACACAAGAACAACCTCCACCATCAACCCAAGCTAGGGAACCAGAGGCTCAGCCTTCTGAAGATGTACATAAAGTACATGTTCCCCTCGCCACTACCCAAGAACCCATCAAGTTGAGTTCATCGACCGATGAAGAACCATCCACACCACCAACCAACCTACCCTTCACCCCATTACCAACACCAAACTTACAATTAACCCCCTCACCAATACCACGCACCACACAACCCTTCACGACTCTACCCATACAATCTCAACCCACAATCACCCAACCTTCATCACCACAACAACCACCAACTCAACCCGATGAACCAGAAACTACCAAAGACAACCTCCTAAACGACAAGTTGCCCCATATAAGCCCAATGAACCAGAGCCAACCCAAACCTTTCTGTCACCAACCCCCTCTCAACCATTACCCCAAACATAACCCACAACCCAACAAACCCAAGTACAAGCGAATATTCCTTCATCTTCAAGGGACCCTCCTCAAGGGGTAGTCGATGAAATTATAGAAAACATGGAGTCGCGTAGGAGACGTCCAGAGGTGCCACCGAGGGAGCCAATCATGATGGAGAATATCCATTAATACATGTACCATGATCGCGATGAAGGGCTGACACTCAATCCTCTAATTCTTTCACTAGAATCCATGAACCTCCTACACCATAGATTTGTGAGACAGACCACCCAACCACCAAGCGCTGTTTTCTCAAATGATGGAATAAGGTTGGTCATGGACATCAAAATAAGAACCTTCGCCAACCAAGCTATCAAATACATCGAGTACACAGTAGAACGAGCCCATGGTCAGGTCAGCGTCTTTTGTGAGAATGACTTGATCAATCTCAATCTCTATGACTTGATCGAGCTATACGCGTACACGACTTAGCGACAGGATCAGGGCATACGATTTGGGATGGCGAACAGAGCGGTCGTGTAGACAATGGAAAACTTGGTGAAACATCGAGCTAAGAGTGATTTCGAGATTGCTCTTCAGCTTGGCATCGACAGACTATCCTACACTCCACCTGATGAAGACTTCCCTAGCCTGCAGGAGAAGAGATCTGCCTCTGTCCTTACTCAACCATAACTAGGTCTGGTATATTAAAATGAGTTTGGAGCGAAGAAATTTTTTAGGTTGACTGAGGCCTTTAAGTATTCAAATGAAACACTTAAATGATTTCAGAAAGCCATCAGGGACAGATTGGGCAGATCTCATGTGCCAACAGACGATGGACAGAGGCTGATACATGAAATATCTATAGTTGTCGATTACAGAGGACAACTTACGTGTTTTTTGTCTTGTAATTTCCATTTTACCAATGTAAGAATTCATCATTTGTTCCAATGAAAAATTTGGCAAAAGATGCTTTTCTTTAGAATAACATATGTTCTTCATTTATACTTTGAATGTTCTTAGAATAGCTGATGTTTGCTCTTTCATTACTTAGGGGGAGATTGTTACACCCCATAAGTATTATGTATGAAGTAATGAAGACAAACAAGTGATGAAGAACCAGAACGCCGATGGAAGACTTCAAGGAAAAATGACTAAGTCTGAAGAACAACCAGAGGGTCGATGAAATCACCAGAGATGCGATGGAAAGTGCATCTTCATAACCCCTCTAGACACAAACACTTGAAGTTTCCTTCACCAGTTCAACCAGAGGCTAGCATTGAAGAAATAAAGATAAGGATTAACTCATATCCCATGAAAGACAGTTGGAGATGACCAATCAACAGCTGGATTCTACAAAGTTTATCGTGTTTTAATGTTTATCCTTATTATGGATAAGCTTTATCTGTTAGTAGAAGATTAGCTAAATAGTCTCACTAGATAGTTATGTTCTTATTAGTTTACTGGTATAAATAGGTGGTTAGACCTATTGTAATTTTTGACGCTTTACGTTTTTGCATAATTATTAAATAAAGTGCAATCTTTGGGACTCAAGATTATTCTTTGAATGTTCATAGATTGTTCTTGAATGTTCATCATTTTATTCATCTAAGCACTATAATTTGGTTATTCTTAACTTGATTACTGGTGTTGTTGAGAGATCTGGGATCAACAATAGGTATAGCACGAGCATAATGGACGAGGTACAGAGGCTCTGTATGTACTATACAGAGGCTCTGTGTTACAAGACAAAGTAGACTTGAGTAAGAGGCTCTGCATGTACTATACAGAGGCTCTGTCTCATGGACCAAAACTTAAAACAAAAATAGAAGTATGCTCATAAGGTATGCATAGGCTCTGTATAGTACATACAGAGGCTCTGTCTTTGTTAATGAAGAATGAGCATACCCACCTTGTAAACCAAAAAGTTAAATCAATTTTCATCAAGAGCCTTTCTAAATATGTCAGCAAGTTGATGATTTGTACTAATGAAAAACATTTCAATCCTACCTTTGTCTATGTGGTCGTTGATGAAATGGTAGCGAACGTCGATGTGCTTTGTTTTAGAATGTTGCATGGGATTGGTTGTGATTGCACTGGCACTTTCCAAGTCACACATAATTGGTATCTTGTGAAACTCGACTCCATAGTCTTTTAGTTGTGTTTTCATCCATATCACTTGGGAACAGCAACTGGCTGTGGCTACAAACTTTGCTTCAGCTGTGGAAGTAGAGACACAGTTCTGCTTCTTTGAAGTCCAGCTTATGAGCTTGTCTCCTAGTAATTTACAACTCCCTGATGTACTCTTTCGACCAAGTTTGCATCCTGCATGATCAGAATCTCTGTACGCAATAAGATCAAAACCAGAATACTTTGGATACCAGAGACCCAGAAATTGAGTTCCTTTGAGGTATCTAAAGATTCTTTTCACAACTGATATGTGACATTCCTTACGGTTTGCTTGATATCTAGCACAGAGACACGTAGCAAACATAATGTCTGGTCGACTAGTCGTGAGGTACAACAACTATCCAATCAATCCATTGTAAGTCTTAACATCCACCGGTTTTTCAGATGAATCTGTGTCAAGCTTTGTTCCCATTGCGGTTGGTGTTCTCATTATGGAAGAGTTATGGAGTTGGTATTTCTTTAATATGTTAGAGACATACTTAGCTTGGATAATAAAAATACCATCATCCCTCTGTTTTTTACTTGTAAGCCAAGGAAAAATGTTAATTCTCCCATCAAGCTCATTTCAAACTCGTTCTTCAACAAAGCAGAGAACTTATTACAGTGCCTCTGGTTTGTTGAACCAAAAATAATGTCGTCCACATAAATCTGTACTAGAAGCATCTCACCTTTATACCTTTTTATGAATAAATTAGTATCGATTTTACCTTTTTCAAGATCATTCGATAAGAGAAAAGACGAAAGACGTTCATACCAAACTCTAGGTGCTTGCTTAAGTCCATACAGAGCTTTGTCTAAGAAATAGACATACTCTGGATGTGTGGAGCTTTCAAACCCCAGAGGTTGTTGAACGCAGACTTCCTCTTTTAGCTTGCCATTCAAAAAGGCTGACTTGACGTCCATTTGATAGATTCGGAATCCTTTATGTGCAGAAAAGGCTAAGAACAAGCGTATAGCTTCTAGCCTTGCTACTTGCACAAAGGTCTCGTCACAGTCTATACTTTCTTCTTGGCAATAGCCTTTTGCCACAAGCCTGGCTTTATTCCTCACAACGAATGCATCCTCATCTTTGTTGTTCCTGAAAACCCATTTACAACCAATAGCAATTTTATCCTTAGGTAAGGCATAAGATTCCATACCTTATTCCTTTCAAATTGTTGGAGCTCTTCTTGCTTGGCATAAACCCAACTTGGGTCTTGTTAGATCTTTATGAACTTTCTTAGGCTCTACCATGCTTAGAAATTTTACGAATAAACATTCATTAGCTGTGGCAGCCCTTGTCTTCACACCACTTGAAGGTTCACCAATGATCAGGTGAAGAGGATGTTCTTTTGTCCATCTTATTGTTAGGACAGATACAGAGGTTGGAGTCATTTGATCATGTTTCATAGATATATTAGGCATTTGGCTCATGGATGGCAAAGAAGGTTCTCTTACTCCCCCTCGGATGATGGTACAGAGGAACCAGGTTCAGAAACAGAGGTATTGTGTTCTAGCTCTACAAAACTGGGCTCTGATGTAGAGCTTGTTTGCTCTGGTTATGGATTCGCCTGATCACCAGAGGAAGCAAAGGTGTGTGAAGGACCAGAGACAAATGTACTTGTAGTTTGTGGTTCTTCACTTACCCGGGCAGACTCATCTCTGGGTGCACATACGGAGATGTTCTCATCGCCATAGAAGTCTTCAAATAAAAGCTTGAGTTCCAATTCCCTTGACTTCATTTGAGATATGGAAGTCGATTTGTTGAGTTCGAGTCCAGAGCTGAGGTACTATGAAGTCATTTGCTCTTTATCGTCGAACGAGACGTTGATGCTTTCCATGACAGTCTTGGTTCGTTGATTGAAGACTCTATACGCCTTGGCTTGTGTAGAGTAAAGAAGGAACTTACTTTCATCAGCGTTCTTATCAAACTTGCCAAGTTGATCACGGTCATTTTGAATGAAGCATCTGCAACCAAAGACATGTAAAAATTTAACATTAGGCTTTCTTTGGTTGATTAATTCGTAAGGCATCTTCATATGCCTCTTTACCACCGTTGCTCTATTTTGGATAAAGCAAGCGGTTGAGATGGCTTTTGCCCAAAAGTGGATTGGAAGACCAGAGCTTGCTAGAATTGTTCTTACTACTTCAACCAGTGTGCGATTCTTTCTTTCTAATACCTCATTTTGCTATGGTGTTCTTGCTGCAGAGAAGTTCTGAGTTATGCCCTCTTTGTCTAAGTACGCATCAATTTTTGTGTTCTTAAACTCTGTTCCATTGTCACTTCTTAGCTTTTGAATTTTGCTTTGTAGAAGAACTTGAATCTTAGTCAGCAGCTCTTAGACATCTGATTTCTGCCTTACAAACTCAATCTCTGTATATCGTGAATATTCATCAATTAGACCACATAGATCCACATGAAACATATGCAAAGGTCTGACACAGGACACATCTGTCTTTGTTTTGTGGGATGCTCTTTTGAGTTTTCCCATTTCATAGGTAGAGCAGAGATGGTCCTTTTCAAACTTTATGACAGGAAGTCCATCAACCAGATTATTCTTCACCAGCTTCTCTATATTTTGGAAATTTAAATGAGACAGCTTGTGATGCCAGAGCCAGGCTTCTTCACACTTATGAGATACAAAACAGAGAGTCTCTGAACTATCTTTTGGTGAGAAGTTCATAAGATATAGATTACCTTTTCGTTTGGCTGTTAGCAACTCCTGACCTGATTCTGACATAATGAAACAAGCTTCCTTTTAGAACTTGACATTGTAGCCAGAATCACATAGTTGACTTATGCTCAAAAGATTATGTTTAAGCTCAGAGACATAAGCAAACTTAGAGACAAAAACCTTATCTTGAAGAAGATCTCTATATCCCTTTATATCTCCTTGCATATTATCCCCAAAGGTTACTTTTCCTCCAATATTCTCTTTGTATGAGCAGAGTAACCTCTTGTTGTCGGTCATGTGTCTCGAGCATTCGGAGTCGATATACCAAATGTCCACATGCGGCTTCTACAAAAAAAATTATAGGGATTTAGGTACCCATTTCATAATGGGTCCTTGATGATTAGGGTTAGAAGATCGATTTTTAGTTTGGGGGAGAGGTTTTGTCTCTGCATCTAAGTTAACAGACTTAAGCTCTGGTTTTTCAGACTTGGCTTTAGGAGCCTTCGTTCTCTTCTGCGTCTTTCTGGAATTTGTCCTTGATGACCCAGAGAGAATACAATTAGGATTAAAGAAATGTTGCTTCAACTTTTTGGAGCAGAGAGAAACATTCACAAGTATGAACACATTTTTTATGACAAAATGATTTATTTGATTTAAAGAACATATTATTACAATCATTCCTAGCGTTGGTAGTTCTAACAAACTTCCTATCAAGATATGATTCTTTTGACTTCTTAGAATGAATCTTCTCAGTTTTTTGCTTATCCCTTCCTACTCCTTTGCCCTTCAAAGGCCTCTCTGAAACAGATAAATTAAAATTAGTGTCAGTAGCGGATTTTTCCTTTTGTTCCAGAGTGAACTTAAATGGCTTAGAATTAGATTTAGAGCCCTTCAATGTAGAGGAAACAGACTTTGTATTCTTTGCCCTGTATTCAAACTTTGGAGATAATTTAGCTCTTGTTGTCAAAGTAACAAGTCTAGAACCTAGGAGAATCTTTCTCTCATTTGGAAGTATTGCAACCACTGGTTCTTTTGCAACAATCCCTGTCTCAACTTGCTCCTTAATCGAGTCCACCTCTGACTCGGAGTCAGAGTCAAGAAAATCCTTGTGTAAATATCGAAATACGGAGGTATCATTAAGAACTTGAGATTCTCGTATGCATGAGCTTTGAGCCTTCATCCATATTTTGTGTTGAAGAACTTTCAAAAGTATCCGAGGAATTACCCTTAGATGAATCTGTATGACCTTTTGAAGGATAATTAAAGGCCTCAATCAAATCTTGCTCGAAAACTTGTCTCACCATTTATGTGAAGTCATTCAATAGTTTTGGATCCAAAGTTTTAAGAAAATTATCAATGGATGAACTCTTGATTTCATCTGGTTCTGGTTTAGCAACCTCACCATTAATCTTAGGTTGTTCAAGATTGGTAGAATAAGAGATATTTTTTAATAAACTTGTTGCATACATTTTAAAGAATAAGAGATATTTTTGAACTTTTACCTTTGAGTCTTGGCCCCACTTTCATGCTTACATCTTTTGAAAGGTGAAGCTATATGCAAAATTGGAAATTTTGGTTTTTGCTTTTCTCCTAACCTAAACACAGATTCAAGAGTAGTTTTCTTTTTCCAGGTGAGGTCTTGGTCTGTATAACCTATCCCTGCTCTATCTTGTTGAGAATTAACTTTTTCATACACTTGCTGAGCATCTTGATATTTCTTGATCAAGAGCTCTTTTTTTGTAAGCTCTGATGTAAAAATTCCCTTTCCTTTTAATAGTTTTTGAGGGCCTCAGAGTTTAGTCTGTCACATTCCTTTTCTTTCTTCTGTATAAACGCTTTTAGTTTTGTGCATTCTGATTTAAGACTTGTTTCAGTTTATCATTTTGTTTGCAAAAGTTTTTCATTTTCCACTAACAATTCTTGTTTTTCTACAGTTAGCAGCTCTGTCTCACGTTCAAAGAATAAGTTTTATTTTTCCAAAGACTTTGTTTTCAGTTTTTTGATAGAGAGCTATTGTTGTAGATTAATGAAATTATTTGTCAAAGCAGAGATGCTTTCTTCCAGGTCAGAATGAGAATAACCGGAGATGGAACATACCTGGGAGTCAGAATCAGATCTAGACTCTTCTCTGTCGTTCTCAACAACCATTCCACATAAATGGGCTTGGTCTTCTTCTTTGGATGAGGAGTCGGAGACCTAGTTCTCCTGTTTAGCCATGAGATTCCTTTGGGATCGATTATACTTGTACTTGTTTTTGTAGTACAACTCATCTTTCACCAAAGAGCCTCTACACTCTTTGGAGAAGTGCCCCATTTTCCCGCATCTGAAGCATCTGACAGCTTGCTTCTTCTGTTCCGAATGCTCTTCCTCCTTCTTGTTTGAAACAAAAGGAGGGTTCCTTTCTTCGAAAGCTCTTGCTTCTGCTACGATTGCCTGTTCTTCCTTGTTTATCAAAGACATTCTTCCCAAATTTTCTTTGAAATTCCTTGGTAATCAGGGCCAAGGAATGTGCAAAAGCACTGATGTCGTCGTCTTTAGAGCTAGATGCTCTATCTTCTTCATCGCTCTCCATGATAAGAGCCTTCTACCCCTTTCACCTTTCCTCCTTGGATCTTCATTCTCTGTGTGACTGACTAGATCATGTTTCTTTTAGGTCAGAGACAAGAGCCAGAGGTCCACCCAGAGAGACTTTTGCCTTCTACACTTCTTGCTCTTGTGCTTGCAGAGTCCCATACACGTCGTGAAGTTTCCATTGCTCCAGATCTTGATTTGCCTGGAGAGATATGGTCACGTTTCCACATTCTACATTCAACCTCTTCAAGAAGAGCATGTTGTTCTCCTCTTGGGTTCTGATCACATCACATTTGCGACACTTGTTGATCAATGTGTTGAACCTATGATTAGTCTGTTCTAAAGACTCATCAGAAAACCCTTGGAAACTATTGTACTCGTTTAAGCATTGAGCATGACAGTTTTTCTTCATCTTTATTCCCCCTTCCAGCTTGCATGCGTCAAGAGATTGAAAAATCTCATTTGGAAGTCCCATGATCAAAAGCCTTTTCGCTTTTTGATCCACTTCCACTCTGCACTTGTCTTCATCATTCCAATCTCGATGAAGCTTGGGAACTCTCCTGGCAGGTACTTCGACCCTATCGCCAGCAGCAGAAATCCGAGGAATAATTGTAGTGGGTACATAAGGGCCGTTTAAGATCGACTCATAAAGTTCAAGGTCAAGACCTTCGTAAAAGTTGATCATACAATTTTCCATTGGGGATATTCTTCCCTAATGAGTGTTGGAGGCTTTGTCAAGGATCCAACACTGTACATGGAGTTCCACGTTTGACTAGATATTTTTGTTTAAAAATATGAAAAGAATGATTGACGAGAAAGTGATGAATGATGTGAAAAAGATTTCCAGAATACGTAAAAGCAGACGTTTTAAATGGATCAAAAATAAGAATGAAATTCTTTTTTAAAACGAATAATCAAAATTTAAGAGTGGTATCCTGATGGATATCGATCGACTAATCAATGAGTTTGATTAGCAGGCCCTGATACCAATTGTTGGAACCCAGATACTCTTAATTCTCAGAAAACACAGTTGATAAAGAATATGATTGAAGAATGAACTGAGTTTGATCAAACGAAATATTCAAAATAAATAAGAATAATAAAAGACTTGAATAAATCAGATGCTTTTATTTGATGAGAATAAGAACTTTCAATCTAAACGTATTCTGACAAGAAATATGCTATAGTATAAGCCGGTACTCTCAGGTCATGAACCTGAAGAGGAAGCCTCCTTATATACTCCTAAGTCAAACAACTATGCTATAATTTTGGCTTTAATCTCTTAGTTGCCGAGTCTGCATCTTATCTTTGACTTCCCTTGAAAAATGGAGCAGACCAAGTCAAGCCGCCTTGATTCTGTTTAACGCTTGCGAGAATGCCTGGACTACTTGCGCGCTCCATGGAGTAAGGAGACCAGAAGCTCTACATGTACTATATAGAAGCTCTGCATGTAGTATATAGAAGCTCTGCATGTACTATGTAGAGGTGCTGCATATGCAGAGGCTCTAAATGTACTATGTAGAGGGTCTATGTTTGGAGTGTAGCTTTGCATCAAGCGAGCTTATGCTTTTTGGTGCATAAGGCTTGATCGTCCATGGAGATTGAGCGCGGGCTCTGTATGTAGTAACCTTCACTCTTTGAGTAAGAGCTGTGGCTCTTGAACTGTTCTACATGAGAGCTCTTAGTCCACACTGCTTCTATAGACTAAGTCCTATTGACTAGAGTAAGAGGATTCTTACTTACACTTTCACAAGTTTAAGTCTAACAATTTTACTTCTTTCCTGAGGAGAGGCGTCTTCTCTTTAGCTGAAGGAGAAGAAATGTGAGGTTAGAATTCAGAAGTAGACCACTTTTGTTTCTGTTCAGGAGTAAACTTTATAAATTTAGATCGAGCGGTTGAGCCTTGTGAAGTATCTTTGGCAGACTTAACGTTTTTCAATTTTCCTTTTCCTTTATCTGAAGAATTCATAGCTTCTGGAATTTCAGATTTCATTAGGGTTTTTGAAGTTAGGGGTTTCATATCCACAATGATCTCTGGTGATTCACAAATTATTTCTTCTTCAGGTTTAGAATCTAAAAAATCTCTTGCAGATTTCTCAAAGTCAAAATCTTCATGGATGATTTTGGGAGCGATGGGTTATGAGGTTGATGGTTCAGGATGATCTGTTGGGAATTCCATCACTTCTGACTTCTTAGATGAACTTTCAATATTAATTGAAATGTTCATCGATCCATCAGATGATGGTTCCTTACTAAGAGTTTCTGTTCCATCGGCTGCTGTTGATCCCAGATCTCTCAATAACACTAATAATCTAGTTATGAATAACCAAATTATAGTGATTTTATGAAGGAAGTTATAAAGACTCGAGAAGAAAAATAAGAAAATTTTTTAACAGTCTTGAGCTTCAAAAGTTTCACTTTATAAACTGAGAAACGAAAAAGAGATTCGTAAATGCGACTCTTTTTACAATAGGTCTAATCACCTATTTATACTAATCAGCTAATAAGAAGATAACTATATAATGCTACTTTCTAGCAAATCTTCTATTAA
>NC_037529.1:43292786-43325581 GCF_001531365.2 Cynara cardunculus var. scolymus
TTCGAATCTTCATTGCATGCTTGGATGAATTGCTCGAATATCTTTTAAGCGTTGATGACCAGAGGATCGATGAGAATGCTCTTTCCATCGCATCCTTGGACTGTCCATCGGTCCTCTGGTTGAACTCCTGACTTAGTCGTTTCTGCCTTGATGTCTTTATTGGTCTTCTGGTTCTTCATCACTTATTGTTTTTCATTACTTTTTACATTATAAATTGTGAGGTTTAACAATCTCCCCCTATGTAATTAAATAACAAACATAGTCTAGTCTAGACACACTTGAATGAAAATACGTCAAGGCAAAACAAACAAAAACTTTTAACTCATCATGAGCTACCTGAATATATTTCTCTGAAGCGCAGGAGCAGTCTTTGATATGCGATGATTGTCGATATCTCATGAATGAGCTGACTCCCTACTTCCCTCGGCACATGGTTTCTGCCTAGTCTTTCTCTAATAATTTTCTGAAACCATTCAAGTGTATCCGATGAATACTTGAAGGCTTCAGTCAGTCTGAATAATTTTTTAACCCCGAACTCCTTCTTGTAAACAAGTCCAAGTTCAGGTTGAGTTAGAACTGAGGTAGATCGTTTCTCCTGCAGGCCCTGGAAGTCTTTGTTTGGAGGAGCGCATGATAGTCTTTCAATGCCTATCCTAAAAGCAATTTCAAAATCACTCTTGGCTCTGTGTTTCACCAAGGATTCCATCGTCTTCACTATTGCTCGGTTTGCCATTCCAAATCTTATGCCGTGATCCTGCCTTTGAGCTGTGTAAGCATATAACTCAATCAAGTCGTATGGGTTGAGATTGATGAGGTCATTTTCGTTGAACACGCTAACTAGCCCATGTGCTCTCTCCATGGTGAACTCAATGTATCAAATAACTCGGTTGGCAAATGTCTTTACTTTCAAGTCTGTGACCCTCCTTATCCCATCATTTGAAAAGACAGCCTGGGGTGCTTGTATGGTCTGTTTGATGAATCGATGGTGTAAGAGGTCCATAGACTCAGGTGATAAGATTAGAGGGTTGGTGGACAAACTCTCATCACGGTCTTGGTACATATATTGATGGATGTCTTCCATCATGACTGGTTCCCTGGGCGGCAATTGAGGACGTTTCCCCATCGACTCCATGCTTTGTATGATTTCATCTACCAGGTCCTGTGGAGGTTGCCTTGAAGAAGATGGAGTATCTGCATGCACCACGGGTTGATGGGTTAAGGGTTGTGTATCGGTTGGGGTTTGTGTTTTGGTTTGGGTTTGTGTATAGGTAGAGGGTATGGTTTTTTCAGTTGGCTCCGTTTCATGGGCTTGGGTGGTTTCTGGTGCATGGGTTTCTATTGGGGTTTGTAGTTGTTGGGGTGTTGGTTGGTTTGTTATAGGTTCTGGTTGTGTAGAAAGGGTGAAGGATTGAGTTGTGCGAGGTGTTGGTGAAGGGGTTAAAGGTAAGTTTATTGTGGGTAAGGAAGTGAAAATTTGGTTTGTTTCTGTTGGTGGTGTGGTTGGCTCTTCATCGGTTGATGAACTCAAAACGATGGGTTTTGGGGTTGTAGCTAAGGGAACATGTATATTTTGTGCATCATCAGAGGGCAAAGCCTCATGTTCCCTCGCTTGGGTTTGTTCGGTAGAGGGTGGTTGTTGTGAGGGTGATGGTTGTTGTGGTGCAGTGGATTCGGTGTGATGTGTAGCCGCCACCTCTTTCTCCCCCTCATCAGGTCCAAGACCTTGATCATCGGGGTCTGGATCATCATGTCTTCGTCGTTTTAGGGGGCGGCTGGATGAGCATGAGGCTCTTGATCTGTTCTTCTTCCATAATCGAATGTGGTCAGCAAGAGTACGCACCCTATCCTTGTTGCGCCGTTGTTCCATGGTGCGAAGGAGAGTGTTAGTTTGGTCTTGCTGATGTTGAAGAATCTTCCTCAGCGTTATGGTAGGTTCAACAGATCAGGCGGCAAACTTTGCACTGATCTCATTGAAGGATGAGATGAGTGCCTTGGATAGAGCCCGAAGATCGGCTCTCGTGGCAAAATCTGTACTTGTAGTTGGTGGTGGTGGCACAAAGGGTGTAGCGGATGTTGGAGGATGGGGAAGGTTTGCAATGAGATTCCTCACCTCTGCAGTGAAGTAGGAGAAGGCTTCATCAGAGGATGGGCCTGCAGAGGGAGGTGGGGGTTGACTTGGTTGTGGGATTTGGGCGAGTATGGTAGTGGGTAGTTGGGTGAGGGTGGTTTGTATGGTGGCCATTTGGGTGGTGAGTGTTGCGAGGGTTTCATCGAGTGATGAAGTGGATGGTGATTGAGGTTGAGGGATTTTGGAGATGATGGAGGTGGATATCTGATGAAGGTGTCGAAGGATGGTTTGTAGTTGGGTAACGATGTAGGTGAGGTTTTCATTGGCCTCAGTTGCCTGAGCCATGAGGGTTGCGATGGATTGGATGAGGACTTGGTTTCTTTGGGTGGCTAGGGAGGATGTGGTATTGTGGTGTTGGGTGACGGTTTGTTGGAGCATTTGTAGGCGGGTTGTGTTGGCTTGGGTTTGGATTTCTATTTGGGTGAGATGGTGTTGGAGGATTGCAAGGGATTGGTGGAGGTCTGAGGTATCAGTTGAGGGTTGGTTGTCCACTATCCCTTGTATGAGGAGTTTAAGGTCATCCAAGGACTGCATCACTGTATCGACATAGGCTTGGAACTCTACCTTTGTGAGCAGATCGACTTGTTGGGTAACCCCTGCAACAACTTCTTGAAAACAAGTTGGTGAGTTAGACATCTAAAAAGCAAAATTGTGTGTCAACATCCACTGCAGAAGCAGAATATGTAGCCGCAGCAAGCTGTTGCTCTCAAGTGATATGGATGAAGAGTCAACTCAATGATTATGGTATTGAGTTTGATAAGATCCCAATTCTGTGTGACTCGGAAAGTGCAATAGCCATCAATGCAAACCCGGTGCAACACTCAAAGACCAAGCACATTGATGTTTGATACCACTTTATCAAAGACCATGTGGAGAAAGGTATGATTGATGTTCTTTGTTTCCACATATTTCCAACTTGCAGACATATTCACAAAGGCTCTTGATAAAAAGAGATTCAATTTCTTGGTTAGCAAGTTGGGTATGCTTAATCTACAATGATAAGTCAGAACCTCTGTATGTATAATATAGAGCTTATGCACTCACATTGGGCATATAGTTGTTTTATTTTTCTTAGTCCATCATACAGAGCCTTTGCATGCGCTATGTAGAGCCTCTGAGTTCTAATTCTGTCTATCTTTAAGTTTTGTCATGCACAGCCTCTATATCTACTATACAGTGTGTTTGTACCTTGAACTATTGTTCATGCATATCTTATTATATTGTGATCCAAGCATAGTTTAAAAGGATGGAAAGCAGAATGCGCAATTCTAGTGGGAGAGCTGGACTTCCAAGATACAGAGCCTCTGCCCCCTATCATGTTTATTCATGATGGCATAGACTCTAAATAGTCCAACCATGAGCCTCTGTATCACTYAAAAGSTATGTTATCTATTCTTATCCTCAAGTATTTTAAGCTTAAATGCTACTATGGTTTCAAAACCTTATTTCTATAAATTTCCTAATTCCAAGAACTAGAGACTATATATAGCACATACAGAACATCTGCATGTACTATACAGAGCCTCTGTYTCWAAAATTTTGTAATTTTATCTTTCTTAACCAAAGTGTAGGAATTTTTCTTTGTTATCTCTTTAAAATACTAAGTGTTGCGTTTGACCAATAAGGATTTCACTCTTATCAAAAGCTCTTGGTTAACAAAACACTTGCATTTTTATTTTTGTGTTAAGTTCAACCAAGAGAAAATTTTCACTCTTAACAAAACATGTCTTATTTTTTTTCCTCCAACTCTTATTAAAATAAGAATATAAAATGGGGGTCACTCTTGGAAGATGACAGACCTGTATCCCTAATATTTCAAATATGGGAGGCGGGATGTGCACTGTAACCTGCAACTGTCAGGCCACGTGGCATCCCCCACAGGTTCTGGCAAAAACTTTTTCATACCCAACGCTTTTGGTAAAATCACACTCGAGTTCCCTAATTATTTCCCTGTTTATAGGAGAAGTAATCCCCATTTTATTCTTTACGCTTTCAAAATCTTTCATATTTACTCRAGAACTCRAATCTACTTAAAGAACTTCAAGAACATAAAAGCAATTCAAGAACTCGAACCTATTTCCAGACCTTCAAGAACAACATTATTCCAAGTAAGAACTTCTGTGCCCCAAACAAAACCTGTAATTTCTTCTGGCAGAAACCCTAATTTCTCCTCTAAAACTTACTGTTCTTAAAAGCCTGCAACAATGTCTACTTCATGTGAATCCAACAACTCTCAAACCAAAACCTCCACAATGAAATCAGTCGAAGGAACCAGCCACCGTGTGATTCCCCTACCTCTAAAACCTAACAACCATGCCCTACCCATAAGCCAATCAAACTTTGACGCCAAGTTTCATATAGTTGTTGATGTCCTTCATCACCACTTTTTGAACCCTGCTTTAACTAATGTGGATTAAGGAGTTCCTGAAAGATTCATTCAGAAGTACTGGAAGACTTGCAAAGTGATGACAAATGAAAGGGGCATCGTTGGAGAGTTCTACATATCTGAGAACAAGGAGTATTGCCAAGTGAGAATCTCAAGGTCTATTTTCTTCTTAGTATTGCAGATCCCAACAAAAGCAGACCTTGAACTGCCTGCCTATGCTCCACTTCCAACTAGAGAAGAAATAGTTGGATTTCTACATACCGTCGTACTCTACGTAAGGACGGGTACCCTATAGAGTGCCCACTTCCAATGAAACTCATGGCATACATAAAGACGAGGGAGGTGAAGAGAGCTTATARACATGTATKCGAGTCACTAGAACTAGTGACTCGAACCCTGAACCGYATAAGGGAAACCGTCGAAGGAGAGGAAKAGGGAGAGTAGGAAGCAGAAAGGGAGATAGAGAGGGAAACACAGAGGGAGATGAAAAGAAAAGAAATAGAGAGAAGGGAGTTATAATAGAATAATAAGGAGAAGAAGATGAAGAAGAGGAATAAAGAAGAAAAGAAGAGGGAAGAAGAAGCCAAGAAGGMAAGGCTTGAGAGGGAACATAGAGAGAGAGAAGAACAAGAGAGAAGAGAGAGGGWGGASATGGAGAGAGAGAAAAAAGAGAAAAGAGAGARAGAGAAAGTGGAAGGAAAGAGAGGTTGTTGTGCTTCTTGAACAAGAAGAGAGTTTAAGGGAAAGTGAAGATGAAGAAGAAGAAGAAGAAGAAGAAGAGAGAGATGAAGAAGAGAGGGAGAAGGGGATGCTCAGGATGAGCAGGAGCCAGAGCCAGAGCTAAATGTTATAAATAAACACATCTATTTCCACAGCTCCACTCCCTATGCAAGCACATAATCTGGTTCAGTTGATCGAGCAACAAGAACCATTGAAACTGAGGTGCACATCTTGAACCCTAACCTTCCAAACTAGCCAGAGGCCGCATCTGCCTCTGGCTATCACAACCAAAGGGAAACCTCACTACAGGCCTCATCCTCTCAAAATGATGAGTCATTTGAAACTATTAGTGGCATGTCTCCTCATGCCACATGTTAAACTTATATTCCATGAAGTGTAAGTAAGAAGCCTCTTGCTATAGTCAAGAGGACATAGTCTAGAAAGCAGCTGGGAAGAAGAGCTCAGATGCAAAGATCGATATGACTAAGAAATACTCAAACACAGAGGAGTCCCTCGCATACAGAGCCCGTGCCAAGTGAAGGAATATCAAGTCGTACCGTCGAAAAGCTTAAGAACTCTATGTATAACAACAACTCCAGATATAGAGCCTCTAGGTCTCTTTCTCCCTTAGCTGGCGCACAAAGTTTATGGCGTATCACAAGTATTCCAATCAGAAGTCGACACATGTACATATACGTTTCCAACATTCAAGGAACGTGAAGGMAAATGATTCTGGATGCGTTGACCGAGCTTGAATCCTAAATTATCAAAGATTCTGTTTAAAAGGCATGTATAAAGATGTTTCCTCTCARGAAACAAAAGACTCCAAATTTCCAAATTTTGGAGACGCTGCTACTAGAGAGATATAGTATACACTTGTGAGAATTAGATTATTGTTGTGAATTTCTGAATTTCCAAATTTTTTCAATCAATACAGTCGTCTTGTTCAACACATAAATTTTATTTGTCTTCTTGTTCATTTCTGCTAACCATCTAATATCATAGTTACTGCTTATGCTCACACAATGACTTAAGCTATGCATATTAAATCATTAGAGGATTATGGGTTCATACAATTGGTATCAGAGCTTGCTAATTAGTCTATTGATTAGTCGATCTAATCTAAAAGAATATCCTCTTTTGTTGGTTGTTTAGATTCATGAAACTGTTTTTCATTCCATATCACAAATCTCATTCATATCTTAAAAGATAAACATTTTTGAAATCTTTTGCTCCATGTTCGTTTGCATCAAGTTCAGTTTTCCTTATTCAYTTTCAAAACTTCATGTTTATTTACTTCACTATTTTTGAAAGATGTTAAACCAAATATGGAATTTCAWGTATAGTGTTGGATCTCTTACAAAACCCTCGACTCTCATTAGGGATGAATATCCCCAATAGAAGATCAGGATTATTAATTTTTATGAAGGTCTCAACCTTGAACCATAGGAATCCATCAAGCATGGAGCTTATGTGCCCATGACTATTATTCCAAGGGTTCCTGGGTCAGGTGACACTATTGAAGTCCCTGCCATGTGTGCTCCCAAAGAAATAAGGAACTGGGACGATGAGGACAAACGAAGGGTGGAAATTGATCAAAAGGCCAAAAGACCTTTAATCTTGGCCCTCCCGAATGAAATCTTCCAGTCTCTTGATTCCTGTGATTCTACAAAGGATCTATGAGATCAACTTGCCAACCAACTTGAAGGTGGGATTAAAATGAGAAACAATCATAGTGCTCAATGCCTAAATGGGTACAATAGTTTTCACACTCTTCTGGATGACTCTCTCGAGCAGACTTTCACAGATTCAACACTTTAATCAACAAAGGCATAAAATGCGACATGGTTAGAACCCAGAAAGAAAACCACATGCTCTTCCTGAGAAAGTTGAATGAAGAGTGGGCGAACCTCTCTATGTCCCTCCAAGAAAATCAAGATCTGGATCAATGGACGTGGCATGACGTGGATGGAAAGGAGGTAAAGAAGAACAAGGTCTTAATGGGTGGACCTGTAGCCTTAGTCTCTGACTCAGAATGGACTAGCTCTACATGAACCATCTCCTGTCAAAATATCAAAACTTGAAAATGGAGCCAAAGCAAAAAGGCTCAAATTCAAAAACACCTCGTACTCTTCTATAAAAAGTATGCATAAACCAAAGCAAGTGGATTTCCAAAGCATACAGAAGAAAGAGGAGATTTATAGCTTTGGCAACCGTAATGAAGTGTTTCTAAATCCAAAGGACGATGAATTCAATCCTGAACGAGCAGAGACAAGGGACGAAAATGTTTCAGAAGATGATTTTTTCAAAACTCTAGATTCTTGCTTATTCAAAGTGTGCACAAGAAAGGTGAGACAAGTTTTCGAGCAAGATTTGCTTGAAGCTCTGGATCACTGCAACAAATCAAACTAGAGGAGATTTCCAAAAATACCTTTGAATGTTCCTCTTCTATGCAAAAGGATGAAGAGGGTGCCAGGACCAAAAATTGATAAACATCCAAATGGGATCCCTCTTAAATTTGTCCCTATTATGGAACAGAAGAAAAATGATCCCATGTGTCCTTATTTCATGGATATGTGTTTGAAAGCCAAATCATGTCCTGAGCTAGAAAAGAAGAAAAGTGCTAAAGAGCAAAAATCAATTGCCTATGTATCAAAGTCTCCTACATTAATCTATCAAAATCCTATAAAGTTCACTGGAGAACAGAAAGGGAAGTGGCCTGCTAATGTTAAATCTTTTATCTCTGTTTCAGATGAGTCGCTGAAGGCTAAGGGGAGAAAAAGGAACAACAGAGGTCAATAAAAAAAAGACAATGACCGATTTTAAAAATCAATCTGAATTAGATAGGAAGTTCAATCTAATGACTAATGCTAAGAATGATCATAATAAAAAGAATCCCAWGTTTTATGAATCTAATGAATCATTTTGACATAAAAAATGTGTTCATAATATCAAATCTCTATCTTTGTTGCGGCAATTACAACAACACCTCTATAGTCCTAACTGCATTCTCTCTAGGTCACCCAAAAAGAAATTTTAAAAAGACCCAGAACAAGTGGGCTCCCAAGGCCAAACCTGGGAAACCAGCTGAGTCTGGAAATCAGGGTGATGAGGCAGATCCTTCGCCCAAAAAGAAATCAGAGTCTTCTAAGCCTAACTATAAAGGACCTATTATGAAATTGGTACCTAAATCTCTCTAAATTTGTTTTGTTGAAACAACATGTGCACATCTGGTACCTTGATTCTTGATGCTCAAGACAAATGACTKGTAACAAAGAGTTGCTTTCCTCTTTCAAAGACAAATATAGAGGAAATGTGACCTTTGGTGACAATATGCAATAACAAGTCAAGATTATGGAGTTCTCAACAAAGRTAAGGTTTYTGTCTCAAAGGTTGCTTATGTTTTTGGGCTAAAGCATAATYTGCTCTGCATAATTCAACTATGTGATTCTTTSTACAATGTYAACTTCYGAAAGGAGTCTTGCTCATTGATGTCAGAATCCGGTCATGAAATGCTAAGATTCGAACGCAAGGGTAATYTGTATCTTATGAACTTTTCACCAAGAGATGATACAKAGACCGTCTGTCTCATATCTCACAAGAGTGAGGAAAAGAGATAAACAACAGTGTCATGACCGGAAGTTGACAAACTTTTGAATGGGATACCTAATAAATATGTTCCAGCAATAKAGTAGAGAAAAAATGTTCCCATGTATCCTAATTTCATGGACATGTGTTTAAAAGCCAAGTCTTCCCTTGAGCTAGAGAAGGAAAAGAAGGCTAAAGAGCTAACATCTGCTACCTCTGTAATAAGGACTCCAAAGTCTGTATTTCAAAAGCCTGTTAAGTTGACTCAGGAATAGAAAGGAAAATGGGCTTCTAATTCTAAATTTAATTTCTCTGTTTCATAGAGGTATCTGAAGGCCAATGGAAGAAAGAGGAACAAGAATGGGAAGCAAGAGAAGATTAAGGCATATTTTAACAAACAATCTAAACTAGATAGGGAGTTCAATCGAACAACTAATGCTATGAATGATTGTAACAATAAAAATCGCAAGTTTTATGAGTCTAGTGAATCTTTTTGTCACCGAAAATGTATTCATAAATGCAAATGTCTATCTCTGTTGTTGCAATTAAAACAACAACTTTCAAGTTGTAACTACATTCTTTCTGGGTCACCTAAAAGAAAATCTAAAAAGACGCAGAAGATGAAGGCTCCCAAGGCCAAAACCTTGCAAACCAACTTCTAAGTCTGGTAAATCGGGTGCTGAGGCAGATCCTTCCCCCAAGCAAAAATCTGAGTATCCTAAGGCTAATCATAAAGGACGCATTATGAAATGGGTACCTAAAAATGTCGAACTTGTTTTGTAGAAAAAGCATGTGCACATTTGGTGCCTTGACTCTGGATGTTTAAGGCATATGACTGGAAAGAAAGAGTTACTCTCTTTCTACAATGACAAATCTAGAAAATGCGTGACTTTTGGTGATAACAAGCAAGGAAAAATTAAAGGGTATGGAATTCTCCATGAATGTAAGGTTTCTGTCTTAGAAGTTACTTATGTGTCTAGGATAAAGCACAATATGCTCAACATAAGTCTACTTTGTAATTCTAACTATCATGTCAACTTCCAAAGGGAGTCTTGTTCATTGGTATCAGAATCTGGTGAAGAGATGTTGGGAGTCGATCGTAAGGGCGATTAGTACGTTATGAACTTCTCAACAAGAGGTGATGTAGAGACCCTTTGTCCCATATCTCACAAAAGTGATGGAGCATGGCTCTGGCATCACAAGCTATCTCATCTTAACTTTTCAAATATAGATAAGCTTGATAAAAATAATTTGGTTGACGGACTACCAATGGTAATGTTCGAAAAGGAACATCTGTGTCCTGCCTGTGCGATGGGCAAACTCAAACGAGCATCTCATAAGGCAAAGACTAATGTTTCTTGCGTCAGACCTCTGCATATGCTTCATATGGACCTTTGTGGTCCAATCTTTGTGCAGAGCCTATCTGGCAAGAAGTCTATTCTAGTTCTTATTGATGAATTTACTGGATATACTTGGATTGAGTTTGTATGGCCGAAATCAGATGTCCCAAGGCTGTTGATAAAAGTGATGACGAATATTCAAATTCTTTTATAGAGCAAAATTCAAAAGTTGAGGAATGACAATGGTACCGAGTTCAAGAATGCAAAGATTGATGCTAACACCACAACAAAATGGTGTAGTAGAAAGAAAGAACATAGCTGTGGTTGAAGCTGCAAGGACAATGCTCGCAACCTCTTGTCTTCCAACCCATTTTTGGGCTTAAACAATCTTGACCCATGCCTTACACAAAATAGAGCAACTATGTTGTAGAGACATTTGAAGACCCCTTAAGAACTCATCAACCAAACAAAACCTAACGTCAAATTCTTACACATCTTTGGTTGCAGGTGCTTCATCCTCAATGATCGTGAACACCTTGGAAAATTTGACAAGAAGGATGATGAAAGCAAATTCCTTGGATATTCCACAAATTCCAAAGCCTACAGAGTCTTCAACCCCATAACCAAGACGGTCATGGAGAGCATCAACGTCTCGTTCGATGATAAATAACTTATGACTTCAGAGTACTCCAGCTCTGAACTCAAGGTTAACTAGATGACTTCCAGTTCTCTATCGAAGTCAAGGGAATTAGAACTCAAGCAAATCTTTGAAGACTTCTTTGGTGATGAAAACATCTCTGGACGTGCAACCAGAGGTGCCTCTGCATGTGTGCAACGAGAGCCACAATTTTTAGGTAAATCAATCTCTGACTCTTCTAACACTTCTACTCCCTTTTGTGATGGTGCAGATCCTGAACCAAAAATAGAGCTTTCTAGGTCTAAACAAGAGCCAGTTCAGAGCCAGAGATAACTATCTCTATATCTGAACCTGGTCCCACTGAACCACTA
This sequence comes from Cynara cardunculus var. scolymus, assembly GCF_001531365.2. Taxonomy (NCBI): domain Eukaryota; kingdom Viridiplantae; phylum Streptophyta; class Magnoliopsida; order Asterales; family Asteraceae; genus Cynara; species Cynara cardunculus. The sequence goes on from NC_037529.1 coordinate 43,303,957, forward strand.
TACAAGGGGGAGCAAGCAGAGCCATCATCACCCACAATGAGCGTAACGCCACACATTCCAATGGAGCAAGATCTCATAACTCTATCATCTGTGAAACCTCCTATGACAAAATGGACCAAAGACCATCCCTCACACCAAATCATTGGTGAACTTTCAAGTGGTGTAAAGACAAGAGCTGCCATGGCAAATGAATGTTTCTTTGCAAACTTTATAAGAGTGGTAGAGCCCAAGAAAGTTAATAAAGCCCTACAAAACCCAAGTTGGGTTGATGCCATGCAAGAAGAGCTCTAATAGTTTGAAAGAAACAAGGTATGGACTCTAGTTCCTTTACCAAAAATTAAAATTTTAATTGGTAGTAAATTGGTTTTTAGGAACAAGAAGGATGAGGATGGCATTGTAATTAGAAACAAATCTAGGTTATTTGCAAAAGGCTACTGCCAAGAAGATGGCATAGACTATGACGAGCCCTTTGTAGCAGTTGCAAGGCTAAAAGCTATACGCCTATTTCTAGCCTTATCTACATATAAAGGATTCTAACTCTATTATATGGACGTTAAGTCAGCCTTTCCAAAGGGTAAGCTAAAGGGGGATATCTATGTGCAGCAACCTCATGGGTTTTAGACTTAACACACCCATATATGCCTATTTTCTAGAAAAAGCTCTGTATGGGCTCAAGCAAGCTCCAAGAGCCTGGTATAAATGTCTTTCGTCATTTTTAATTTTCAATGGTTTAAAAAAAGGTAAAATCGACACTACTTTGTTTATTAAGAGGTATAAAGGTGAGATGCTTCTAGTCTTGATCTATGGGGATGATACTATATTTTGTTAAACAAACCAGAAGAACTATGACTAGTTCTACGCATTGATGAAGAGCGAGTTTGAAATGAGTATTACAGAAGAATTAACTTTTTTTCTCGGCCTCCAAGTACAAGAAGGAGAAGATGGTATCTTCATTAATCAAGCCAAGTATGTCTCTGGTATCTTAAAGAAGTACCAACTTCATAAGTCTTCCACAATGAGAACACAAATTTCCATGGACACTAAGCTTGACACGATCCATCAGGAAAATCGATGGATGTTAAGACTTATCGTTGAATGATTGGGGTCATTGTTGTATCTCACGGTTAGTAGACCAGACATAATATTTGCCACTTGTTTGCGTGCTAGGCATCAAGCAAATCCTAAGGAATCTCACCTCTCTGCTGTGAAAAGAGTCTTTTGATACCTTAAAGGGACTCACTTCTTAGGTTTCTAGTATCCTAAGCATTCTGGATTTTATCTTGTTGCATATACAGAGTCTGATCATGCAGGGTGTAAACTCGATCGGAAGAGCACACCCGGGAGCTGTGAACTGCTTGGCAACAAGTTGGTGAATTGGACATTCAAGAAGCAGAACTGTGTGTCAATATCCACTGCAAAAGCAGAGTATGTAGCCGCAACAAACTGTCGTTCTCAAGTAATATGGATGAAGACTCAACTCAAGGTTTATGGAATTGAGTTTGACAAGATACCTATTTTGTGTGATTCAGAAAGCGCAATAGCCATCACAATTAACCCTATTCAACACTCCAAAACAAAGCATATCAACGTTTGATACCACTTCATGAAGAACCATGTGGAGAAAAGTACGATTGAAATGTTCTTTGTTAACACAGATCACCAACTTGCAGACATTTTCATTGAGGCTCTTGATGAAAAGAGATTCAATTTCTTGGTCAGCAAGCTGGGTGTGCTCAATTTACAATGATAAGTCAGATCCTCCGTATGTATTATATAGAGATTTTGCACTCACACTGAGCATAAATCTATTTATTTTTCAAAGTCCATGTGATAGAGCCTCTTCATATACTATGCAAAGCCTCTTGGTCATATTATTTCGATATTTTTAAGTTTGTAATACAGAGTCTCTGTATCAACTATGCAGAGCCACTGTACTTTTAACTATAGCTCGAACATATCTTATCATCTTTGATCCAAGCGTAGTCTAAGGGGGAGGAACATAGATTTGTTGATCCTCTCTCTCATTTATTTGATGATAATCCCTTTTCTATTCGAAGTGTTATTGTTTATGTCTTTTTAGTTCTAGCGATCAACACTGAGTCAGTTTAGTGATCGCTGAAACATGCATTGTAATCCTATAGCGACAACGATACTTCAAGAAGAAAAAACTCACACCAAAGAACCTTCAGTGAATGTCAAAGACTGAAACTGAAGATTCGTGACTAGCGCATTCGTGATCTGAAATGGTATTTAGCGATTACAACTTGGTCAAGATATGTGTGAAGACTGCACAAGCCTCAGTGAATGCTGAAGAGACCTCCAACGTTATTCCAACATTTAGCGATCAAATGAAGCTTGCCATGCATGATTGCTTTTGTCTTGTCTTTCCATACACAAAGGACAAACCCATACCCTTTCAAAAGTATAGTACTACACGGAGCCGACTAGTCGACTCTAGTGCCACCAACTCCACGAAAGGATGTCTGCTCATGAATAGACAATTGTACTATTCACTATTGCAAAGGACAAGCTTTCCTCTTAAATCTTGATGCGTGTTCCAACCCTTCTGATTTGCATTTAATACAATGGGTATAAATAGCTGAGTGCTCTCTCCATGAAAAAGAGATCACACATCTATCTATAGAACACATACGCTTATCTTCAAGCAAGTTAAAATCCCTCTCAAGAATTCAAAAGTTCTTACCCAAGAAGAACATCTTTCTGTCTTTATCTTTTCGGCAAATCTCTTCTATTTTGCTAAGTTTATTTGTGTGTAACCTTAGATTGTTTTAGATAGGTTATCTTTACCTTTTCTATTTTCACAAACAATCTACAAAAAATCTGTATTGATTTTCTTTATCAATTTATAATTTTAAATATGAAAGTTTTCTATGTTTGTATTTATTCTCCCCCCTTCTACAAACTGTTTCTCTAACACTCTTGTAAACCTGGCTGGGACCAAGAAGTGGTATCAGAGCAGTGTTTTCTTCTCATCTTGTTTAGTTGTTTATCTGCATTTTATTATCTCTTCTTTCTCTAGATAATTTATTTCTTTTTCAAATGGCTTTGCAAAACACAAGCACAAACATTCACGATAATGGCTCCCTTGCCAAACCTCTTGATTTATAAGAGACAACTTTAGTCTCTGGAAAAATTGGATGTCTCTTTTCTTGGAAGGTGTGGATCCTGAGGTCCCATATTATATAGAGAATGGACCTTATGTTCCATATGCTATATATCTGGTTGTTCTTAAAATAACTACGACTGCCGCGATTCCTGAACGACAGATTCCTAAGCTTCCTCATCAGTGGAGTGATGAAGACAAGAAGAAGGTGGCTATAGATACTCGATCGAGATCTATAATAGCCATGTCTTTTCCTGACGAGGTCTACCATTCTGTGATGAAGCTTAGGACCTCGAAATCCATATGGGACCCTCTTTGTGTTCAATATGAAGGTACCTCCCAAGTACAAGAATTGAGGAAGATTAATCTAGAAACACAATATGAAATCTTTCTCTATGGAAAGAATAAAACGTTGTCTGAGGTACATCAAAGATTTAATTATCTTCTTATTGATTTAAGGATTGTTGGCAGAGAATATTCCAACTCTATAACTTTGACAAAGTTTTTGAAATGTTTACTAGAATCCTGGGATACATATTCTATGTGTCTCAAGATGTCCAAAGTTATGTCCTCCCTCTCTCTAAGCTCTCTTTATGGGATACTACTTAATCACGAGCAGCCTCAACAACTGAAGAGGAATCTAATCAAATATTCCAGATAAATGAATAGCTGTTTATTAGCTTTGATCTCTGAAGATTCTTCCGTTGAAATCCCATCTTCTTCTTCTGTTTCTTTAACGGAGTTAGATTCCACTAACTCCGAGGATTTTTCAGAGTCTGATCTTGTAGACTTTGAGGAGTCACTGGCTCATTTAACTAACTCTTTAAGAATCTTCTCTAGAAAAAGTAACTTCCGCATATCTCTCTTGCTGACCATCAAGGATAAGCCAAAGTCAGGTTCTATCGACAAGGCTTCAGCGATTTGCTACAACTGTTAACGCAAAGGTCACTTTACGAGTAAATGCAGGTCAAAGAAGACTGTGACACCATCTTCAAAAACCCCATCCTCCTTCAGAGCCAAAGATGAAAAATATATAAAGCTGAAGCAGATGTACATGAAGATGAAGAGTTTTAAGCGAAAGGGCATAGGTCTTGTCGCTGAAGAACATGATTGGGTTGATTCGTCTAATGAATCATCCTCAAATGAGGAAGATATAACTTGCCTTTTCTTAATGGCCAAGGATGTCAAAGAAGAAACTTCTAAGACATCAACCTCTAGTGATCCCTCATCATCGTCTCTTGCTCATGTATGTTTCTTGAATGAACCCTCTTCTTCTTCTTCTAGCCTATCTGCATTAGATATGTTGATGGTTGACCTTTACAATGCTCTGAATGGAAAATAAAAAGCAGAAATGCTTAATCTTGATATTCAAGAACAGATGAAGATTTGTCATTCTAAGACAAATACTTGACTAAAATCAAAGAAGATCTTAAAGATCAGGTCCTTGTAAACCATACCATCACATCCGAGTGCGAATATGCTATAGTTGAGCGTAAGCAAGCTATTGCTGAACTTATGGCTGAAAAAGGTACTATTGAAGGATGATGCAAAGCCTCTGTCAAAGCCTTTGAATCATCAATGCCAGATTCCTGCCAGGATTAAGACTGGTCTAGGATTTTCCTATGATCAGGAAGATAGTGTCACTGACAGGTCCATGCTTAACTTTGATACCTTCATCTCTTCTATTCCTGACACTTCTTCCTCTCAATCTTCTTTCGCTGAGAGTCATCTTGAAGGAACTCCTTTGAGTTCAGGTCGCAAAGACAAAGGTAAGTCCATTATCATAGAAACTCTTCCCAATAAGGCTAACAAGTCACATAGATCAAGATCTATTCCTTCAGCTTGTGCACCTTCTTCTTCCCCAGGGATCAAGATATCTGAATTTTCTTAGAAATCTAAGTCTAAGATCAAGGTGAATGTTTCACCTAAGGACTCCAAATCCTCAGATGTTCCTCCTAGAAAAAATGAGAAGGGAATACTTGGAGATTTTCCCTCTTCTTCTCTGGTACTTCTTGGCCCTAAAGCTAGTTTTATCTATAGGAAGTGTAGAAACTGTGGTGAAACTACACATATTGCTAGGAAGTGTCCTTCTGCCACCAAGGTTGGTCCTCCAGCCAATGGTAAGAAAGTAGCCAAGGCTGAGAAATCTACCAAGGAGAAATCTTCCACTATGGTTGTAAAAACAACTAAGGTGAAGAAATCCCCTGAAGCCTCCTCTTTAGGCCCAGTGAAGACAACTAATGACACAAAGTCTTCAATGTCAGGTGTTGTTGTTCCTCTTACCACTGTGTTGATCCCAGATCTCTCAATAACACTAATAATCAAGTTAAGAATAACCAAATTATAGTGTTTAGATGAATAAAATGATGAACACTCAAGAACAATGTATGAACATTCAAAGAATAATCTTGAGTGCCAAAGATTTCACTTTATTCAATAATTATGTAAAAACATAAAGCGTTGTTAATTACAATAGGCCTAATCACCTATTTATACTACTAGGCTAATAAGAAGATAACTATCTAGCGAGACTATTTAGCTAATCTTCTACTAACAGATAAAGTTTATCTATAATAAGGATAAACATTAAAACGAGATAAACTTTGTAGAATCCAATTGTTGAATAATTATCTCTAGCTGTCTTCCATGGGATATGTGTTCAACCTTATCTTCATATCTTCATTGCTTGCCTCTGGTTGAACTGGTGAAGAAAAATCTAAGTGTTAGTATCCAGAGGGGTTATGGAGATGCACTTTCCATCACATCTCTGGTCAGTTCATCGACCCTCTGGTTGTTCTTCAGACTTAGTCATTTTTTCTTGAAGTCTTCCATTGGCCTTCTGGTTCTTCATCACTTATTTGTCTTCATTACTTCATGCATAATACTTATGGGGTCTAACAATCTCCCCCTAAGTAATGAAAGAACAAACATCAACTATTCTAGGAACATTCAAGGTATAAATGAAGAACATAGGCGATTCTAGAGAAAAGCATCTTTTGCCAAATTTTTCATTGGATCAAATGATGAATTCTTACATTGGTGAAATAAAAATTACAAGACAAAAATATAAGACTACTTTTAGGGTCTCCCCTGAGATATTTCCCAAAAGCACATAAGTAGTCCTCTATAATCGATGACTGTAGATATTTCATGTATCAATCTCTGTCCATCGTTTGTTGGTACGTGAAATCTACCCAATCTGTCTCTTATGGCTTTCTGAAACCATTTAAGTGTTTCATTTGAATACTTAAAGGCCTCAGTCAACATAAAGAATTTCTTTGTTCCAAACTCATTTTTGTATACCAGACCCAGTTTTGGTTGAGTGAGGACAGAGGTAGATCTCTTCTCCTGTAAGCCAGGGAAGTCTTCATTTGGTAGAGTGCAGGATAGTCTTTCGATGCCAAGCCAAAATACAATCTTGAAGTCACTCTTGGCTCGATACTTTACCAAGGTCTCCATAGTCTTTACGATCGCTCTGTTAGCCATCCCAAATCTTATGCCATGATCTTGTCACCGAGTCGTGTACGCGTATAGCTCGATCAATTTGTAGGGATTGAGATTGATCAAGTCATTGTCATTAAAGATGCTGACCTAACAATGAGCTCTCTCCACTGTGTACTCGATGTACTTGATGGCTCAGTTGGTGAAGGTCCTCATTTTGATGTCCATGACCAACTTTATTTCATCGTTTGAAAAGACAGCCCTTGGTGGTTGGGTGGTCTGTCTAACAAACCTATGGTGTAAGAGGTTCATGGATTCTGGTGATAGAATTAGAGGATTGAGTGTCAGCCCTTTATCGCGATCATGGTACATGTATTGATGGATATTCTCCATCATGACTGGCTCCCTTGGTGGCACCTCTAGACGTCTTCTGAGCGACTCCATGTTTGCTATTATTTCATCGACTATCCCTTGAGGAGGGTGCCTTGAAGATGAAGGAACATCCGCTTGCACCTGGGTTTGTTGGGCTGTGGGTTGAGAGGGGGTAGGTGATGGAAGAGTTTGGGTTGGCTCTGGTTCATTGGGCTCTGATGAGTTGGCTTGTGGTTCAGGAGGTCTTTTTGGTTGGTTTATGGCTCATTGGGTTGAGTTGGTGGTTGTTGTGGTGATGAAGGTTGAGTTATTGTGGGTTGTGGTTGTATGGGTAGAGTGGTGAAGGGTTGTGTAGTGCATGGTGTTGGTGAGGGAGTTAATGGTAAGTTTGGAGTTGGTGATGGGGTGAAGGGTAGGCTGGTTGGTGGTGTGGATGGTTCTTCATCGGTTGATGAGCTCAACTCGATGGGTTATTGGGATGTGGCTATGGGAACATGTACATTCTGTACATCTTCAGAGGGCTGAGCCTCTGGTTCCCTTGTATGGGTTGATGGTGGAGGTTGTTCTTGTGTTTGGGGTGGTGGTGATGGTGCAGCGGATTCCATCGGATGAGCAGCCGCGACCTAATTCTCCCCCTCATGAGGTCCAAGACATTGATCATTGGGGTCTGGGTCCTCATGGCAGGGCATTTTATGTAGGCGGCTGCTGGAGCATGATGCTCTGCTCCTCTTCTTCTTTTTTCCTTCCTGAAGGCGCAAGATACGCCATCAGGGGTTGTTGACTCTGGCTCTCCTCTAATGAGTGAAGAAGGGAGTTGGTGCGTGCTTGTTGATCAGTAAGGCTCTGGAACAGAGCCTTGGTTGGTTGTGCAGCACGATGAATGAATTTTGCACTTATCTCATTGAAGGATGAGACAAGTGTCTTTGACAGGACCCTTAGGTCGGCCCTGGTTGCATATTATGTGGTGGAGGTGGATGCAGGTGGGGGCATGGAGGTGGAGGTGGAGGTGGATGTGGATGGAGGAATGTGAAGGCTGGCAATAAGATTCCTCACCTCTGCAGTGATGGAAGAGAAAGCTTCATCGAAGGATGGGCCTGTAGAAGGAGGTTGAGGAGAAGGAGGTTGGGGTATGTTTGCTAGTATGGTGGCTGGGAGGAACGAGAGGGTGTTTTGGATGGTGGTCATTTGGGTAGAAAGAGAGGCTAGTGTTTCATCGATGGATGTAGTTATGGTTGGGGTAGGTGGCAAGGGAGAAAGAGGTGTTGTGGTGTTGGGTGACTGTCTGTTGTAGCATTTGGAGACGGGTTGTGTTGTCTCGGGTTTGGGTTTCAAGGGTTGTAAGGGATTGTCGTAGGGTGGTTAGGTCAATGGATGGAGGGTTGTTGACAATCCCTTGGATGGTGAGTTTTAGGTCTTCCAAGGACCGCTGAATCATGTCTACAAAGGCTTGGAACTCAGCCTTTGTGACAATATCAGCCACAGGGGTAACCCCTACAGCAACTGATGCTGCAGGTTGAGCCTCAGCTCTAGAGGCGCCTTCTTGGCCTTGTGAAAATGTGGGCCGTGAAGGACTTCCATCGTATCATTGATAGCCCTCTAGTGAGGAGCTATCTCTTGATGTTGCTGTAACTTCTTCTTCTTCCTCGGCTTCAAAGGCCGGGTAAGAGAAGTAGATGTGTGTCCGCTTCGCTAGATCAAGTATCAAAGGGGGATTTTGTGCATGAACAAGAGATCGCTCTGAACGATCTTGTGGATCAGCAATGCCAGAAGCAAAACATGCTTCTGGGTGTGTGAAGGATAGTGGCGAGCCATGAGGCGAAGTGGCTCTTATTTCTTCATCGCCCCTCTGTTGGGAGGGAGGCAATGCATGGTGGGGTTCCTCGGCTGTATCATCTCCAGAGGCCTGAAGAATAACCTYTGGATGGCTGGTTGGGTATGGGATTGGACTGGGTCATCCTTGTTCAATACCCCTTTGGCCTTGATCGCCAGGGGTAGTGGTGGTGGGTGCCCTCTGGGTAGTGGGGGTGGGTATTGTATGTGAAGGGTCGTCGATGCACGGGGAGAGTTATCATCATCATCTTCATTATCCAATAAAGACGACTCCTGTGTTTCCTCGTTGGTTTTTGGGGACTGCTATAAGTGCTCTAGGGTAGTTGCCTTCCGTTATTGGGACAGTAGAGAGCGTTCATAGGTGTGCCTTATCTAAAACGTCTCTGGTATGACGCTGAGCATGGCTCGAGACACCGTCCTGTCGATGGTGTAGCCATCCTTGGAGATTGTTGGACGATGACCATGCATTGTGAACTGTGGTGTGAATGGTCCATCGACCGGGAGTTCGTGTCTCCTCATCGCATCCCTTATGAAGAGAGCAAGGAATTGTGGGTAGAGCATGGACGACGGTGGCTTTCCTGCGGCCTGAAGCTTACACATCTTGATTACTGCTGCATGGATTTTGTTGTATATGAGGATAGCGTAGTCCAACGGAAGATTGAAGAAGAGGCCGTACATGATGGTCATGATGTTGATGTTACCCTGATCCATCGATCCCAGCTTGCAGGTCTGGGCCTTGTTCAATATGGAAAAGAACATACTCCACATTGGGGGGAGGAATGGCCTCTTAAAGTCAGAGGCATTGCGTAGGTCACGATTGTAACATAACATGTGGATGAAGCGGAGGATATCGAAGCTCGTGGGTAGTTTGGCGTATTGGTCAATGCCGAGTTCTTGGCGTGTGGGAATGCAAAGGACTCTAGAGACCTTTGCCCGGGAGATTTTGACGGAGCAGATCATGTCGTTTGGAGCGTCAATATCCACCATGATTACACGGGTGTCGGGGATGTACTCAAAGGTCTGCCAGTACTGTTGGACGTACCTAAATGGTACGCCATTGTTGACTAACGTCAACGCCGGGTGTAGAATATAGTTCTAGACGAACTCTATCATGATGGCATACTTTGCGTCAAATAGGTCGGTACGAAGGTCGATCGCGTGGTTGTTTGGTTTTAAGGGAAGGAACACCAGTGTGCGGCTATCGGTGCCGGTGGATTGCACATGGCTGTCGTTGTTGTTTGATTCATGAGAGGCGGAGGATGCCATTGCAAGTTAAGGTTGTAGGTTTTGGGTTTTTTAGATCGTCTGTATGTAGTTGCAGGTTTTTGGAGCATAAAGAGGAAATGGTTTGGGGAAGATGTGTATTTATAGGTGGAGGAGGGGAATCGTCAAAAAAAATATATACTATTTAAGTGGTAATCATGATCGTGGGAGAAGTTTGGCAAAAAGGTGATTTGGTGGGGATCGTGTTGCGTCTTGACAGCATCATGCCATTATTGTTGGAGGACACGTGTCGTCATGGGGAGGGTGAAGAGGTTTATGGGGAACAAGATGGTAATGTGTCAGGCTTTTGTGCAGGTGATGGTTGGATTACTTGGAGTAAAAAAATTATTCCAAATAATATTACATGAGATATCGTGCCGAAAACAATTTAAAAGTCCATCTAATTGTAAGATTAGTACTAATTACGAAGTTTTGGTCTTCTAAAAACTCATGAAGTATAGTTTTTAGTCACAAAAGCTGCAATATTGTATAACCTTTAAAGAGTTTGCAATTAAGATGGGTTTTTTGAATTTGTCATGGAACCAAAGGAGCTTTGGTTGGACATGACTCATTGGATGGGGAACCAAAGGTCTCTCATTGTGCATGATGAATGAGTTCATCGTAGAAATGTTAGGTTGTATGTATAATGAGCCTTGGATATACAAACCAGAGGTTATGGTTAAGCATGGACAACCCATTAAGTAGGACCAAATGTGCTCTGGTTAGATATACATGTTTTAAGCATCATATATTTAGCATTTTGGTGTCTAGAGGCTCTGGATAGTAGAACCAGAGGCTCTGGGATGGAGAATGCATATTTATGCAATGAAAAGTTCTTTATGATGAATATAAAGCTCCCCCTAGAATGATGCATGGGGAGGAGATTGAGTGTAAAACTCCCCCTTAAATCWATAAGAGGTWGAGGCTCTGGTTGTGAATGATGATGAAAGGATGGTACGAAAAAATGGTTAAGTGCATGTATGTGGGTGATGAATGGATGTGCCTTTGAGACCAGAGGGCTCTGGTGTCAAAGACTTCGAATCTAGAGGCTCTGGTCTTTAGAACCAGAGGTTCTGGTTGTAAAAAGATTACTTAGTGAAAATTTTCACAAAGTATTGGCTTTGGACCAGAGGTCTCTGGAGCCAAAGGATGATGGATAACTATGTAAATACATGCATGAATGATCAAGGAAGTCCAAGTTTGAAACCAAAGAGGCTCTGGTCGCAAAGAATTGGAATTTAGAGGCTCTGGTTTGGAGGGGAATACGTGGTGAGGAAATACCAAGTATTTGCTTTGGACCAGAGGTCTCTGGTTCCAAAGGCGATGAAATTTTCTTGCGAAAAATTAATCCAAGTGATTCTAAATGGCCAGAGGCTCTGGTCTTTACAACCAGAGGCTCTGGTTTAGAGTACTTGGTGTTTATGGCTATCATAATATTTATCACTTATAGGCATGACCATGAGATATTGAGGATCTCTGGTTTCAGACTTATGATTGCCTCTAAGTGGTGAGATTCAGCATACCCATCTTGCTGACTAGGAAGAAAAATCTTTTCTCATCAAGAGCTTTTGTGAAAATGTCAGCAAGTTGAATCTCAGTTGGAGCAAAGTACATCTCTATATTACCTTTTTCAACATTGTCTTTCAAAAAGTGGTACCTTACATCGATGTGCTTGGTCTTGGAATGCTGCACTGGGTTTGCAGAGATAGCTATTGCACTCTTGGTGTCACAGAGGATTGGTATCTTTTCATATTGAAAGCCATAGTCCTTAAGCTGAGTGTCCATCCAGAGAACTTGTGAACAACAACTACCAGCAGCAACATATTCTGCTTCTACTGTAGAGGTTGAGACACAATTCTGTTTTTTGGATGTCCAACTTACCAGCTTGTCCTCAAGAGTTGATAGCTTCCAGACGTACTCTTTCTATGAAGCTTGTACCCTACATGATTTGCATCTGTATAGGCTATTAGATCAAATCCAGAGTTCTTAGGATACCAGAGACCTAATGAAGGGGATCCTTTAAGGTATCTAAAGATCCTCTTGACTGCAGAGAGATGAGATTCTATAGGATTGGATTGATACCTTGCACAAAGACATGTAGCAAACATGATATTCGGTCTACTTTTAGTCAGATACAGGAGTGATCCAATCATGCCTCTGTAGGTTGTGACATCCACARATTTGCTTGATGGATCAGCAAATAATTTGGTTCCTGTAGCCATAGGAGTTCTCATCGATGATGAATTTGAGAGAGAGTATTTCTTCAGAAGGTCAGTCACATACTTGGACTGATTGATGAATATCCCTTCTGAAGTTTGTTTAATTGAAGGCCAAGGAAGAAACTAAGTTCTCCCATCATGCTCATCTCAAATTTGCTTTTCATCAGCCCTGAGAATTTTTCCCAATGTTTTACATTTGTAGAGCCAAATATGATGGCGTCCACATATATTTGTACTAGTAGTATGTCACCTTTATGCTTCTCATGAAAGAGGGTTGTATCGATTGTACCTTTTTCGAATCCGTTGTTGATGAGAAAGGTGGAGAGAGTTTCATACCAGGCCCTGGGTGCTTGCTTCAGCCCATAGAAGGCTTTGTCCATAAAGTAGACATACTCTGGATGTTTTGGATCTTCAAACCCAGGGGGCTACTGGACGTAAAATTCTTTTTGAAGTTTGTCGTTGAGGAAGGCAGACTTGACATCCATCTAATAGACCTTAAAGCCTTTGTGTGCTGCATAGGCTAGGAATATCCTAATGGCTTCAAGTCTTGCAACGGGAGCAAATGTCTCATCGTAGTCAATTCCTTCTTCCTGGCAGTAGCCCTTGGCAACAAGCCTGGCCTTGTTCCTTATTACTATGCCATCTTCATCCTTCTTGTTTCGGAAGACCCATTTGGTTCCTATGGCCATCTTCCCTTTGGGTAGAGGCAAGGAGGATCATACCTTATTTCTCTCAAATTGTAGTAGCTCTTCTTGCATTGCATCTATCCAGTTTGGATCTTGTAGGGCTTCATAAATTTTCTTTGGTTGTATTATGCTAAGGAAGTTGGTGAAGAGGCATTCGTTGGCTGTTACTGATCTCGTCTTTACACCAGATGTTGGATCACCAATGATTTGGTGATGTGGGTGGTCTTTCATCCACTTGATGCTTGACTGGGGTTCTGGAGCAACAGGATGCAGTTCTTCATTGACTAATTTGCTCCCCCTCAAAGAGATCGTCTCCAGAGATAGACTCTGGTTCTTGTTATTGATCTGAAGACACAGAAGAAGTAGAGGGTGAAGTAATATGAGTATCCGTAAGATTTGTACCTTTAGCGTTGGAGACTACATGTTCTTCATCGATTCTGGAAGTGGATTTTGCAGTAGGCGCATATCCAGAGATTACTTCTTCTTCGAAGATGTCTTCAAATAATTGAGCTAACTCGGATTCATTGGGTTTKCCAAGTGATGAATCAGATGCTCTTCTCTGAAGTCCGAGTTCTGAACTGTTGTGTCAAGAAGTCATTGATGTGGAGTMATCAAAGGACACATTGATGCTTTCTATGACAATTTTTGTCCTTTTGATGTAGACTCTGTAGGCTTTTGCGGTTTGAGAGTATCCCAGAAAGATCCTTTCATCGGCTTTYATGTTGAATTTKCCAAGGTATTCTCTATCATTGAGTACAAAGCATTTGCACCCAAAGACATGAAAATACTTAACATTTGGTCTTCTCTGATTGATAAKCTCATAGGGTGTCTTCTGGTGCCTCTTGTTGATGATGGATCAATTTTGGGTGAAGCATGCAGTAGAAATTGTTTCAGCCTAGAAGGAGATGGGCAACTCTGATGAAGCAACATGGTCCTTGCTACTTCCACAAGGGTTCTGTTCCTTCGTTCTACCACTCCATTCTATTGTGGGGTTCTGGCTGCTGAAAAGTTTTGTGTGATGCCTGCATTGATGAGGTATTCATCGATTCTGGTATTTTTAAATTCAGTTCCATTGTTGCTTCTAACTTTAATGAGTTTTCGTTGTAGAAGGACTTGGAATCTTTTCATCACCCCAATGAGTAGGTCAGGAACATCTAATTTCTTCTTCACAAATTCAACCCAGGTGTATCTGGAGTATTCATCAACAAGTACCAATATGTACTTCTTTCCTGAGAGGCTTTGTGTTGATATGGGCCCACAKAGATCAATATGGATCAAATTCAAGGGCTTGGTGCAGGAGTTTTCTGACTTTGTTCGGTGAGAGGTCCGTTTTAGCTTTCCCATCTCACATGYTGAGCATAGATGATCTTTCTCAAAGTTGAGATCAGGAATCACCTTGACCATCTTCTGGTTGGCTAGTTTCTTTAAGGCATCAAAATTCAGGTGTGAAAACTTCTGGTGCCATAGACATTTTTTGTCGCTCTTATGGGATACAAGGCAAAGGGTTTCTTGTCCCTCAAAGGATTGAAAGTCCAGAAGATAGAGATTCCCTTCTCTTTTGGCCTTGATAATGGTTTGACCGGGTTTTGTCTCTATGATACAGGAACCTTTGCAGAACCTGACTTCGAGACCCTTGTCGCAGAACTGACTTGTGCTTAGTAAGTTRTGCTTCAAACCTTTAACATAAGCCACTTTGCTGATTGAGATGTTGCYTTTGATGAGAGTTCCGTAACCCTTAATGGTTCCCTTGYTRTTGTCTCCAAAAGTGACATAGCCTCCTGATTTTTCGATGAAGGAGGTCAGCTGACTTTTGTCACCAGTCATGTGCCTGGAGCAACCTGAATCCATGTACCATGGTTGCACATGTTGGTCCTGCAAGACAAATTAAGGGGTTTTAGGTACCCATTTCTTAATGGGTCCACGTTTGTTAGTAGGAGATATTACTCTCTTTTCATCGCCCTTAGCCTTTGCAGGCTTGGGTTTATTAGCATTTCCCTTGCCCTTGGACTTGGGCTTTTTCACGTTTTCATTGGTTTTAACTTTATAGCGATAAACTTGTTGGGAGAATATGCAGCAATGTGTCAACATGTGATTCCTCAGGTTTTGTAAAAGAGCTAAACATTGACAATTGTTATTTGAACATGAATGTCTAACGTTCTTTTTATTCGTCGAAAACAAAGAAGTAAATGGAGAAGATGTAAATTCTGTCCTAGCATCGGTTGTTTTTACAAACTTCCTATCTAGTTCARATTTTTTATTTGAGGGGGTCTTTGTCTTTACTTCTTTTCTCCGGAGGAAGGACTGCTTTTCTTCAGCTGGACGAGAGGAAAAGTGGTGGTTAGTTTTCTCAAAGGTAGGCCACTTCTGTGAGGGGGTCTTTGTCTTTAATGAACTTAGAAGATATGCTAGTTCCTTTTGATTTATCGTTGGYAGATTTAATATATTTCAGTTTTTCCTTTCCTTTGTYTGAAGATKTCATKGATGGAGGAATACCATATTTCAGTGAGGGTTTTGTGTTTTGAGGCTTCTTATTCTCAATGATTTTTGGTGATTCACAGGTTATCTCTTCTTCAGATTCGGAATCGAGAAAGTCTCTCGCTGATTTCTCGAAATCAAAATGGATGTTTGTGGGAGGTGTGGGTTTAGAGGTTGATGCTTCAGAGTGATCTACTTGAGGTTCCATCGATTCTGACTTAGATGAACTTTCAGTTTTACTTGGATGGTTCATCGATTCATCAACTGATGGTTCCTCATTCGGATTCTCCGTTTCATCAACAGTACTTGCTGATRAAGTGGAATTGACAACCGGAGACTCTRGTTTGACCATAGAGTTTCCATCGGTTTCTKATTTGGAGGTGTCATTCCTTTCATCAGAATTCTTACATGTACTGCTCTCGTATACCACATTTTCAAAATCCTGTCTTAAAACGACAGTTTTTCCATCGACTTTAACTMWTTTAAAATTYGCTTTTGCTTTTGGGATAAAGTCRGGTTTCTGAATGCATCCAAGTTTGAAAGTGGATTCAGGGGTGGATTTCTTTGAATYGATGAAGGAGTCCAATTCTTTGAATCCAATCCCTTGAGTGTCTGTTTGTCCATTTAACTTTTCATACACGTCTTGGGCATCYTTGTATTTCTTCATCAGAAGTTCAWTGGTTTGAAGCTTTTGATGAAGAATCTCCCTTTCCTTTCGAAAGAAATCATTGAGAGCTACTGAGTTGAGTCTTTCTGCCTCAGATTCTTTTAAAGCCTTAGTTTTCTTTTCTAAGTCTTTGGTTACTCGCTTGTTTATTTCCAGAAGTTTTCCATCTTCTGATTTTTTAAGGGCGRTGATGCGAGTCTTTTCTTTCATCAGATCAGCTTTTTCTTCGGTTAGAAGATCAGTTTCTTTTTTGTGAAARCTGACTTTTTTTCCGCTTTAAGTCTTTCAGATTTTTCAAAGCTTAACTTTTCTTTTAATTTTAAAAAGTCTTYTGAAAGCTTTATTACCGTTAACTCTAGCTYAGATGGAGCCGAGTTGGTTTTATTGAGAGTAGACTCACATACCTGRTCATCRGTGTCAGAGRSAGATTCTGCATTGGACGTGGCCATCAGACAGATGAGTGCTTTGTCTTCTTCATCGGATGAAGAATCAGACACCCAGTTTTMTTTCTCAGCSATCAGGCTWYGCTCTCTAGGATTGTACTTGTATTTATTCTTGTAATAGTCAGCATTCTTTACCAGACGTCCTCTGCATTCTTTGGAAAAATGACCGATTTTTCYGCACCTGAAKCARCGGAGGTCATTTTTCCTTCCATCTTTGTCCTCTTTCTTCTCCTCTCTTCTATCTTCTCTTATTTCTTCTCTCTCTTCTCTTCCATCTCTTCTGTCTTCCCTCTGATGGAATTTAGATGGCTTCCTTTCATAGGATGGCTGGTACCTCTCCCTCTTGAACTCTCTTCGTTCATAGGGTTTTTTGATGAACTTTTTCTGGAACTGCTCTGTGATCAAGGCCAGATATTTGGCAAAGGCTTTGATATCATCATCTGATTCGAAAGTTTCATCTTCAGATTCCGATTCCACCACCTGTGCCTTMTTTCCTTTCTTCTTGTGGTCACTGGTGGAGGTTCTTCATACTTCATTTTCTTCAGCTGTTAGAGCCAGGGGTCYACTGATGGACACCTTTTTCTTCATGATGTCATTCTCTTGTGCAGCAAGCGTTCCGTATATGTCATGGAGTGACCAGCCRTCTAAGTCCTGATTTGCTKGAAGGGACATCGACAGCTGTGTCCATTCATCGCCGAGACTTTTAAGRAACAAAACATTGTTTTCTTCCTTCGTTCTGGAGATATCGTTTCGACGACAWTGGTTAATCAATGTGTTGAAAYGATCKTATGTCTTCTGAATTGGTTCATCAGGAAGAGCCTTAAAGTTGGTGTATTCGTTGAGACATTGGGCTCTATGATTCTTCTTTGCTTTTACCCCTCCTTCCAATTGGCTTGCCAGCTCATCCCATAGTTCCTTGGCAGTGGAACATGCATCAAGGGATTGGAAGATTTCATTGGGTATGGCCATGATTATCAGTCTTTTGGCCTTTTTGTCGGTCTCAACCCGCTATATGTCATTTTCATCCTAATTCTTCTCATCCTTGGGCATGTAGTAGGCGGGAATTTCAGCTATTGTATTTGTTCCTGGGACTCTTGGAACAAAAGTCTGTGGAACATAGGGACCCTCCATGATAGATCGTAGAAGGTTTCTGTCCATCCCTTGCAGAAAATTCACCATTCGTATCCTCCATTGTGGGTACTCTTCTCTTTGAAGAGTTGGTGGTTTGGTGAGGGAACCAACACTGTAGGCGGAGTTCTAGTTGGCCATTAAGAGATTTTTGATGATCGTTTGATTGGAAAAACAATCAATTGGCTCTTATACCAATTGTTGATCCCAGATCTCTCAATAACACTAATAATCAAGTTAAGAATAACCAAATTATAGTGTTTAGATGAATAAAATGATGAACACTCAAGAACAATGTATGAACATTCAAAGAATAATATTGAGTGCCAAAGATTTCACTTTATTCAATAATTATGTAAAAACGTAAAGCGTCATTAATTACAATAGGCCTAATCACCTATTTATACTAGTAGGCTAATAAGAAGATAACGATGTAGCGAGACTATTTAGCTAATCTTCTACTAACAGATAAAGTTTATCTATAACAAGGATAAACATTAAAACAAGATAAACTTTGTAGAATCCAACTGTTGAATGATTATCTCCAGCTGTCTTCCATGGGATACGCGTTCAACCTTATCTTCATATCTTCATTGCTTTCCTCTGGTTGAACTGGTGAAGAAAACTCTAAGTGTTAGAATCCAGAGGGGTTATGGAGATGCAATTGCCATCGCATCTCTGGTCAGTTCATCAACCCTCTGGTTGTTCATCACTTGTTTGTCTTCATTACTTCATGCATAATACTTATGGGGTCTAACACACTAAAGCCACTTCGTTAGGGTCATTGAAGACACCTACTGACTCTATTCCTTCATTGTCAGAGGTTGTTCCTAATCCTACTAAAGCCTCTTCTTCAGGTTCAGTAAAGCCTTCTACTGACACTGAGTCGTTAGTTGCAGCGGGTGTTGCCTCTAACACTGCTGGGCCCAAATAGAAATGGGTACCAAAGCATTTTTAAACTGTTTCCTTGTAAAGAAAGTCAAAGACATTTGGTATCTTTATAGTGGATGCTCAAGACATATGACTGGAGACAAACCCCTACTCATCGATTACAAGGATGAAAGAGGCCCTTTCGTAACCTTTGGAGGAAATGGAAAAAGATATACCAAACATTTAGGTGTATTAACCAATGGTGCAACCACTTCCAAGCGTGTTGCATATGTTGAAGGACTGAAGCACAATCTTCTTAGCATCAGTCAGTTGTGTGGTAAAGATTTCACATTGAAATTTTCTAAGAATTCATGATACGTCTTTGACGAGGATGATAAGGTTGCTCTAATCGGTTCTCGTTTAGAGAATGTTTACGTCATCAACATGGATTCTCCTCTTACGGAGAATAGCTGTTTTCTCTCAAAAGCTCGTCAGATATCAACTGGCTGTGGCACAAATGGCTTTCTCATCTTAACTTCAAGACACTCATTAAGTTGTCTAAAAATGATCTCGTCACTGGTCTTCCTCAATACACCTTTGCAAAGGAAAACAGACAAGAGTTAGCTTCAAGTCTAAGCAAATCTCTTCAGTGACATCTCCACTTCAAGTATTGCACATGGATCTCTTTGCCCTAGTTAACATACAATCCATTGCTGGAAAGAAATATACACTTGTCATTGTCGATGAGTACTCCAGGTACCCTTAAGTATTCTTTTTCTGATCCAAAACTGAAGTACCTGAATAAATTATAACGTTCTGTAAAAGGATAAAAGTACTTAACAATATTCAAGTACAATCTATTAGAAGTGACCATGGAACTGAATTCAAAAACAGTACCATGGATAGCTTCTTTGAGGACAAGGGAATTTCTCACAACTTCTCTTCTGTGAGAACTCCATAACAAAATGGGGTCCCTGAAAGGAGAAAATGAACAATCATTGAGGTTGCTCGATCAATGCTCAGCGAATCTCATCTTCACGCTTAATTCTGGGCCAAAGCTGTCAATACTGCTTGTTTCACTCAAAACCGGTCGCTGATCGTTAGGAGGTTCAAAAAGACAACATACAAACTCTTCCATAGTAGAAAACTTTCTCTTAGCTTTGTTAATAAATTTGGTTGCACGCGTTTTATTCTCGACAACCGTGATCAACTTGGAAAGTTCAATCCCAAAGCTGATGAATGAATCTTTCTTGTATATTCTTTAATATCGAAAGCCTTCAGAGTATTCAATAAATGTCGAAAGACAGTAGAAGAAACTATTCATGTGTCACATCTCGCTAAAGAGAAAACACGAGGTATGGCAGGTAGAGTCTCATAGCAATAGAGTATAAATAACACCACCATACATTAAAATTTCATTACATCACAATCCAGCATTTACATTCCCAAAACGACAAGTTTGTAAATTAAAAAAAAAAATTGAAGGTGATGATTGAAACGCGGCTTCTTTTAAATGCCACCATGTGCCTTTCTTACCCCCGAAAAGCACGTTAAAACAAGTGTTAACTACAAGAGTTGGTGAGTTCACAGGTTTTCAATGTACAACAAATCTTTATGCAATATTTAGTTCGAGTAAGTCATTTACTTACTCGCCACAACTTTCATACGTGTAGAACTTTTAACGAGGCACAATGTACTCCAAGTAATTTCAAGTGTTGGGCCACTACTAAACCTGCGACAACTATGCCCTTTATACCGAACTACCTCAGCGGTGGTGTTTAAACCACATGTATAGAACCCGGGTTTTAGTTAAATGCACCCCTACTCGTTAGTAAAAGATGGGATTGTCAATCTAAATACAACTATCCATTAAACTATCGGCTCATACGAGTTAATAAGTAGTGTAACCAAGTGGGCTCTTTTAATTAACCCAAACACAATTTTTACTAGCGTACATAGTGTTAGTGCTCGTATTCATAATTTCATTTTAGTGCAAATTTCATATAATCAATTTGTATCCATGATTTAATCACATTGTATATTTCATACAAACATCAACTACTTTAATACATGCTTTTCCCCCAAATAATGATGGATTTAAAAAAAAGGGGGCCGTGAATACTCACCTTTTCTTTCACGAAGAAGATGGTTGAGTGATCAAATGGTACGTCTTGGTAAAGTCCTTTTAGTGAATCCCTATAGAAAACAAACGGTTGTCAAAATCTTAAAGGTTAAGGTTACGATTCTACCTTTACGTCTTATAAAATGCCTCTTTATGTTCTTAAAAATGAAAAAAAAATCATGTTTTAAGCACTTTATATGCTTATTATAGGGTTTATGGTTTAAGAGTACAATCTTTAGTGGTTTTAGGAGATCATGCATGCTGACAAAATCTTTGTGACTCAATAATATTCATGGTTCACCCTCATCCAAGAAGTATATTTTCCATATTTTTTTATATGTTTTAGTATACTGAGTTAGGATCATTATGACCAAAAATCAAGATTTTTGGATGAGTGGAAGGCTCTCAAACAAATTTTACCAAAACAATGATTACAGCTTTCAAAACAGAAACCCCTTCTTAATGTTACAACCTTTTGTAGGAGTTATACTTATTATTTTCCAGTTGTTCATGAATCTTTTTAAAGCTAACATATAAGGCTAACTTTTCCAAAAAGAATCACTATATTTGGATGTATAGTTTGGGAGTTATGGTTGTTTAAACATGCATGTGGAAATCTGTCAAGTTTGGACAGATTGCACACTTATTTTGTAAAAATCAGTTGAACCCCTAAATCACCATGTTTTTGGGTGGGGTTAGACTATTTTGAAATCTAACACTTTAGGATATACTCCAGAGGAAAATTTTCATGTGTTTTGATTCTTCTTCTAAGAGTTATAGATGAACAATGAGACACAAATATCTGACCGACCACTGTTGCACACCAAATTTGTTTTTGGTGTTGTGAGGTCGTAAGGTCATATTTTCTCATGATTCCACTTGGGTTTGAAAACTAATACACTAAATATTATTGAGAAAAAGGATTCATTCTTATTGGGTCAATAAAAAACTATATATGGTCGTTCCAAACTCATGCAATGAATCT
>NC_037529.1:43325606-43329375 GCF_001531365.2 Cynara cardunculus var. scolymus
CGAGAAATAAAGGGTTTTTCTTGCTTTTCAAAAGTTCTAGAGGGTTAGGTCACGGATTTTAACCATATTAAGAGCATTTTTCATGTATTTGGTGTAAAATCTACCCTTAGAACTTAGAATGAAGAACACATCTCTTTTGCAAACTTAAAAGTATGAAAATGACAAAAAAAATGGCACTAAAAGTGCATAAAATGAAGTCAAAACACTAACAAGTTCTTACCTTTGATTAAAAGAAGATGATTTCTTCAAGTTTTGTTTCTTGAATCCCTTTTATTYTCTATGAAAGGGATGAATTTTTCTTGGAGAAGAAGATRGAGGGAGAGAGTRGTAGATGAAAAGTGAGGGAGAGTAAGGAGGTGAAATGTTGAGAGATGAATGAGAAATGAGTGTTTTTAAATTTTCAAAATGTATTTATATGTAGAGGAGAGGGGGGGGGGGATTAGGTGGGCCTATAGGCCTCTCTCTCTATTTTTTTTGTAAAAAATTTAGCCCATAATTTAATAAGTTGGGTACTTTTTGTGAGAAATTGAGAAAAAGGCCCAAATTCCTACTTTATGAGATAAATAAATTCCTTAAATATAATTTTAAGTAAAAATATTTAAAATATGTAGACTCTATATTTTATGCAAGTTTTAAAAAATTATTTGGAGTGTTTGGCATTTTATAAGACGATCCGGTTCATTACGGGTCGAAACAATGTTTTCTATGCAACCTACCGGGATTTCTAACTACTTAAGCTCTAATCGCTCTACTTGAGTGTTAATAATATTTCTAAAGTGCTATCTAGCTACTAACCTGGTATTTAAATTTCCGGATGTCACATCATGTCACCTTCAATAAATCTCAATTAGCTAATTCTAAACCCATCATTAATGATGACGAAGAATTAAAAAATTGAATGTTCTCTCATGTTGGACAACCTGAAGCTTCCTTCAGCAATCAACCCAACCCTGATACTCTAGAAGTTGATGATGATCCACTTATCATTCCAGTTACAGCTAATAGTCGAAGCGAATTTTCTTCAGAGTTAGTTGCAGTGCCCATTAGTTGCATTCCTCCATCTACTTCAAACACTGACCAATCAGTTAATGAAATGCCTTCTGCATTTGAACCTCTATCAGTCGCTCATTAGGAGGTTCCTTTAGCAATTCTACCCATTGCTGAAGAAACTACAACGGAAGCCTCATCTTCTATACCTGAACATCAATGCTCATATGACAATCCTCTACCAGCTCAGAGATGGAGAAAAAACCATCCTGTTCATCAAATTCTTGGTGATCCAAGTGAAAGTATTCAGACTTGACATTGTCTAAGTAATATTTATCTCTTTGTCAACTTTCTTTCTTTAGTTGAACACAAGAAAATCAATGATGCTATTATATACCCTAGCTGGGTCATTTCCATACAATAGGAACTCATTGAGTTTGATAAGAACAAAGTCTGATACCTTGTCCCACGTCCGTCTAACAAAACTGTGATAGGAACCAAATGGGTTTATCCCAATAAGTTAGATGAAAAAGGTTTGGTAACCCGCAACRAGGCTCGTCTTGTTGCTCAGGGTTATAGACAAGAAGAACGAATCGATTATGATGAAACCTTTGCACCAGTGGCTAGACTCGAAGCTATTCGTCTCTTCCAAGCCTTTGCTGCCCATAAAAACTTTAAAGTATACCAAATGGATGTAATGAGTGCTTTCCTAAATCAAATACTCCAAGAGAAAATTTATGTTGAACAACCTCCAGGGTTTCTTGACCCTAAGTATCCAAACCATATTTATCGTTTTGATAAAGCTCTTTACGGGTTAAAGAGGCTCCTCGTGCCTGGTTTGATATCCTGTCCTTATTTCTCATCTCTGAGAAATTTTTCCATGGAAAGATTGACCATACCTTATTTCTTAGGAAAGTTAAAGGTGTTGATCCCAGATCTCTCAATAACATGAATACTCAAGTTATGAATAACCTAAATATATCGTGTGTATGGAAAATAGTGAAGAACAACTCCAGAATATTCAAAGAATAATTTGGAGTGTCAAAGGATTATCTATTATTGATTAATAACATGGAAAGCGTAAACAATTACAAGAAATATAAAGACTATTTATACTAGTAATCTAAATAAGGAGATTGCTATCTATGGAAGATGAATCACAAATCTCTTAGGGAAAGAAAGCAATCCAGAAATATGGAAATGAAATTAAACTAAATAAGGCAATGAGAATCCAACTATCGATTTGCCATCTCTAGTTGTCTTCTAAGAGGCGTGTTCAACCATGAGTCTTTGGGTCTTCTTGAATGACTACCTTTGGTTGAACTGTAGTTGAAATCTCCGAGTGTTGGTGACCAGAGGGGTTATGGAGATGTGTTGTTCATCGCACCTATGGACCTTCATCGCATCTCTGGTTTGTATTGAACACTTAGGATTTCTTCAGGCTAGTCTTCCATTGGCCTTCTGCACTTTTACACTTGTTTGTTTTTCATTACTTTTACAAATAAGAATGATGGGGTCTAACAATCTCCCCTAAGTAATGAAAAAATAAACAATTACTAGTCTATGAACAATGAAAGAATTATTAAAGACATAAGCTAATCTAGAAAAACATCATGTTGCCAAATATTTTCATTGGTCTAAAAGTTGGATGATTTCTTAAATAAAAAATGAAAGTACATGACGGAAATAAAATAAATTACTCATGGTCTCCATTAAAAATCTTCCAAAAACGCATCATCAGTCCTCTAAAACAAATGACTGTGGAGATACCATGGATCAATTCTTGGTCTTTCTTCATCGGCATATGCGATCTGCCCCGTCTCTCTCAAATGACTCTCTGAAACCATTCAAGTGTATCGATTGAATAGTTGAAGGCCTCAGTTAGTCTGAAGAACTTTTTAACTCCATACGCATTCTTGAAAACCAAGTCGAGTTTTGGTTGAGCTAGGACCGATGCAGAGTGCTTCTTCTGTAAGCCTTGGAAATCTTCATCTGGAGGTGTGCAGGAGAGTCTTTCAATACCTAGTTCAAGAGTTATTTGGAAGTCATTCTTAGCTTTGAACTTCACCAAGGTCCTCATTGTCTCTATAATCGCTCTGTTGGCCATCCCGTACCTTATCCCTTGATCCTGTTGCTGAGCTGTATGGCCATATAGATCGATCAAGTACCATGGATTCAGATTTATAAGATCATTGTCATTGAAGACGTTGATCATCCTATGTTTGTGTTCCACAGTGTACTTGATGTATTTGATAGCTCTGTTAGCAAAAGTCTGCATCTTGATGTCGAGAAAAGTCTTGATTCCATCGTTTGAGAAGACGGCTTGTGGTGGAGAGGTCGTCTGTCTCACGAATCTATGATGAAGCAGGTCCATCGACTCAGGAGATAGGTTAGAAGGATTCAGGACTATCTGTTCATCGCGATCGTGGTAGAGGTAATAATGGATATTCTCCATCATGACGGGTTCACTTCAAGGCACTAGTGGACGTCTCCTTAGCATTTCCATTTGAGAGACGATTTATTTGACTCTGTCTGGTGTTGGATCTTGCCTCGATGAAGAAGGAATATTTGCTTGCACCTTCTGGGTTGGTTGGGTGATGGATGGCTGTGGTTATGTTTGGGTAAGGGTAGGTTGGGTGATAGGTGGTTGTGTTTGAGTGATGGGTTGTGTTTAGGTAAGGGTAGGTTGGGTGATAGGTGGTTGTGTTTGAGGGATGGGTTGTGTTTGGGTGATGGGTTCTAGTAGTGTTGTAGAGGGTTTTGGTTGAGGTATGGTTTCGGG
>NC_037529.1:43329995-43331415 GCF_001531365.2 Cynara cardunculus var. scolymus
GCAAAGTATTTCTATTGATTAAACAGAATATTCAGAGAAGAAAGTAAAATAGTGAATAATACTTTGAATAACCGAATGCTTTTATTGATAATGATGAACAATTGAAGAACAAAAAGTAATCTCACAAGAATACGCGTATAGTATAAATCGGCTCTTTCAGGTACTTTGAACCTGAGGCGGATGCCTCCTTATATAAGCCTAGGTCTAACAAACTATGCTATAAAAAAGGCGTGGAACTCTAAGCTGACTAGTCTGCATCCTTATCTTTGACTTCCCTTGAATAGCGGAGCAGACTTGGTCAAGCTGCCTTAAATCTGTTAGATGCTTTGCGAGAATGTCTGGGCTAACGCGCGCTTTCCGTGAAGAAGGTAGCCAGAAGTTCTGTATGAGCATACATAAGCTCTGCATGTACAATGCAGAGGCTCTGTATATGCAGAAGCTCTACATGTACTATGCCGAGGCTCTAGGTCTTGGAGTTGTCGCTTTAAGTCAAGCGCTTATGCTTTTTGGTGCACAAGACTTGAGCGTTTACAGAGATAGAGCGCGACTTTCTATGAAAGCAACCTTCACTCTGAGTAAGAGCTCTAGTCCTTGATCTTCTGCTTGAGAGCTCTTAGCCAGACAGTTTCTATAGACTAAGTTCTATTGACTAGAGCAAGACACTTCTTACTTACACTTTCACAAGTTGGGGTCTAACAGAGGATAATTCATGGCCTCAAGCAAGACTTGCTCGAAAACTTGTCTAATCGTTTCTTTAAAGCCATCCATTAATTTTGGATCCAGAGTTTTAAGAAATTTTCCTGTGGATGAATTCTTGATTTCATCTGGTTCAGGTTTGACAACCTCACTTTCAGTCTTAATATGTTCAAATTTGAAGAGCCAAAACAAAAAATCTCGTTTGTCTTCTCTATGCATTTTAAATCAACTTACGGCACACATTTTAAAGAGTAAGAGATGTTTTTGAATTTAAACTTAGGAATTCTGGCTTCACTTTCAAGCTTACATCTTTTAAACGGTGAAGCTGTATAGAAAATAGGAAAATATGGTTTTTGTTTTTCGTCCAACCTAAACACGGTTTCAAGAGTATTTTTCTTCTTCCAGGTGAGGTCTAGGTCTATATAACCTATCCTTGCCTTATCCTGTTGAGAATTTACTTTTTCGTACACCTACTGAGCATCTTGATATTTGTTGATCCCCTCTCTCAGTGATTTGATGATAATCCCTTTTTCCCTTTCACGTGGTACTTGTGTTTCTGTATTTTCAGTTCCAGCGATCATCACTGAGTATGTTCAGTGATCGCTGAAGAACTTGCTTTGTAAATTCATCAGAGACAACAATACTTCAAGAAGACAACACTCACACCAAAGAACCTTCAGCGAACGTCGAAGACTGAAACTGAAGATTAGAGACTGACGAGTAC
>NC_037529.1:43331880-43334609 GCF_001531365.2 Cynara cardunculus var. scolymus
CCTAATTCTTACTTCAAGCATCCTCTAGCTTAAGTAAAGGATCTTTCATATAGCATTCTCTATTCTTTGTTTGCTATAGCTTCGTGTGTAACCAAAGATTGTTTAGATAGGTTTTTCTTTACCTTATCTTTCCGCAAACAATCTTGTAAAATCTGTATTGATCTTCTCTATCAATATATATTTTCAATTTGAAAACCTTGTGTTTGTATTCATCCCCCCCCCCCTTCTACAAACTATTTCTTATCTTGTAGACCCTTTCGGGACCAACAAGTGGTATCAGAGCAGTGTTTTCTTTCTTTCTTTGTGTTTTGTTATTTCTCTATATTAATTTATATCTTCTTAGATAACTTACTGCTTTCAAATGGCTTTACATATTACAAACACACACACACAAACAAGATAATGGCTCCCTTGCCAAACCTCTCCGGTTTGTACGTGACAATTTTTGTCTCTGGAAGAACCGGATGTCCCTCTTTCTGGAAGGTGTGGATCCTGAAATTCCACATTATATAGAAAATGGACCATATATTCCATTTGCTATTGTTTCGGCTGTTCCAGCAACAGCTACGACTGCCGCGATTCCTTAACGGTAGATTCCAAAGCTTCCACATCAATGTAGCGATGAGGACAAGAAGAAAATAGGTATAGACACGCGTGCTTGATCTATAATAGCTATGTCTCTTCCCGATGAGATCTATCACTCAGTGATGAAACTCAAATCTTCTAAATCCATATGGGATACTCTATGTGTCCAATATGAAAGAACCTCTCAGGTTCAGGAGACTAGAAAGATCAATCTAGTAAGACAGTATGAAAGCTTTCTCTGTGGAAAGTCCGAGACGCTGTCTGAAGTACATCAAAGATTTAACAGCCTTCTTATTGATCTTAGGGCTGTCGGCAGGAAATATTCTAATACTGAAACTTTGACTAAGTTTCTAGAATGCCTTCCTGAGTCTTGGGACACCTTTTCCATGTGTCTCAAGATGTCAAATGACATGTCCTCCCTTTCTCTTTCGTTTTTATACGGGATTCTGCTTAACCATCAGTGTTAAACACCATAACTCATTACGTAAAAAGTAATGAAAAACAGGCGATGAAGAACCAGAAACCAATGAAGACATCAAGGCAGAATCGACTTAGTCTGGAATTCAATCAGAGGATCGATGGATAGTTCAACCAGAGGACCGATGGACAGTCGATTCTGCCTTGATGTGAAGTTCAATCAGAGGATGCGATGGAAAGAGCATCCTCATCGATCCTCTGGTCATCAACACTTAGAATATTTTCCAACACTGCATCCAAGCAAGCAATGAAGATTTGAAGATAAGGATGAAATCATCATATCATGAATGACAGCTGGAGATGAGAAATCAATAGCTGGAATTCGAGTTTATCCTAATGTTAATGTTTATCCATGTGAAAGATAAACCCTGTATGTTAGATAGACAATTTACTAGAAAGTAGCATTAGATAGTTATCTTATTGTTAGCTTATTAGTATAAATAGGTACTCAGACCTATTGTAAAAATAAGGCTTTTACTCATTGTTTTACGTTTCTGAATTTATAAAGTAAAACATTTGAAGCTCAAAGTTGTTCTTAAATATTCTTATTTTATTCTTGAGACTTCAAAACTTTTTTCATTCAATCACTATCATTTGGTTATTCATAACTAGATTATTAGTGTTATTGAGAGATCTGTGATCAACAATTGGTATCAGAGCCTAKTGATTGATTATCCAATCAAAACGATAATTCAAAAAATATCTCAAATTATTGATCTTCTTTCTCGTTAAAAATTCTTTCTTCTTCTTCAAAAATTTCAATGGCCAACTGGAATTCCGCGTACAATGTTGGCTCCCTCACAAAGCCTCCAACTCTTCAACGAGAGGAATATCCTCAATGGAAGATCAGAATGGTAAATTTTCTGGAAGGAATGGATAGGAATCTCYTGCGATCCATACARGAGGGTCCCTACATTCCTCAAACTCTAGTTCCAAGAGTTCCAGGAACAAATACGACAGCTGAAATTCCAGCATACTACATGCCGAAAGATGAAAGAAATAGGGATGAAGATGATAAAGAAAAAGTCGAAATAGACAAAAAGGCCAAGAGATTGATAATCATGGCGCTACCCAATGAAATCTTTCAATCCCTCGATATATGTTCCACTGCGAAGGAACTTTGGGATGAACTGGCAAGCCAACTGGAAGGAGGAGCAAAAAACAAAGAAAAATCATAGAGCGCAATGCCTCAATGAATGCACGAATTTCAAAGCCCTCCCTGATGAACCAATACAAAAGACTTACAATCGCTTCAACACATTGATAAATCAATGTCGTAGAAACGATATCATCAGAACAAAGGAAGAAACAATGTTTTATTCCTAAAGAGTCTAGGCGATGAATGAACTCAACTATCTATGTCCCTACAAGCAAACCAGGACCTATATGGCTGGTCTCTTCATGACCTATATGGACCACTTGCAGCACAAGAGAGCGACATTATGAAGAAAAAAGTATCCATTGGTGGACCCCTTGCTTTTGCTGCCGATGAAAAAGAAAAATCAAGGACTCCATCCAAAGAACATAAGAAGAAGAGCAAGAAAGCATTGGTGGTAGAATCAGAATCTGAAGAGGAAACTTCTGAATCAGATGATGAAATTAAAGCTTTCGCCAAATCTTTGGCCTTGATTACAAAACAGTTCCAAAAGAAGTTCATCAGAAAACCC
>NC_037529.1:43339517-43341016 GCF_001531365.2 Cynara cardunculus var. scolymus
AGTACGTCTGGAAGCTGTCAAGTCTTGGGGGACAAGTTAGTAAGTTGGACCTCCAGAAAACAAAATTGTGTATCAACATCTACAGCATAAGGAGAATATGTTGCTGCTGCTAGTTGTTGTTCACAAGTTCTCTGGATGAAAACTCAACTTAAGGATTATGGTTTCCATTATGACAAAGTCCCAATCCTCTGTGACTCCAAGAGCGCCATAGCAATCTCTACAAACCCAGTACAACATTCCAAGACCAAGCACATCGATGTAAGGTACCATTTTCTGAAAGATAATGTTAAAAAAGGTAACATAGAAATGTATTTTTTTCCAACTTAGATTCAACTTGCTGACATTTTTACAAAAGCTCTTGATGAGAAACGATTTTTATTCCTAGTCAGCAAGATGGGTATGCTGAATCTCACCACTTAGAGGCAATAATTATCTTTCAACCAGCGATCTTCAATATCTCATGGTTATGCCCATAAATGATACAATAACTTAGCCATAAAATTTTCTTAGTATCCTAAACCAGAGCCTCTGATCATAAAGACCAGAGCCTCTGGCCATTTAGAATGACTTCGATTAATTGGCAAAATTTCGTCTTTGTAACCAGAGCCCCTCTGGTTCAAAGCAAATACTTGGTATTTTTTTAACCAAATCCTTTTTCTTCAAAACAGAGCCTCTGGTTCTATAGACCATCGCCTCTGGACTCCAACACTTTGAGATGTCAAAGTCTCAATCTATGGATTCTTGCATCCTTTCACCTTCACCTCCCAGAGCCTCTGTTTCCAAAGACCAGAACCTCTGGTTTTCCCCCACTACTTGCAATATCTTCTATTATATAAACCAGAGCCTCTGGTTCTAAAGACCAGAGCCTCCGGCTTCAAACTCTTTGTAATCAACGTCCCATTGGTCTCAAAGAGTTTCCCTTATCCCACTCCACATAGTCTTAACCATTTCCTTTCATACTCCTTTTCATAGTTTTTCCAACCAGAGCCTCTAGTTCTAAAGACCAGAGCCTCTGGATTCAAAGTCTTTGTCACCAGAGCCCCTCTTGTCTCAAAGACGATTCTTTTTCGTTGTTCATGACACTCATTGCCTTCTCAACCAGAGCCTCTGGTTTTATAGACCAGAGCCTCTGGATTCAATGTCCTTGAGCTTTTAAAAAACTCACAAGCCATGCCTCTCAACCAGAGCCTCTGGTTCTAAAGACCAGAGCCTCTGGCTTTGTTCTCTTTGCATTCATCGCACCTTTAATCTCAATGATTTTTCAATCCTAACTTGGCATATGCTTCTCTCAACCAGAGCCTCTTATTGTATAGACCAGAGCCTCTGTCTCCTAAACTTCTCAAATTTTATCAAAGTGAAGGGGAGTCTTTGATTTAATCCATATGCATCATTTGAGGGGGAGCAAAAGTTTACTTTTGTAAACTTGCATTTTCCATCTAGAGCTTTTGGTTCTACTATCCAGAGCCTCTGGTCACATAAAATGCTATATATAAATATAA
>NC_037529.1:43341086-43349462 GCF_001531365.2 Cynara cardunculus var. scolymus
TAAAATGGATTGCCACACTTCACCAGAGCCTCTGGTTTGTAAACCAAAGCCTCTACATCATGCAAATCCAACATCACTACTTGTCTTCATCGACATTACAACCAGAACTCCTCTGGTTCCACACCCACTCTGTCATGCATAACCAGAGCTCCTCTGGTTCCATGAAAATACATTTTACACTCAAACTCGTCTTACTTGAAAACCATTTTCAAGATTATACAAAATTGCAGCTTTTGTAACTAAAAACTATACAACAAGGGTTTTTAGAAGACCAAAACTTCGTAATTAGTATTAATTTTACAATTAGATGAGATTTTAAATAATTTTTTTTTGGGGAAACGACTTCTCCAAGATATTATTTGGAATAAATCTTTATTTCAAATAAAGCACGACGTCATCCTACCACGCGCCTGACACCATACAGGCTGTCCCCCATGAGCCGTTTCAATCTTTTCCCTCCCTAACCCCAGCTTCACACGTATCCAATTCATTAATGGCACGTACTATCATGACGACTCACATTCTTCAAATCATATCATCCAAAACTGATACCGCCATTTTTTTCATGATTATTACATTTTAATAATCAAGAAAACGTTTCACCTCCAACCCCGCCACCCCCTCCCACCCCACCTGTCTTCCCCATAAATACCGTTCTTCCCCATTCTTCCCTTCTTTACGCCTTCAAAACCTACAACAAGACTACGATGAACTCAAAACCTGCAACTTCCACAAAAATGGCCTCCTCCGCTTCTGACGAATCCAACAACAATGACAGCAGTATCCAATCCACAGGCGCCGACAGCCGCGCAATCGTCTTCCTACCCATGAAACCCAACAACCACATGATTGAACTGCGTAACACCCTCTTTGATAACAGGTTTGCGATAATGATTGAGTTCTTTAAGAACTGTATCCTTCTCCCTGCCCTAACTCTAGTAAACCCAAACGTACCATTAAAGTACGTTCAACAATATTGGCAGAACTGCGAGCTTGATCCTTCCAGTCACAGAATAATGGGGGATATAGACGCCCCAAATGACATGATTTGCTTGCTAAAAATATCACGAACAAAAGTTTCTAGGGTTCTGTGCATTCCAACAAGACGGGAACTAGGGATCGAGCAATATGACGAACCACCTACCTCCGACGACATCCTCAGGTTCGTCAAGATGCTAGGGTACAATCGTGAACTGTGAAATGTATCAGACTTCAAAAGACAATACCTCCCGCCAATGTGGAATTTGTTCTTCTCCATCCTCAACCGATCCCTCACTTGCAAGCTAGGTTCCCTAGAACAAGGGAATGTCAACATAATGACAATTATGTATAGGCTTTTCTTCAACATAAATCTCGACTATGCCTTCCACATTTACAACGAGATTCATGCGGCTGTGATCAAAAAGTGCAAACTTCAAGCCGCAGGAAAGCCACTATCTGCAGTTCTCTTTCCCCGATTCCTGGCCCTCTTCATTGGGGACACGATGGTGCAAAATGGTCTACCTGCTGTGGAGCCCTTCACCCCAATCTACAAGATGCAAGGACACCGCCCAACCCTTTCGAAGGAAGGATACAACATCAACCGACCGCTGTCCCGGGCTATGCTCACTGTCATACCATCGACAAGTGAGATACGCAATACCTATGAACGCTCCATGCTGTCCCAAGAACCGAGGGCAGCTACCCCAGAGCACTTAGAGCGTCCCCCCTCCAAGCGAGGGAGCACAAGCATCCTCTTCATCGGATGATGAAGATGATGAGGATGATGATGCTCGTGCTTCCCCCGGCCTTACTCAAAATATTCCTCAACCTACTATCAAAGGGCACCCACATCTACTACCCCTGGCGATCAAAGCCAAAGGGGTATTGAAACAAGACGACCCAGTCCCACCCTAACCCCAGCTAGCCATCCAGGGGCCATTCTTTAGGCCTCTGGAGATGAACAAACCGAGGAACCACATTCACCATCGCCCCTCTCTTAACAAAGAGGTGATGAAGAGACAAGAGCCCCTTCGCCTCATGGCTCGCCTCAACCCATCATACACACAGAAGCATCCGTTGCTTCTGATCTTAAACCCATAGATCGTTCAGAGTGATCTTCAATTCGTGCACCACTCCCCTCGGTATTTGATCTACCGAAGGGGACACACATCCACTTCACTTACTCAGCCTCTGAAGCTGAGGAAGAGAAAGAGGATGTTCAAACATCATGAGATAGTTCTTCTCTCGAAGGCTATCAAGGACATGATAGAAGTCCTTCAAGGCCTACCTTCGCACAAGGCCAAGAAGGCGCCTCAGGAACAGAGGCCCAACCTGCATCATTTGTTGCTGCAAGGGTTACCCCATTAGTAGATCTAGTCACAAAGGCTGAGTTCCAAGCCTATGTTGATACAGTGACGCGGTCCTTGGATGACCTTAAACTCCTCTTACAAGGGATTGTAGAAAACCAACCCTCACCCGATACCCCAGACCTCCACCAATCCTTTGCCATCCTCCAACATCATCTCACCCAACTTGAAACCCAAACCCAAGCCAACACTACCCGCCTACAGATGCTTCAACAGACAGTTACCCAACACAGCAACACCTTATCCTCTCTAGCCACTCAAAGAAAACAAATCCTTATCCAATCCCTCGCAACCCTCACAGCTTAGGCAACTGAAGCTGATGAAAACCTTACCTACACCATCACCCAACTACAAACCATCCTTCGCAATCTCCATCAATTACCTGCCTCCATCATCTCCCAAATTCCTCAACCTCAACCTCCATCCACTACATCTGTCGATGAAACTCTTGCCACCCTCACCATCCAAATGGCCACCATACAAACCACCCTCACTCAATTACCCGCAACCATCCAAATGCCCAAATCCCACAACAGACTCCACCCCCACCTCCCTCTGCAGGCCCTTCCTATGAAGCAGCCTTCTCATCCTTCACTACAGAGGTGAGGGATCTTCTTGCCAACCTTCCCCATCCTCCACCATCTACTAGAACCTCTGTGCCATTTCCACCACCACCAAACACAGATTTTTCCACCAGAGCCGATCTTCGGGCTCTGTCCAAGGCACTCATCTCATCTTTTAATGAGATAAGTGCAAAGTTTGCCGCCCGATCTGTTGAACCCACTAGAGCGCTAAGAAGGAGCCTTCAACAACAACAAGACAGAACAAACACTCTCCTTCGCACCATGGAACAATGGCGCAACAAAGATCGGGTGCGTACTCTAGCCGACCACATTCACCTGTAGAAGAAAAACAGATCGAGAGCCTCCTGCTCTTCAAGCCGCCCCTTAAAACGCAGACGACATGAAGATCCAGACCCCGATGATCAAGGTCTTGGACCTCATGAGGGGGAGAAAGAGGTGGCGGCTACACAAAATATAGAATCCGCTACACCACAATAACCATCACCACCACAACAACCACCATCAACCCACCAAACCCAAGCAAGGGAACCAGAGGCCTTGCCCTCTGATGATGAACAAAAAATATTCTAGTTCCCTTAGCCACAACACTAGACCCCATCGTATTGAGTTCATCAACCGATGAAGAGCCAACCACACCTCCAAACAAAACCTTAACTTCCTCACCCACAATAAACTTACCCTTAACCCCTTCTCCAACGCGTCGCACAACACAACCCTTCACCCTTTCCACACAACTAGAACCTACAACAACCCAACCATCGCCTCAATGACCCCAAACCCCTACAGAAACCTATGCACCAGAAACTACCCAACCAACCAAAGAAAACTCACCCTATACCCATACACAACCCCAAACCGAAACACAACCCTTAACCCATGAACCAGTGGTGCATGCAGACATTCCCTCTTCCTCGAGGCATCCTCCACAAGGCCTGGTGGATGAAATAATACAGAGCATGGAGTCGATGAGGAGACGACCTCAATTGTCGCCCAGGGAACCAGTAATGATGGAAAATATCCATCAATACATGTATCAAGATCGTGAAGAAAGCTTGTCAACCAATCCTCCATTCCTATCGCCTGAGTCTATGAACCTTCTACATCATCATTTCATAAGACATACTACTCAAGCACCTCAAGCTATCTTTTCAAATGATGGAATAAGAAGAGTCACAGACTTGAAAATAAAGTCATTTGCCTACAGAGCTATTTGATACATCGAGTTCAGCATGGAGAGAGCCCATGGGGTAGTTAGCGTGTTCAACAAAAACGACCTCATCAACCTCAATCCATATGACTTGATTGAGTTATATGCCGACACAGCTCAAAGGCAAGATCATGGGATACGATTTGGAATGCCAAACCGAGCGATAGTAAAAACAATGGAGTCCCTGGTAAAGCTCAGAGCCAAAACAGATTTTGAAATTGCTTTTAGGGTAGGTATTGAGAGATTATCCTGCACTTCTCCAAACGAAGACTTCTAGGGCCTGCAGGAGATACGTTCTTCTTCAGTTCTTACTCAACCTGAACTTGGACTTGTTTACAAGAATGAGTTCGGGGTTAAAAAGTTCTTCAGATTGACTGAAGCCTTCAAGTATTCAACAGATACACTTGAATGGTTACTGAAAAACATTAGAGAAAGACTGGGCAGAAACCATGTGCCAAGGGAAGAGGGGAGTCATCTCATACACGAGATATCAATGATCGTTGTTTATCGAAGACTACTCTTGTGCTTCAAAGAGATATACTCAGGTAGCTAGTGATGAGTCAAACCTTTTTCTTATCTTGCCTTGATGTATTTTGTTTCAAGTATTGTAAAGAAATTTCATCATCCAATGAAAATTATGTTTTTCTACTAGATTAGTGTATGTTCTTCACATATGTGTCTAGATTAGACTATGTTTGTTATTTCATTACTTAGGGGGAGATTGTTAAACCCCATAACTCATGATGTAAAGAGTAATGAAAAACAACAAGTGATGAAGAACAAGAAGACCAATGAAGACATCAAGGCAGAATCCACTAAGTCTGGAATTCAACAAGAGGATCGATGGATAGTTCAACCAAAGGACCGATGGACAGTCCAAGGATGCGATGGAAAGAGCATCCTCATCTATCCTCTTGTCATCAACACTTAGAAGATTTTCCAGCACTGCATCCAAGCATGCAATAAAGATTTGAAGATATACCATGAATGACAGCTGGAGATGACAAATCAATAGCTGGAATTCGAGTTTATTTTAATGTTAATGTTTATCCTTGTGAAAGATAAACCCTATCTGTTAGATAGACGGTTTACTAGAAAGTAGCATTAGATAGTTATCTTATTGTTAGCTTATTAGTATAAATAGGTACTCAGACCTATTGTAAAAATAAGGCTTTTACTCGTTGTTTTACRTTTCTGAATTTATAAAGTAAAACCTTTGAAGCTCAAAGTTGTTCTTAAATATTCTTATTTTATTCTTGAGACTTCATAACTTTCTTCATTCAATCACTATAAATTGGTTATTCATAACTAGATTATTAGTGTTATTGAGAGATCTGGGATCAACAATGAGCAATCTCGTCAACTTAAAAGAAATCTTGTAAAAGAATCCAGGGAAATGAAAAGCTCTCCTTTAGCTTTGGTCTCTGAATCCCCTTCAGTTGAAASTTCTACCCCTTTTGTTTCTTCTCTACCTCCCGTGGTCATCACAGAGGTAGACTCTTCTGAGGACATTCCAGAATCTGATTTATCAAATTTTGATGAGTCCCTAGCACTCCTAACTAAGCCATTTAGGAGGTTTTCCAATAAGAGCAAATTCCACAGATCTCCTCAGCTATCCCTAAGGGAAAAGCCAAAGTCTGAAAGAATAGACAAGGCTTCAGCTGTCTGCTACAATTGTCACCGGCCTGGACACTTTGTAGGTGAATGCAGATCGAAGAAGAGTGTGATGTCATCTTCTAAAGCTCCTTCCTCCTTTAGGACCATAGATGAGTACTCTAAACTGATGGAAAAGTACAAGAAGATGAAGAAAAACCAGCAAAAGGCTAAAGGTCTTGTTGTTGAAGAGTATGACTGGGCTGAATCATCTGATGAATCATCTTCTGACGAAGAGGATAAAAGCTACGTCTGCTTGATGGCCATTGATGTTGATGAAGGATCTTCTGAAGCATATACCTTCTCAGAGCCATCTTCTTCTACTCAGGTATGCTTCCTGAATGAACCCTCTTCTTCTTCTAGTCTTTCTGCACTAGATACTCTGACGGTTGACCTTTACAATGCCCTCAATGGCAAATCAAAAKCTGAAATGCTTAAYATTGATCTTCAWGAACAATTRAAGATTTGYCATTCTAAGATCAAAGAACTGACCTYTRTTGAGGAAAATCTTAAAGATMAGGTTATTGTAAACCAAACHATCACTRTTGAACKTGAGAAGGCTATCGCTGAGCGTGAGCGAGCCATCGCTGAACTCAAGGCTGAGAAAGCTACCATTGAAGGGTGGTGCAATGCTTCCTTCAAAGCCTCTGAGATCATTAACGCTCAGGTTCCCGCCAAGACAAAGACTGGTCTAGGATTTTCCTATGATCAGGAAGATAGTGTTGTAGACAGATCCATGCTCAAGTTTGGTACCTTCGTCTCTTCTATTCCCAACACTTCTTCCTCTAAGTCCTCTTCTTTTTCTGAGAGTCATCTTGACGGAACTCCTTTGAGTTTTGGGTGCAAAGATAAAGGTAAATCCATTGTCACAGCATCCCATCTTAAGAAGTCAGTCAAGTCTAATAGATCTAAGTCTATTCCTTCAGCTTGCAAAACTTCTTCTTCAGAGACTAGGAAATCTGAATCGCTTTAGAAATCTAAGTCACAGCTCAAGGTGAACTTTTMACCTAAAGAATCCAATTCCTCAAAGGTTCCTCTTAGAACTAATGAGAAGGGTATTCTTGGAGCTGGTCCCGCTTCTAATCTGATACTTCCTGGCCCTAAAGCAACTCTTGTCTTTAGGAAGTGTAGACACTGTGGTGAGAAAACACATATTGACAGTAAGTGTCCTTCTGTCGCTAAAACTGGTTCACCAGTTTTGAGCAAGAAAGTAGCCAAGGCTGAGAAATCAACAAACGTGAACTTATCCACAAAGGCTGCTCCTACAGTCATAGTGAAGAAAACCGCTAAAACCTCTTCTTCAGGTTCAGCGAAGACAACTCCTGCTGAAAAATCTTCAGCATCAGACGTTGTATTTCCTTCCACTAAAGTCTCTTCTCCAGACTCAGTGAAGACTTCCACTAAAACTACCTTGGTAGTTTCAAATGTTGTTCCTCTTTCCACTCAAACCTCTTTAGGTTCAGTGATGCCATCGTCTGATACTATTTCTTTGGTATCTAATGATGAAGCCTCTAACAAAGCTGGACCCCATTAGTCGGGTACCAATAGCATTCTTATTTTGCTTCCTACTCATGTTATCAAAGGAATATGGTATTTGGACAGTGGTTGTTCGAGACATATGACTGCCGATAAATCTCTTTTATCTCAATTCAAGGAAGAAAGAGGACCTTCCGTCACCTTCGGTGGAAATGGAAAAGGATATACCAAAGGCTTTGGTATATTATCCAACGGTACAACTACTTTAAAGCGCATTGCATACATTAAAGGACTGAGACACAATCTTCTTAGCATCAGCCAACTGTGTGATAAAGATTATACAGTTAAATTCTCAAAGAATTCATGTCACATTCTTTACCAAGATGATAAGGTTGCTCTAACCGGTTCTYGTCTAGAGAATGTCTATATCATCAATATGAATTCTCCTCTAACTGAGAATGGTTGTTTCTTCTCAAAAGCCTCATCATATATTAACTGGTTATGGCACAAATGGCGATCTCATCTCAACTTCAAGACTCTCAGTGAGCTGTCTAGAAATGATCTGGTCACAGGTCTTCCTCAACACTCGTTTGCAAAGGAATCTCTTTGCTCAGCCTGTGAAAAAGGAAAACATACAAAAGCTAGTTTCAAGTCGAAACAAATCTCTTCAGTGACTGCGCCTCTTCAGCTATTGCATATGRATCTCTTTGGTCCAGTCAACGTGCAATCCCTAGCTGGAAAGAAGTTCACACTTGTCATTGTTGATGAGTATGCCAGGTACACTTGGGTATTCTTTCTAAGATTCAAGGATCAAGCACCTGACGAAATTATTTCATTCATCAGGAAGATAGAAGTACTAAACAATGTTAAAGTACGATCTATTCGAAGTGACCATGGCACTGAATTCAAAAACAGCACTATGGATAACTTCTTTGATAAAAAGGGAATCTCTCACAACTTTTTCTTTGTGAGAACTCCTCAACAGAACGGGGTCGCTGAAAGAAGAAATTGAACAATCATTGAGGCTGCTCGATCAATGCTCAGTGAATCTCGTCTTCCAACTCAATTCTGGGCTGAAGTTGCCAACACTTCTTGTTTCACTCAAAAC
>NC_037529.1:43350498-43351992 GCF_001531365.2 Cynara cardunculus var. scolymus
CAGGCTCCTCGTGCCTGGTATGATACCCTTTCTTCTTTTCTCATCTCTGAGAAATTTTCTCGTGGAAAGATTGGCCAAACCTTATTTCTTAGGAATGTTAAAGGTCACATCATTCTCGTCCAAATTTATGTCGATGATATTTTTTTTGATTCCGCTAATCCCTCTTTATGTTTTCGTTTCGCTGAAAACATGAAGAAAGAATATCAGATGAGCATGATGGGAGAACTAACTTTCTTTTTAGGTCTTCAGGTCAAACAAACTGATAAAGCGATGTTTAACGTGTTTGCAAGTGAAAGATGAGCATCAAAGATCATATGAGAGTATTCAGTTTTTAGAAATTCCTGTGTGGAAATGGGATCATATCACAATGGATTTCATTATGAAATTGCCTCTAACTGCAAAGGGATATGATGCCATATGGGTGATTGTGGATCGTTTGTCGAAATCTGCGCACTTTCTTCAAATAAAAGAGAATTATCCGTTAGAAAGGTTAGCTAAGATTTATATTAAGGAGTTTGTGATTAGACATGGAGTTCCGTTGTCCATCATCTCATACAGGGATAGTCGGTTTACATCCAAATTCTGGGAAAGTTTTCAGAAAGCTTTGGGTTCTGAGATTCGGTTGAGTACGATGTATCATCTACAGACTGACAGGCAGAGTGCAAGAACGATTCAAACTCGTGAAGATATGTTAAGGGCTAGTGTCATAGATTTAAGGGGATAATGGGAAGATCATCTAACATTAATCGAATTTGCCTACAACAATAGTTATCACTCCATAAGTTATGTATGGCCGTAAGTACAGAACTCCGTTGTGTTGGAATGTAGGGGGTGAAAGGTAGTTAACAGGGCCAGAAATTGTTCAGGTCACTTCTGAAAAGATTGAGCAAATCAGAGAAAAGATATGCAGACAGACGTCGTAAGCCGATTGAATTCTTTGTGGGAGATCATGTAATGTTGAACGTTTCGCCATGGAAAGGGGTAGTCAGATTCGATAAGAAAGGTTAGCTTAGTCCAAGATATATCAAGGCCTTCAGAATATGTAAGCAAGTCAAAATGGTTGCGTATCAGTTGGAGCTACCAGAGGAGCTTAGTTTGATTCATAACACTTTCCATTTGTCTAATCTACGGAAGTGTTTGGCAGATCCGAGTCTTGAAGTACCTCTACAAGAAGTCAAGCTAGACAATAAGCTGAATTTTGTGGAAACACCAGAAGCAAGAACTGATCAAAAAACAAAGGTTTTGCGGAATAAAGAAATCAGTCTTGTAAAAGTTCAATGGCGGTATCACAAAGGTTCTGAAGCAACTTGGGAGTTGGAATCTAAAATGAGAATCGAGTATCTGTGGCTCTTTGATTGAATGAATTATGGGATGGAATTCTTTTAAGGGGTGGATAATATGATAATCGGGTCCTGGTTATCACCTGAATTATTTATTATGTGAATAGTTATGTATGTATGTATGTATGTATGTATGTATGTATGTATGTATGTA
>NC_037529.1:43352112-43359515 GCF_001531365.2 Cynara cardunculus var. scolymus
TGTATGTATGTATGTATGTATGTATGTATGTATGTATGTATGTATGTATGTATGTATGTATGTATGTATGTATGTATGTATGTATGCTTGGGCAGCCGACTTTCCATAAATGGGAAGTATAAATATAGAGAGTTGGGCATGAGACAAGGTTTCTTGCTTCATTTGGAAATTTTGAGAGAAAAGTAGTTGGGTTTCTTTATTGCTTAATCTGGAACTGAAGAACTTGGTTTGATCTTGCAATCTTCCTCAAAATCTGAGCATTTGCATAAATGTGCATGATTTTTAGGGTTTGATACATATGATTTCACCATTTGTATATCAAACTATGCTTTTCCTTATAAATACGTTAACCGGATTGAGTTTAAATCAAGATATTGTGTTGACCGGAGTGAGGATGTCTGGCCATAGTATTGACCGGACAAGGTGTTAGTGGAATTGAAGATGTTAATCTGGTTATAGAGTCGTCCGGGGACGTTCCTAGTTCAGTTATAGTGCTGACTGGAAATGTCCTAATCTAGCCATAGTGCTGTCTGGATATGTTCAAGTCCGTTTGTAGTAACGTCCGCATACGCGTCCCATCCGGTTATTATGTCGTCTGGATAGGATGTTGTTTTACCAAGTGATGTTCGGATAGGGAGTCTGGCTATGCTTGTCCAGACATGTGTTGTCCAGATAGCTTGTCCCGATACAACTATCTGCACAAGATGATTAAGTGGTTGGTATTTTTGGGATTTATTTCACAATTTAACAATTATTTTGAGTTGAAATTTGTTATTGTGAAAAAGGGTATTTTATATCTTTTAAAGTATAATGTTTCTAACAAGCGTGGTGACGTAAGTCTGTTTTGGTATGAAACTATATTTTGGGAAATGTTCCTACCAAGCGTGATGACGGAAATCTGTTTTGGTATGGAACTCGATTTTGGAAATTGATTCTACCAAGCATGGTGATGTAAGTCTGTTCTGATATGAAACTTGTTTTAAGAGTTAGTTCCCCCAGACGTGGTGACTGTTAGACCCCTTAAGTATTATGTATGAAGTAATGAAGACAAACAGATGATGAAGAACTAGAAGGCCGATGGAAGACTTCAAGGAAAAATGACTAAGTCTGAAAAACATCCAGAGGGTCGATGAATTGACAAGAGATGCGATGGACAGTGCATATCCATAACCCCTCTGGATATTAACACTTGAAGTTTCCTTCACCAGTTTAACCAGAGACAAGCAATGAAGATATGAAGATAAGATTGAACTAATATCCCATGGAAGACAGCCGGAGATGACCAATCAACAGCTGGATTCTACAAAGTTTATCTTGTTTTCATGTTTATCCATGTTTTAGATAAGCTTTATCTGTTAGTAGAAGATTAGCTAAATAGTCTCAGTAAATAATTATTTTCTTATTAGCTTACTAGTATAAATAGGTGGTTAGACCTATTGTAATTTTGGACAGCTTTACGTTTTACATAATTATTGAATAAAGTGAAATCTTTGGCACTCAAGATTATTCTTTGAATGTTCATACATTATTCTTGAGTGTTCATCATTTTGTTCATTCAAACACTATAATTTGGTTATTCTTAACTTGATTATAAGTGTTATTGAGAGATCTGGTATCAACAATTGGTATCAGAGCCTATTGATTGTTTTTCAAATGAAACGATCATCAAAAATCTCTCAATTCATGTTTTACACAAAATATCTTCTCTAAAACGTAAATTCTCTCTCTTCTAGAAATCTTAATCGCCAACTGGAATTCTGCCTATAGTGTTGGTTCCCTCACCAAACCTCCAACTCTTCAAAGAGAAGAGTACCCACAATGGAGGATACGGATGGTGAACTTTCTGGAAGGGATGGACAGAAATCTTCTGCGATCTGTCATGTAAGGTCCCTATGTTCCACAGACTCTTGTTCCAAGAGTCCCAAGAACAAATACCACAACAGAAATTCATGCCTACTATATGCCCAAGGATGAGAAGAATTGGGATGAAGACGACATAGAACGGGTTGAGAGTGACAAAAAGGCCAAAAGACTGATAATCATTGCCATACCCAATGAAATCTTACAATCCTTTGATGCATGTTCCACAGCCAAGGAACTATGGGATGAGCTGGCAAGCCAATTGAGAGTAGGGGAAAAAATGAAGAAAAATCATAGAGCCCAATGTCTCAACGAATACACCAATTTCTAGGCACTTCTTGATGAACCGATTCAGAAGACATACGATCACTTCAACACATTGATTAATCAATGTCGTCGAAACGATATCTCCAAAACAAAGGAGAAAAAAATGTTTTATTCCTTAAAAGTCTCGACGATGAATGGACACAGCTGTCGATGTCCCTTCAAGCAAATCAGGATATAGACGGATGGTCACTCCATGACGTATACGGAACGCTTGCTGCACAAGAGAACGATATCATGAAGAAAAAGGTGTCCACCGGTGGACCCCTGGCTATAGCAGCTGAAGAAAAGGAAGTTTCAAGGACCTCCACCAGAGACCACAAAAAGAAAGGAAAGAAAGCACTGGTGGTGGAATCAAAATATGAAGATGAAACATCTGAATCAGATGATGATATCAAAGCCTTTCCCAAATCTCTGGCCTTGATTACAAAGCAGTTCCAGAAAAAGTTCATCAAGAAACCCTATGAACGAAGAGAGTTCAAGAGGGAAAGGTATCAACCATTCTATGAAAGGAAGCCATCTAAATTTCATCAGAGGGAAGACAGAAGAGATGGAAGAGAAGAAAGAAAAGAAAGAAGAGAAGAT
Organism: Cynara cardunculus var. scolymus; assembly: GCF_001531365.2. NCBI lineage: Eukaryota > Viridiplantae > Streptophyta > Magnoliopsida > Asterales > Asteraceae > Cynara > Cynara cardunculus. The sequence goes on from NC_037529.1 coordinate 43,354,882, forward strand.
AGAAGAGAGGAGAAGAGAGAGGAGAAAGATGGCAAGAAAAATGACCTCCGCTGCTTCAGGTGCGGAAAAATCGGTCATTTTTCCAAATAATGCAGAGGACGACTAGTAAAGGATGCTGACAATTACAAGAAAAATTACATGTACAATCCTAGAGAGCGAAGCCTGATGGTTGAGAAAGAAAATTGGGTGTCTGATTCTTCATCCGATGAAGAAGACAAATCACTCACCTGTCTGATGGCCACATCCAATGCGAATCTGCCTCTGACACTGATGATCAGATATGTGAGTCTACTTCCAATAAAACCAACTCGTCTCCATCTGAGCTAGAGTTAACTGTAATAAATCTTTCATAGGACTTTTTAAAATTAAAAGAAAAATTAAGCTTTGAAAAATCTGAAAAACTTAAAGCGGAAAAAGAAGTCAGTTTCTACAAAAGAGAAACTGATCTTCTAACAGAAGAAAAAGCTGATCTGATGAAAGAAAAGACTCGCATCGCTGCTCTTAAAAAATCAGAGGAAGAAAAACTTTTGGAAATAAACAAGCGAGTAACCAACGACTTAGAAAAGAAAACTAAGGCCTTAAAAGAATCTGAGGCAGAGAGACTTAACTCAGTAGCTCTCAAAGATTTCTTTCAAAAAGAAATGGAGATTCTTCATCAGAAGCTTCAAACCAATGAACTTAGGATGAAGAAATACAAGGATGCCCAAGATGTGTATGAAAAGTTAAACGGTCAAACGGAAACTCAAGGGATTGGATTCAATGAATTAGACAACTTCATCGATTCAAAGAAATCCACCCTTGAATCCACTTTCAAACTTGGATGCATTCAGAAACTCGACTTTATCCCGAAACCAAAAGCAAATTTTAAAAGAGTTAAAGTCGATGAAAAAACTGTCGTCTTAAGATAGGATTTTAAAATTGTGTGTACGAGAGCAGTACATGTAAGAATTCTAATGAAAGTAATGACACCTCCAAATCAGAGACCAATGGGAACCCTATGGTCAAACCAGAGTCTTTGGTTTGCTGATGAAAAAGAGAATCCTAGTGAAGAACCATCATCTGATGAATCGATGAAACATCCAAGTAACATTGAAAATTCATCTAAGTCAGAAACGATGGAACCTCAAGCATATCACTCTGAAGCATCAACCTCTAAACCCACACCTCCCTCGAACATCCATGCTAATTTTGATTTTGAGAAATCAGTAAGAAACTTTCTCGATTCCAAATCTGAAGAAGAGATGATCTGTAAATCACCAAAGGTCATTGAGAATAAGAAGCCTCAAAACTTCAAGCCCTCAATGAAATCTGGTATTCCTCCATCGAATAATTCTTCAGATAAAGAAAAGGGAAAACTGAGAAATATCAAATCTGCCAACGATAACTCAAAAGCCCCTAGTATATCTTCTAAGTTCATTAAGTTTACTCGTGAACAAAAACAGAAATGGCCTGCCTCTGAGAAATCTAACCACCACTTTTCCTCTCATTCAACTGAAGAAAAGCAGTCCTTCCTCAGGAGAAAAGAAGTAAAAACAACAGATGCTAGGACAAAATTTACATCCCCTGCATTTACTTCTTCGTTTTCTGCAAATAAAAAGGACGCTAGACATTCATGTCCAAAGTATAATGATTGTAAATGTTTAGCTCTTTTACAAAACCTGAGGAATCACATGTWTACACATCACTGCATATTCTCCCAACACGTTTATCGCTATAAAGTTAAAACCAATGAAAACGTGAAAAAGCCCAAGTCCAAGGGCAAGGGAAATGCTTATAAATCCAAGCCTGCGAAGGCTAAGGGTGATGAAAAGAGAGTGGTATCTCTTACTAACAAACGTGGACCCATTAAGAAATGGGTACCTAAAACCCCTTAATTTGTCTTGCAGGACCATCATGTGCAACCATGCTACATGGATTCAGGTTGCTCCAGGCACATGACTGGTGACAAAAGTCAGCTGCCCTCCTTCATCGAAAAATCTGGAGGCTCTGTTATTTTTGGTGACAACAGCAAGGGATACGGAACACTCATCAAAGGAAACATCTCCAGGAAACATCTCCATCAGCAAAGTGGCTTATGTTGAAGCTTTGAAGCATAACTTACAAAGCATCAGCCAGTTCTACGACAAGGGTCTTCAAGTCAGATTTCGCAAAGGTTTCTGTATCATAGAAACAAAGACCTGTCAAACCATCATCAAGGCCAAGAGAGAAGGGAATCTATATCTTCTGGATTTTCAGTCCTCTGAGGGACAAGACGCCCTTTGCCTTGTATCCCATAAGAGCGATGAAAATTGGCTATGGCACCAGAAGTTCTCACACCTGAATTTTGATGTCTTAAGAAAGCTGGCCAAACAGAAGCTGGTCAAGGGGATTCCTGATCTCAACTTTGAAAAAGATCATCTCTGCTCAGCCTCTGAAATGGGAAAGCTAAAACGGGCCTCTCACCGAACAAAGTCAGAATCCTCCTGCACCAAGCCCTTGGATATGATCCATATTGATCTTTGTGGGCCCATATCTACACAAAGCCTCTTAGGAAAGAAGTACATATTGGTACTTGTTGATGAATACTCCAGATACACCTGGGTTGAGTTTGTGAAGAAGAAATTAGATGTTCCTGATCTACTCATTGGGGTGATGAAAAGGCTCCAAGTCCTTCTACAATGAAAACTCATTAAAGTTAGAAGCAACAATGCAACTGAATTCAAAAATGCCAAAATCGATGAATACCTCATCAATGAAGGCATCACACAAAACTTTTCAGCAGCTAGAACCCCACAACAGAATGGAGTGGTAGAACGAAGGAACAGAACCCTTGTGGAAGCAGCAAGGACCATGCTTGCTTCATCGGAGTTACCCATCATCTTCTGGGCAGAAACAATTTCTACTGCATGCTTCACCCAGAATCGGTCCATCATCAACAAGAGGCACCAGAAGACACCCTATGAGCTCATCAATCAGAGAAGACCAAATGTCAAGTATTTCCATGTCTTTGGGTGCAAATGCTTTGTACTCAATGATAGGGAATATCTTGGAAAGTTCGACAAGAAAGCTGATGAAGGGATCTTTCTGGGATAGTCTCAAACCGCAAAAGCCTACAGAGTCTACATCAAAAGGACAAAAATTGTCATAGAAAGCATCAATGTGTCCTTTGATGACTCCACACCAATGACTTCGGGACACAACAGTTCCAGACTCGAACTTCAAAGAAGAGCATCTGATTCATCACTTGGCAAACCCAATGAATCAGAGTTAGCTCAATTATTTGAAGACATCTTCGAAGAAGAAGTAATTTCTAGACATGCACCTACTGCAAAATCCACTTCCAGAACCGATGAAGAACATGAAGTCTCCAATGCTAAAGGTAAAACTCTTACTGAAACTCATGTTACTTCACCTTTTAGTTCTTCTGTGTCTTTAGATCAAGAACAAGAACCAGAGTCTAACTCTGGAGATGATCTCTTCGAGGGGGAGCACGCACTTTCATCAGTCGATGAAGAACTGCATCATGTTGCTCCAGAACCCCAGTCAAGCACCAAGTGGACGAAAGACCACCTATATCATCAAATCATTGGTGATCGAACATCTGGTGTAAAGACGAGAACAACAACACCCAATGAATGCCTCTTCGCCAATTTCCTTAGCATTATTGAACCAAAGAAAATTTTTGAAGCCCTACAAGATTCAAACTGGATAGACACAATGCAAGAAGAACTACTCCAGTTTGAGAGAAACAAGGTATGGTCCCTTATGCCTCTACCCAAAGGGAAGACGGCTCTAAGAACCAAATGGGTCTTCCGAAACAAGAAGGACAAAGATGGCATAGTAATAAGGAACAAGGCCAGGCTTGTTGCCAAGGGCTACTACCAGGAAGAGGGGATTGACTACGATGAGACATTTGCTCCCATTGCAAGACTTGAAGCCATCAGGATATTCCTAGCCTATACAGCTCACAAAGGCTTTAAGGTCTATCAGATGGATGTCAAGTCTGCCTTCCTAAACGGCAAACTTCAAGAAGAAGTCTACGTACAGCAGCCCTGTCACACCCCGCTAAAGCGGAAACACAGAATGCTAACAGACAAGCGAGTCTTGGCAACAGTTTAAGAGAAACACTTTCAACAAAGATTTAAAAAGAAAATATATAGTTCATCGACTTAACAGGATTCAAAGGTTACAAAAATATTTGAATTACAATAAAAAAAACTGTCTTAATCGATGTGAYCCAAGTAATGCTCCCCAGAGTCCACATAACTTACTTAGTACCTGAAAAGCATGGCATAAAGCATAGTCAACTACAAGAGTTGGTGATTTCACAGGCTTTATTTGCATAAAAATAATTTAAATGCATCAATCTTGGTTCTAAATTTATGAGAAATATCTTCAAAATAACGACATACACATGATTGAAAATAGTTGAGCCACTACTAAACCTAAAAACGCCCCATGAACTACCTCAGCGGTGGTAGCGAACCACATGTGTAGATCATATATATAAGAACTACCTCAGCGGTGGGACTAAACCCCACATGTGTAGAACTCATGCCAATCTACCTCAGCGGTGACCACTTTGTGTCACATGTGTAGAACTCCTGCCAGACTACCTCAGCGGTGGAACTAAATCCCACATGTGTAGAGCAAAA
>NC_037529.1:43360400-43362028 GCF_001531365.2 Cynara cardunculus var. scolymus
AGCAGCAATCCTAAACTTGCAGGGAGAAGAGTTCGGCTTGAAGGTGATGACTATTTAGAGAGGGGGAACGAGGAAAAGACTAGAGTTTTTAAAAGAGAAAGGGGGTATATATATAGGACTTCTAGAAGGAAAGTGGGCTGGCCTCTAAAAGCCCAAGCCCAAGGAATTGAAATTTTTCCTTAAATTAAGGCCCAAAAATCTAAAATAACCAAAATATCCAAGCCTGGAACAAGAGTACCTGTCGAACAAAATAATCAGATTGGGCAACTAGCGCCTCAGAAAGAAGATAACAGAGCCTCTGTGAAGAAAAGATGCCAGAGCTTCTGTGAAGAGACTCAGAGCTTCTGCAAAGAGATGCCAGAGCTTCTGTGAAGAGATACATTTCTATGAAGAGACAGAGAGTCTCTGTGAAGAGACAGAGAGTCTCTGTGAAGAGATGGTCTTTGAGAGGAATTGCCAGAGTCTCCGTGAAAGAGCACAGAGTCTCTGAGAAGAGGAAATAGAGCCTCTGTAGATAGTGCCAGAGCCTCTGTAGCTAGTGCCAGAGCCTCTGTGACTAACACCAGTGCCTCAGTGGCTAACGCCAGAGCCTCTGATCGAATTGGCGACCTCTTCAAGATCATACTTCTGAATAAGGTTAATCCTACAAAGCTTAGTTTTCTAAATGAAGATTTCGATATRAGGTCCTAACCTGGAAATCCAAAAGTGCAGAGTTGTTACAGCCTCCCCAACTCCGAAAAAATTCGTCCCGAAATTTAATCCTTTGCACTTCAATTCATGGTTGACTTGAGAAAAGGTGGGGATACTTGTTCTTCATGAAGTCTTCTCTTTCCCACGTATACTCCGGTCCATTCTTGGAACTCCAATGAAGCTTCACAATAGGTATTCGACTATGTCTCAGTTGCTTAACTCTTCTATCCAAAATCTCCAAGGGTTTTTCAACAAAAAGAAGTTCATCAAAAACTTGCAAGTCTTCCAAGGGTAAAACCTGGGTTTCATCTGATAGGCATTTCTTAAGGTTCGATATGTGGAATGTATTGTGGATAGCACTTAACTCTTGAGGCAGATTTAACTTATACGCTACTGGCCCTATTCTTTCTATTATTTCAAAAGGACCAATATAGCGAGGGCCCAACTTGCCTTTCTTTCCAAAATGCATAACTCCCTTCCAAGGCGAGACCTTTAGATAGACTTTATCACCTTTTTGAAATTCTAAAGGCTTTCTCCGATTGTCAGCATAACTTTTCTGTCGACCCCTAGCAGCCTTGAGTCGATCCTTGATTACCACTATCTTATTGGTGGTTTCTTGGATAATATCGGGTCCAGTTAATTGTTTATCACCAATTTCTGACCARCATAATGGAGATCTGCATTTGCGCCCATATAAAGCTTCATAAGGCGCACATTGAATGCTAGTATGGTAATTATTGTTGTAAGCAAATAACACTAAAGGAAGATGAGTGTCCCAACTTCCACCAAATTCCAAAACACATGCCCGCAGCATGTCTTCCAGGGTCTGTATGGTTCTCTCAGTTTGTCCATCCGTTTGGGGATGATAAGAAGTGCTCAAGTCTAGACGAGTACCTAATCCTTGCTGAAGCGATTGCCAAAATCTTGATGTAAAGCGA
>NC_037529.1:43362128-43363729 GCF_001531365.2 Cynara cardunculus var. scolymus
CGACTCTTCTGTGAAGAAGAAGGGGAAGAAGAGGCCTRCAGAAGAAGAGGGCCCAAGTAGTACTCTGCAGAAGCCTAAAAAGAAGAAAACCAAGAAGGCCCAACCGACAGAGGTTGTGGTCAGAGAGGCTGCTGTTCCAGAGAGCCCCGCAGAGGTTACTACTCCCAAGCGCAGAAGGTTGCGCAAGGTCGTACAAGAGGAGTCCCCAACGGTGCAGATCCATGATGTCAATTTCAACCTCCAACAGGAGCTCAGAGCGCCAATCGACGTGACAGAGTTGGGGACAGAAGTCGTCTTAGACGAAGAAGAAGAAGAGGAAGTGGAGTTAGGAGAGGGAGAAAAAGATACCACAGGTACACATCCTAGCCCTCCTCCCAGTGCTACCACACTACTAGGGGCCCTATTCTAGAGGGATCCCCTATTGAACAAGGCACGCACATGCCAAGCCCAACCCAAGCTAACCTCGCAGAGGACATTCTTCAGTCCTCTGTCGATCGCACAACCGGGCAACCACATACTACTCCTACATCCTCTCAAAAAGATGAAGGTTTTTTACTACAAGAGTCCCATCACCCAACGACTCGCCACATCCCAAAGAGGCATCTGTTGCCTCTCCACACATGAGTGACCAACTAGAATATGCTTCAGAGGCATATGTGAGAGTCACCGTGACAGAGGGTCTAGAATGCCTAATGTCCACACTCGATCCCTCTGCCATGTTAGGCTCTGAACCTACAAGGCACGATATCGACAGAACACCGGTAGGCTCTCCTCACAGAGAAGTCCGAGGATCTGGTGGAAGTCCCCGAGCAGACTACGCAAAATCAGTCGCTGAGGGCGCCTCTCGCTCCGAGGCTACTAGGTCACCATGTGTTGGTCATCTAGGCTCCCAGGATGCCTATGTGACGAAGGGGGAGCTACAAACCTTCGCAACAGCGGTATTCCAAAAGATGGACGAGTTGAAAAGCTTGTTCATCTCACGCACGATGACAGAAGACCTTTCTCCTATCACAGAGGCTCTGAAGGAGTTGTCATCCACAACCGCAGAACTCAAGATGACTCTTGCAACCCTTCAGAGCTCTGTCCTACAGAAGGATGATCTTGCAGAGGCATTCAATGCTCTGACCCTCAATCCTTCTTCAATCCAGACGTTGAAGACAGAACTATCAGAGATGGCCGCCCAGTTTGCCGCTGATTTCGTCTCTGCGGGCTATACAGACTACTCAACATAAAAAGAAGATATCAAGCAAATGTTCGTTTCTGCAGTCACTTACGGCGTGGATACCAAGTCATCCAGGGCCAATATCAACCATCTATCCACTCGTAGAGAGCTAGATGCGATGGTTGAAGCTCTGGGAGACATCGTGCGCAAACATACAGACCAACTTCTTAAAGAGGCCCGAGCCTCCAACACAGTGATCAGAGACTGCACTTCCCAGCTCGTGAAAGAGGGAGACTTCCTTAGAAGCAAAATCTATCGAAGCATCTCCAAGTTGAAGTGGTCGACAGAGATAGACATAAGCCACGCCTCTGTGCTCGCAGAAGAGGTCATTAAGAAAATGAAGAAGGCGGCCACCAAGATTCTGAAGAGATTGGAGAAG
>NC_037529.1:43365244-43379877 GCF_001531365.2 Cynara cardunculus var. scolymus
GTTGACAGAAGGGTTCTACCACAGAAGACCACAGAGGACCAACAACAGAAGCTATACAAAAGCGTACAAATCAAGAATGACAGAACCTCTGTTGTCTCTCACAGAGGTTCTGGAAACTGATCCTCTKGCATCAAGTGCTTACAAGTCATATCCAGCAGAGCCTCTGGGATGACTCACAGAGGGTCTGCAGTTTGTCTTCTGTGAAGAACCACTTCTCACTGCTTTACTTAGTTTTGTTAGTTGCACGTGCTTATCACGTGACTATGTTTGTAATCTGCTTTATTTGAATGGCTTAGATCATTTCACTTGTCAAAGTCTTGTCAGAAAAGCCGTAGGAACTAGTATAAATAGCAGCTTAGGCCTTTGTAATTCTGGGTGCTTCCGTATTGTGATTGTCGATATTTTCAATAAAATTGAAAATCATTTGAAGTTATTCTCTCATGTTCTTCATATTCATCATCTGTGTTCTTGATTGATTTTTTTACTCTGTTTGTTCATACATTTGTTCCACTGCACTGTTATTGTCTAAAAGATCATCCATAGTATTTGATTAATATCATAAGCTGAATCTAAAGGTCCTAACAAGGAGGATACATTATAAAGGAGTGGTGATGAAATAATTTAGGTCCATTTTGGACGGAATAGTTTACAAGTAGTACTCTCTGTGAATTCCAGATTTTCTACATTAACTCTGAAATGTGTTCCACATTTGAGGGTCTCAATGTAGAATTCATTTGGAAACCTGGATCCTCAATTATGAGATCTGCATCCTTGACATTGACCAAATCTGGAAAAGAAGGTACTACTTAGTCAGGGCAGACTACAAAATATGTACAGACGAAACAGACCTCCAGGTCTGAAGTTAAAATTCCATACTTCACTTCTAAACCTGGCAAATAGACTTCAGACAACTTTCCACACTTGCAGCCAGAAATTCATAACTTCAATCTTTTAATTTATTTTATTAACCTACTTCAGATTTAGATTTAGATGTACATTTAAAATTCAATATTCAAAATTCAAAATTTCAGTCATTACAGGTTGTAATCCCCATAAAATCGAAAATTTGTTTCAAAGTTGTTTTCATATCCCAATTTCCATCATTGAACGTGGTTTTAGATTGCGGTTCAATTTTGAAACTTATTATCAATCATATTGCGGTTCAATTTTGAAACTTATCATCAATCAGATTGTGATGCTTATCTGTTCTAAGGTATCAAAACTTGGATAAACTATCAAATTTCAAAATTTTCATAAATTGATAAACCTAAAACTTTAGTCGTTATCGGTTGTAATCCCTTTAAAATCGGATATTTGCTTCAAAGTTGTTTTCATATCGTGATTTTCCATCATGGGACATGGTCTTAAATTATGGTTCAATTTTCCTACTTTATATTGTTGATCTCAGATCTCTCAATAACACTTATAATTAAGTTAAGAATAACCAAATTATAGTGTTTGGATGAATAAAATGATGAACACTCAAGAACAATGTATAAACATTCAAAGGATAAACTTGAGTGTCAAAGGTTTCACTTTATTTCAATGATTGTGAAAAACGTAAAAAGAGTCTTGGATTACAATAGGCCTAACCACCTATTTATACTAGAAGGCTAATAAGAAGATAACTATCTTTGAGACTATTTAGTTAATCTTCTACTAATAGATAAAGCTTATCTAAAACAAGGATAAACATTAACACAAGATAAACTTTGTAGAATCCAACTATTGATTGGTCATCTCTAGCTGTCTTCCATGGGATATGTGTACAACCTTATCTTCATATCTTCATTGGTAGCCTCTGGTTGAACTGGTGAAGGAAACTCCAAGTGTTATTGCCCAGAGGGGTTATGGAGATTCACTTTCCATCGCATCTCTAGTCAGTTCATCGACACTCTGGTTGTTCTTTAGACTTAATTCAATTTTCCTTGAAGTCTTCCATCGGCCTTCTGGTTCTTCATCACTTGTTCTTCATTACTTCATGTATAATACTTATGGGGTCTAACAATCTCCCCCTAAGTAATAAAAGAACAAACATCAACTAATCTAAGAACATTGAAAGTATAAGTGAAGAACAAAGGCTATTCTAAAGAAAAGCATCTTTTGCCAAATTTTTCATTGGAACAAATGATGAATTCTTACATCAATGAAAATGATATTACAAGAAAAAAAATGTAAGACTACATTCAGAGTCTCCCCTGTGATATTTCCCAAAAGCGCATGAGTAGTCATCTGTAATCGACGACTGTAGATATTTCATGTATCAATATTTGTCCATCGTCAACTGGCACATGAGATCTGCCCAATCTGTCTCTGATGGCTTTCTGAAACCATTTAAGTGTTTTATTTGAATACTTAAAGGCCTCAGTCAACAAAAAAAAAATTCTTCGTTCCAAACTCATTTTTATATACCAGACCCAGTTCTGGTTAAGTAAGGACAGAGGCAGACCTCTTCTCCTGCTGGGCAGGGAAGTCTTCATCAGGTGGAGTGCAGGATAGTCTATCGATGCCAAGCCGAAGAGCAATCTCAAAGTCACTATTGGCTTGATGTTTCACCAAGGTCTCCATTGTTTAAATGATCGCTCCGTTTGCCATCCCAAATTGTATGCCCCGATCATGTCGCTGAGTCAAGTACATGTATAGCTCGATCAAGTCATAGGGTTGAGATTGATCAAGTCATTGTCATTAAAGACGCTGACCTGACCATGGGCTCGCTCCACTGTGTACTCGATGTACTTGATGGCTCGGTTGGTGAAGGTCCTTATTTTGAAGTCCATGACCAACCTTATTCTATCGTTTGAGAAGACATCCCGTGGTGGTTGGGTGGTCTGTTTATGGTGTAGGAGGTTCATGGATTCTTGTGAAAGGATTGGAGGATTGAGAGTTAGCCCTTCATCGCGATCATGGTACAGATATTGATGGATGTTCTCCGTCATGACTGGCACCCTCGGCAGCACTTCTGGACGTCTCCTAAGTGACTCCATATTTGCGATGATTTCATCGACGACCCCTTGAGGAGGGTGCCTCGAGGAAGAAGGAACACCTGCTTGCACCTGGGTTTGTTGGGCTGTGGGTTTTATTTGAGCTAATGGTTGAGAGTGGGTTGGTGATGGAATGGTTTGGGTTAGTTCTGGTTCATTGGGCTCAGGTGGGGTGATTTCCAGTTCAAGAGGTTGTGTTTGGGTGGTCTCTAGTTCATCGGTTTGATTTTGGATTGGAGGTTGTTGTGGTGATGAAGGTTGGGTAATTATGGGCTGAGGTTGTATTGATAGAGAGGTAAAGGGTTCTATGGTGCATGGTATTGGTGAGGAGGTTAATGGTAGATGTAGAGTTGGTGATGGGGTGAAGGGTAGGTTGGTTGTTGGTGGTGTGGATGGCTCTTCATCGGTCGATGAACTCAACTCGATAGGTTCTTGGGCAATGATGAGGGGAACATGTACATTTTGTACATCTTTAGAGCGCTAAGCCTCTGGTTCCCTCACTTGGGTTCTAGGAGAGGGTTGGTTTTGTGTTTGAGGTGAGGGTGGTGATGCAGCGTGTTCCATCGGTTGTGAAGTGGTGGCCTGATTCTCCCCCTCATGAGGACCTAGACCATGATCATAGGGGTCTGGATCCTCATGTCTTCGCCTTTTGAGGGGGCGGCTTGATAAGCAGGAGGCCCTGCTCCTGTTTTTCTTCCATAGCCGGATGTGATCGGCTAATGTGCGCACTCAATCCCTGTTGCACCGTAGTTCCATGGTGTGAAGAAGAGAGTTCGTTCGATCTTGCTGTTGTAAGAGACTCTTCTTCAATGCATTTGTGGCCTTAACTGACCTGGCAGTGAACTATGCACTTATCCCATTGAATGATGAGATAAGTGCCTCTGACAGAACCCTGAGATCGGCTCTGGTGGCAAACTTCGTGCTCGTTGATAAAGTGGGTGGGGGCACGGAGGTGGAAGTGGATGTGGGTAGAGGAATGGGAAGGTTGGCTATGATTTTCCTCACCTCTGCAGTGAAGGAAGTAAATGTTTCATCAAAGGATGGAGCTGCAGAGGGAGGTGGAGGAGTAGGTTGTTAGGGTATGTGGGTTATTATAATAGCTGGGAGGGAGGAGAAGGTGTTTTGGATGATGGTCATTTGGAATGAGAGAGAGGCTAAGGTTTCATCGATTGATGAAGTTGGGGGTGGGGTAGGTTTAGGGATTTGGGATATAGTGGTGGCTGGAAGGGTGTTAAGGGTTTGGTAGATGGTGTTTATTTGGGTGGTGATTGAGGCTAAGGTCTCATCGGTCGCAGTTGCTTGGGCCATGAGGGTGGCGATGGAGTTCATGATGAGTTGGTTTCTTTGGGTGGCAAAGGCAGAGGAGGTGTTATGGTGTTGGGTGACTATTTGTTGTAGCATTTGGAGATGGGTTGTATTGTCCTGGGTTTAGGTTTCAAGGGTTGCAAGGGACTGTCGAAGGGGGGTGAGGTCGATGGATGGAGGGTTGTCGATAATCCCTTGTATGATCAGTTTTATGTCTTCCAAGGACCGCTGCATCGAGTCTACAAAGGCTTGGAACTCAGCCTTTGTGACTAGATCAACCACATTGGTAACCCGTGCAGCAACGGATGCTGCAGGTTGAGCCTCAGCTCCAGAGGCACCTTCATTGCCTTGTGAAAATATAGGCTGTGAAGGACTTCCATCGTGTCCTTGATAGCCCTCTAGTGAGGAGCTATCTCTTGATGTTGCAACAATTTCTTCTTCTTCCTCGGCTTCAGAGGTCGGGTAAGAGAAGTAAATGTGTTTACCCTTCGCTAAATCAAGTATCGAAGGGATGTTCTGTGCACGAATGGGAGATCGCTCTGAACGATCTTGGGGATCAGCAATGGCAGAAGCAACACATGCTTATGGGTGTGTGAAGGATAGTGGTGAGCCATAAGGCAAATTGGCTCTTATTTCTTCATCGTCCATCTGTTGGGAGGGAGCGATGGATGGTGAGGTTCCTCGGCTTCATCATCTCCAGAGGCCCGAAGAATGGCCTCTAGATGGCTGGTTGGGTGAGGGATTGGACTGGGTCGTCCATGTTCAATACCCCTTCAGCCTTGATCGCCAGGGGTAGTGGTGGTGGTTGCATTTTGGATAGTGAGGATGGGTATTGTATGTGAATGGTCGGGAGATGCAAGAGGAGTGTCATCATCATCATCTTCATCATCCGATGAAGACAACTCTTGTGCTCCCTTGTTTTTGTCAGGGGACGGTTCTATGTGCTTTGGGGTAGCTGCCCTTGGTTCACGGGACAGCAGAGAGCATTCGTACTTTTGCCTTATCTCAGACGTCTCTGGTATGACGTTGAGCATGGCTCGAGAGACTGTCCTCTCTGTGGTGTATCCTTCCTTGGAGATCATTGGTCGATGACCATTCATTATGAATTATGAAGTGAATGGTTCATCGGCCGGTATATCATGTATCCTCATTACGTCTTTGATGAAGAGAGCGAGGAACCGTGGGAAGAGCATGGATGTCAATGGCTTTCCTACGGCCTTGAGCTTGCACTTCTTGATTTCCGTTGCATGGATCTCATTGTATATAAGAAAAGCGTAGTCCAGCGATAGGTTGAAGAAGAGGCCATACATGATAGTCATTATATTGATGTTGCCCTGATCCATCGATCCCAGTTTGCAGGTCAGAGCTCTGTTCAATATGGAAAAGAACATATTCCACATTGGAGGCAAGAATTGCCTCTTGAAATCAGAGGCATTACGTAGGTCACAACTGTAACCTAGCATTCGGATGAAATGGAGGATGTCGGAGCTCGTGGGTGGCTCAGCGTAGTGGTCAATGCCAAATTCTTGGAGTGTGGGAATGCAAAGGACTCTTGAGACCTTTGCTCGTGAGATCTTGACGGAGCAGACCATGACGTTTGGGGCGTTGATATACCCCCTAATTCCACGGCTGTCGGGGATAAACTCACAGGTCGGCCAGTATTGTTGGACGTACTTGAGAGGTACGCCATTGTTTGTTAAAGTCAACACCGGTTGGAGAACATAGTTCTGGAAAAACTCTATCATGATAGCAAACCTGTCTTCAAACAGGTTGGTTCGAAGGTCGATCGTGTGGTTGTTTGGCTTTATAGGGAGGAACACAAGTGCATGGTTGTCAGCGCTGGTTGATTGCACATGGCTGTCGTTGTTGTTTGATTAATGTGAGGCAAAAGATGCCATTGCAGTTTGAGGTTGCAGGTTTTGCGTTTAGTTCGCCTTAAGCTTTTGGCAGGTTCAGGAAGCGTAAAGAAGAAATGGTTTGGGGAAGATAAGTATTTATAGGTGGATGAGGGGAACAGGCATTTGAGAAAAATAATATTAAAATGGTAATCATGATTGTCGGAGACGTTTGGCAAAAAGGTGATTTGGTGGAGATCGTGGCCCATCTTGACTGTATTGTGCCATCAATGTGGGAGGACACGTGTCGTCATGGGAAGGGTGGATGGGTAATGTGAAGAGATTTATGGGGAACAGCCTGTAAATGTGGCAGGCTTTTATGTAAAATGACGTTTGGATTATTTGGAGTAATTAAAAATTATTCCAAATAATATCTCTTGAATTATCAATCCAAAAACAAATTATATTTAAAATTCCATCTAATTGTAAGATTAATATTAGTTACGAAGTTTTGGTCTTCTAAAAACCCATGACGTATAGTTTTTAGTCACAAAAGCTGCAATTTTGTATAATCTTTAAAGAGTTTGCAATTAAGATGGGTTTTTGGATGAAAATTATTTTGTCATGGAACCAGAGGAGCTCTGGTTGGTCATGACTTATTGGATGGGGAACCAGAGGTCTCTAGCTAAACATACCCTTTTGGGATGAGGAACCAGAGGTCTCTGGTTGCGCATGATGAATAAGTTCATCGAAGAATTGTTGGGTTGTATGAATAATGAGCCTTGGTTAGACAAACCAAAGGCTCTGGTTAAGCATGGACAACCCATGATGTAGGACCAGAGGAGCTCTAGTTGCATACACATGTTTTATTCATCATTTATCTAGCATTTTGGTGTCCAGAGGCTCTGGATAGTAGAACTAGACACTCTAGGATGGAAAATGCATATTTATGCAATGAAAAGCTCCCCCTCAAATGATGCTTGGGGATGTGGAATGAGTTTAAAAACTCCCCCTATAACCAATAAGAAGGTTGTTTTTGATGACCAGAGGCTCTGGTCTATACAACCAGAGGCTCTGGTTGTGAAAGATGATGAAAAGTGATATGAAATGTGGCTAAGAATGAGAATGGATATTAAAAAGAGTGATTCTTTGAGACCAGAGGGCTCTGGTTCCAAAGACAACAAATCCAGAGGTTCTGGTCTTTAGAACCAGAGGCTCTGGTTGTGAAGATGATGAAAATAGGTATGAAAGAATGGTGAAAAAAATGCAAAATGGTATGAAAGGATGGAGCCTTTGAGACCAGAGGGCTCTGGTTGCAAAGGTGATGCAAAGAAATATGAAAATTTGGTTAAGTGCGTGTATGTGGGTGATGAATGGATGTGCCTTTGAGGCCAGAGGGCTCTGGTTCCAAAGGCTTTGAATCCAGAGGCTCTGGTCTTTAGAACCAGAGGCTCTGGTTGTGAAAAGAGTACTTGCCAAAAATTAATCAATTGTTTCTAAATGGCCAAAGGCACTGGTCTTTACAACCAGAGGCTCTGGTTTAGAGTACGTGGAGTTTATGGCTAATATACTATATATCACTTTTAGGCATAACCATGAGATATTGAGGATCTTCTAGTTTTAAACTTATGATTGCCTCTAAGTGGTGAGATTCAGCATACCCATCTTGCTGACTATGAATAAAAATCTTTTTTCATCAAGAGCTTTTGTGAAAATTTCAGCAAGTTGAATCTCAGTAGGAACAGAGTACATCTCTATATTACCTTTTTCAACATTGTCTTTCAGAAAGTGGTACCTTACATCGATGTGCTTGGTCTTGGAATATTGCACAGGATTTGCAGAGATAGCTATTGCACTCTTGGAGTCATAGAGGATTAGTATCTTTTCATATTGATAGCCATAGTCCTTAAGCAGAGTCTTCATCCAGAGAACTTGTGAACAACAACTAGCAGCAGCAACATATTCTACTTCTACTGTAGAGGTTGAGACACAATTCTATTTTCTAGATGTCCAACTTACCAGCTTGTCCCCCAAGAGTTGACAGCTTCCAGACGTACTCTTTCTATCAAGTTTGCACCCTGCATGATCTGCATCTGTATAGGCTATTAGATCAAAGCCAGAGTTCTTAGGATACCAGAGACCCGATGAAGGAGTTCCCTTAAGGTATCTAAAGATCCTCTTGACTGCAGAGAGATGAGATTCTTTTGGATTGGATTGATACCTTGCGCAAAGACATGTAGCAAACATAATATCTTGTCTACTTGTAGTCAGATACAGGAGTGATCCAATCATGGCTCTATAGGTTGTTACATCCACATATTTGCCTGATGGATCAATAACTTGGCTCCTGTAGCCATAGGAGTTCTCATCGATGATGAATTTGAGAGAGGGTATTTCTTCAGAAGGTCAGTCACATACTTGGACTGATTGATGAAAATCCCTTCTGAAGTTTGTTTTATTTGAAGACCAAGGAAGAAACTAAGTTCTCCCATCATACTCATTTCAAATTTGCTTTTCATCAGCTCTGAGAATTTTATGCAATGTTTTGCATTTGTAGAGCCAAATATGATGTCGTCCACATATATTTGTACAAGTAGTATGTCACCTTTATGCTCCTTGAGAAAGTAGGTTGTATCGATTATACCTTCTTCGAAGCCAATATTGATGAGAAAGGTGGATAGACTTCCATACCAAGCCCTGGGTGCTTATTTCAGTCCATAGAGGGCTTTGTCCAGAAAGTAGACATACTCTAGATGTTTTGGATCTTCAAACCCAGGGGGCTGCTGCACGTAAACTTCTTCTTGAAGTTTGTCATTAAGGAAGGCAAACTTGACATTCATCTGATAGACCTTAAAGCCATTGTGAGCTGCATAGGCTAGGAATATCCTGATGGCTTCAAGTCTTGCGATGGGAGAAAATGTCTCATCGTAGTCAATCCCTTCTTCCTGGCAGTAGCCCTTGGCAACAAGCCTGGCCTTATTCCTTACTATTATGCCATCTTCGTCCTTCTTGTTTCGGAAGACCTATTTGGTTCCTATGGACGTCTTCCCTTTGGGTAGAGGCATAAGGGACCATACATTGTTTCTCTCAAACTGGAGTAGTTCTTCTTGCATTGCGTCTATCCAGTATGGATCTTGTAGGGCTTCAAAATTTTATTTGGTTCTATCATGCTAAGAAAGTTGGCGAAGAGGCATTCATTGGCTGCTGCTGATCTGGTCTTTACACCAGATGTTGGATCACCAATGATTTGGTGATGTGGGTGGTCTTTCGTCCACTTGGTGCTTGACTGGGGTTCTAGAGCAACAGGATGCAGTTCTTCATTGACTGATGGAACTGCTTGCTCCCCCTCAAGTAGATCATCTCCAGAGTTAGACTTTGGTTCTTGTTCTTGATCTGAAGACACAGAAAAAGCAGAAGATGAAGTAACATGAGTTTCAGTAAGAGTTGTACCTTTACCATTGGAGACTTCATGTTCTTCATCAGTTCTGGAAATGGATTTTGCAGTAGGTGCATGTCCAGAGATTACTTCTTCTTCGAAGATGTCTTTAAATAATTGAGTTAACTCTGATTCATTGGTTTTGACAAGTGATGAATCAGATACTCTTCTTTGAAGTCCGAGTCCTGAACTGTTGTGTCCAGAAGTCATTGGTTTGGAGTCATCAAATGGCACATTTATGCTTTTTATGACAATTTTTGTCCTATTGATGTAGACTCTGTAGGCTTTTGCGGTTTGAGAGTATCCCAGAAAGATCCCTTCATCAGCTTTCTTKTCGAACTTGCCAAGATATTCCCTATCATTGAGTACAAAGCATTTGCACCCAAAGACATGGAAATACTTGACATTTGGTCTTCTTTTATTGATGAGCTCATAGGGTGTCTTCTGGTGCCTCGTATTGATGATGGACCGATTCTGGGTGAAGCATGTAGTAGAAATTGCTTCAGCCCAGAAGGTGATAGGTAACTCCGATGAAGCAAGCATGGTCCTTGCTGCTTCCACAAGGGTTCTGTTTCTTCATTCTACCACTCCATTCTGTTGTGGGGTTCTGGCTGCTAAAAAGTTTTGTGCAATGCCTTCACTGATGAGGTATTCATCGATTCTGGCATTTTTGAATTTAGTTCCATTGTCGCTTCTAACTTTAATGAGTTTTCGTTGTAGAAGGACTTGGAGTCTTTTCATTACCCCAATGAGTAGGTCGGGAACATCTGATTTCTTCTTCACAAACTCAACCCAGGTGTATCTTGAGTATTCATCAACAAGTACCAATATGTACTTCTTTCCTGAGAGGCTTTGTGTAGATATGGGCACACAGAGATCAATATAGATCATATCCAAGGGCTTGGTGCAGGAGGTTTCTGACTTTGTTTAGTGAGAGGCCCATTTTAGCTTGCCCATCTCACAGGCTGAGCGTAGATGATCTTTTTCAAAGTTGAGATCAGGAATCCCCTTGACCAGCTTCTGTTTGGCTAGCTTTCTTAAGACATCAAAATTCAGGTGTGAGAACTTCTGGTGCCATAGCCAATTTTCATCACTCTTATAGGATACAAGGCAAAGGTTGTCTTGTCCCTCAGAGGATTGAAAATCCAGAAGATAGAGATTTCCTTCTCTCTTAGCCTTGATGATGGTTTGACCGGGCTTTGTTTCTATAACACAGAAACCTTTGCAGAATCTGACTTCAAGACCCTTGTCGCAGAACTGGCTTATGCTTAGTAAGTTGTGCTTCAAAACTTCAACATAAGCCACTTTGTTGATGGAGATGTTGCCTTTGATGAGAGTTCTGTATCCATTTATGGTTCCCTTACTATTGTCTCCAAAAGTGACAGCGCCTCTAGATTTTTCGGTGAAGGAGGTCAGCTGACTTTTGTCACCAGTCATGTGCCTGGAGCAACCTGAATCCATGTGTCAACATGTGATTCCTCAGGTTTTGTAAAAGAGCTAAACATTTACAATCATTATACTTTGGACATGAATGTCTAGCGTTCTTTTTATTCGCTGAAAATGAAGACGTAAATGCAAGGGATGTAAATCATGTCTAGCATCGATTGTTTTTACAAACTTCCTATCTAGTTCAGATTTTTTATTTGAGGGGTCTTTGTCTTTACTTCTTTTCTTCTAAGGAACGACTGTATTTCTTCAGCTGAATGAGAGGAAAAGTGGTGGTTAGTTTTCTCAGAGGCAGGCCACTTCTGTTTTTGCTCACGAGTAAACTTAATGAACTTAGAAAATATGCTAGGGCTTTTGATTTATCGTTGGCAGATTTGGTATTTCTCAGTTTTCCCTTTCCTTTGTCTGAAGATTTCATCGATGGAGGAATACCAGATTTCATTGAGGGTTTGACGTTTTGAGGATTTTTATTCTCAATGATCTTTGGTGATTCACAGATTATCTCTTCTTCAGATTCAGAATCAGAAAGTCTCTTGTTGATTTCTCGAAATCAAAATTAGCATGGACGTTCTTGGGAGGTGTGGGTTCAGAGGTTGATGCTTCAGAGTGATCTGCTTGAGGTTCCATCATTTCTGACTTAGATGAACTTTCAATATTACTTGGATGGTTCATCTATTCATCAGGTGATGGTTCCTTATTAGGATTCTCCTTTTCATCAACAATACTTGCTGATGAAGTGGGATTGACAACCAGAGACTATGTTTAACTGTAGGGTTTCCATCGGTCTCTGATTTGGAGGTGTCGTTCCTTTCATTAGAATTCTTACATGTACTGCTCTTGTACACCATGTTTTCAAAATCCTGTCTTAAGACGACACTTTTTCCATCGACGTTAACTCTTTTAAAATTTGCTTTTGGTTTCGGGATAAAGTCGGGTTTCTGAATGCATCCAAGTTTGAAAGTGGATTCAAGGGTGGATTTCTTTGATTCGATGAAGGAGTCCAATTCATTGAATCCAATCCCTTGAGTGTCCGTTTGACCATTTAACTTTTCGTACAAATCTTGGGCATCCTTGTATTTCTTCATAAGAAGTTCAATGGTTTGAAGCTTCTGATGAATAATCTCCCTTTCTTTTTGAAAGAAATCTTTGAGAGCTACTGAGTTAAGTCTCTCTGCCTCAAATTCTTTTAAGACCTTAGTTTTCTTTTCTAAGTCTTTGGTTACTCGTTTGTTTATTTCCAAAAGTTTTTCTTCCTCTGATTTTTTAAGAGCGGCGATGCGAGTCTTTTCTTTCATGAGATCAGTTTTTTCTTCGGTTAGAAGATCAGTCTCTCTTTTGTAGAAACTGACTTCTTTTTCCGTTTCAAGTCTTTCAGATTTTTCAAAATTTAATTTTTCTTTTAATTTTAAAAAGTCCTCTGAAAGCTTTATTACCATTAACTCTAGCTCAAATGAAGCCCAGTTGGTTTCATTGATAGTAGACTCACATACCTGATCATCAGTGTCAGAGGCAGATTCTGCATTGGACGTGGCCATCAGACAGATGAGTGTTTTTCTTCTTCATCGGATGAAGAATCAGATACCCAGTTTTCTTTCTCAGCCATCAGACTTCGCTCTCCAGGATTGTACTTGTATTTATTCTTGTAATAGTCAGCATCCTTTACCAGTCATCCTCTGCATTCTTTGGAAAAATGATCGATTTTTCCGCACCTGAAGCAGCGGAGGTCATTTTTCCTTCCATCTTTGTTCTCTTTCTTCTCCTCTCTTCTATATTCTCTTATGTCTTCTCTCTCTTCTCTTCCATTGCTTATGTCTTCCCTCTGATGAAATTTAGATGGCTTCCTTTCATAGGATGGCTGGTACCTTTCCCTTTTGAACTCTCTTTGTTCATAGCGTTTCTTGATGAACTTTTTCTGGAACTGCTTTGAAATCAAGGCCAAAGATTTGGCAAAGGCTTTGATGTCATCATCTGATTCAGATGTTTCATCTTTAGATTCTGATTGCACCACCAGTGCTTTCTTTCCTTTCTTCATGTGGTCTCTGGTGGAGGTCCTTGAAATGTCCTTTTCTTCAGCTGCTAGAGCCAGAGGTCCACCGATGGACACCTTTTTCTTCATGATATCATTCTCTTGTGCAGCAAGCGTTCCGTATACGTCATGGAGTGACCAGCCGTCTAAGTCCTGATTTTCTTGAAGGAACATCGACAGCTGTGTCCATTCATCACCGAGAATGTTAAGGAATAAAACATTGTTTTCTTCCTTTGTTCTGGAGATATCGTTTCGATGACATTGATTAATCAATGTGTTGAAACGATCGTATGTCTTCTGAATCGGTTCATCAGGAAGAGCCTTGAAGTTGGTGTATTCGTTGAGACAGTGGGCTCTACAATTCTTCTTTGTTTTTGCCCCTCCTTCCAATTGGCTTGCCAGCTCATCCCATAGTTCCTTGGTTGTGGAACATGCATCAAGGGATTGGAAGATTTTATTGGGTATGGCCATGATATTATCAGTCTTTTGGTCTTCTTGTCAGTCTCAACCCGCTCTATGTCGTCTTCATCCTAATTCTTCTCATCCTTGGGCATGTAGTAGGCAGGAATTTCTGATGTGGTATTTGTTCCGGGACTCTTGGAACAAGAGTCTGTGGAACATAGGGACCCTCCATGACAGATCGCAGAAGATTTATGTTCATCCCTTTCAGAAAGTTCACCATCCGTATCCTCCATTGTGGGTACTCTTCTCTTTGAAGAGTTGGAGGTTTGGTGAGGGAACCAACACTATAGGCAGAATTCCAGTTGGCCATTAAGATTTTTAGAAGAGAGAAAAATTACGTTTTTCGAGAAGATATTTTATGAAAAGCATGAATTGAGAGATTTTTTATGATCGTTTGATTGGAAAAACAATCAATTGGTTCTGATACCAATTGTTGATCCCAGATCTCTCAATAACACTTATAATTAAGTTAAGAATAACCAAATTATAGTGTTTGGATGAATAAAATGATGAACCCTCAAGAACAATGTATAAACATTCAAAGGATAAACTTGAGTGTCAAAGGTTTCACTTTATTTCAATTATTATGAAAAACGTAAAAAGAGTCTTGGATTACAATAAGCCTAACCACCTATTTATACTAGAAGGCTAATAAGAAGATAACTATCTTTGAGACTATTTAGCTAATCTTCTACTAACAGATAAAGCTTATCTAAAACAAAAATAAACATTAAAACAAGATAAACTTTGTAGAATCCAGCTGTTGATTGGTCATCTCCAGCTGTCGATTGGTCATCTCCAGCTGTCTTCCCTGGGATATGAGTTCAACTTTATCTTCATATCTTTATTGCTTTCTGTTGATCCTCTCTCTCAATGATTTGATGATAATCCCCTTTTCCTTTCACGTTGTATTTATGTCTCTGTATTTTCAGTTCCAGCGATCATCACTGAGTATGTTCAATGATCGCTGAAGAACTTGCATTGTAAATTCATCAGAGACAAACAATACTTCAAGAAGACAACACTCACACCAAAGATCCTTCAGCGAACGTCGAAGACTGAAACTGAAGATTAGAGATTGGCGAGTACGTGATCTGAAGTGGTATTTAGTGATTACAAACCTATCTACATATGTGTGAAGA
>NC_037529.1:43380532-43385308 GCF_001531365.2 Cynara cardunculus var. scolymus
CCAGAGGGGTTATGGAGATGCACTTTCTATCGCATCTCTGGTCAGTTCATCGACCCTCTGGTTGTTCTTCAGACTTAGTCATTTTTCCTTGAAGTCTTCCATCGGCCTTCTGGTTCTTCATCACTTGTTTGTGTTCATTACTTCATGCATAATACTTATGAGGTCTAACACATATTACTCAAATTGCCAACATTTCTCAGCTTCAAAGCAGAACAACCAAAATGGATTGCTTACCTGCTGTAAGGTATGATAACTGCATACACTGTGCAACTTGAAATCTTTGATTAATTGATAAATGTTTTTCCTTCTACAGATTAATGGATATGAAGAATATTACATCCATCCAAGATCTTGACATACAAAAGGATGACTTCACTGTCAAGGTCAGAATCATTCGACTATGGAATCAATCGTTGTTTAAAAACCCTCATGAAATATATTCCATGAAAATGATATTAATGGATGAACAGGTAAATTCTTATTTCTTTTTGAATCTTTAGTATTGTATTCATCATATTTTATTATTATCTCAGCTTCTTAATATCTTCACATTATTACTACTCATTACTTTTTAATTTTTATGTTTGCAAATGTTCTACAGAAATGGGTGCCTAAGTTCAGAAATTTACTTCGTGAAGGGGCTGTGAAATTGGAACCTGTAAATCTTCATTCAACAAATTTCAGTTCTAAAGAGAAGTTAAAGGTATTGTAAATGCTACCTTCATTGTAGTTTCTAAATTTAAATGAAAGCAATTAGTGCTTAAAATGGCATAACTGATTATTAACTTATTTGAAGGATGCAGTATCATGTACTGGTGAGAATGCAACAACCGCGAATGTGGATAAGAGGACATCAAATAGTCCGGAATCACAAGAGAAGGTGTACGAGAGAAGGCTTGGCAAAGAAATTGATCGAAAGTGTCGTTTTGAAGGTAATTATGGTGCCGATCATGAAGGGAAAGGATGGCCAACCAAAACCGTAATTATTGAAAAAGGTGAAAAGTTATATTCTTCATTTTGATGAACAATTAGATTCAAACTCGAATTTGGTATTTCTTTTGTGGTTGAATTTTGATTTGAACAATTATTTCTCAGTTAATGATTATATAATGCTATACGTTTTAATTATTATTTGGTTTGTATTTAATATTAAAGTTTTTTTCATAAGTACATAATTCTGTTGTCATAGCAATCACAAGTTTTAATCAGAACATTCTTCTTAGAAGTAGGCAATGAGAAAGGAGTATTCTGAATCCTTCTTGGCCTTGATTAATTTATCCCCCGACTTCTGCATGCTGCATGCAAAGCTTCTGACTTCTCTGTACAGATCTCTGAAATGTAAAGAGTTTTACTCTAGAGTAATTTCAAAAGTACAACTCTTGTATTAAACTTGTCAACACTTGCAAGTTAAATCTAAGACTTGGAAGATAACTCTGATAGGTTTGCTTCCAGACTTATACAATAACTTTCGTATGTTGTTTCCTAGAAGTATAATGTGCATTAAAATTTCAACCATGTAACACGGCTCCAAAGCAGTACTAAACAAGCTTCATATTTGGACTTAAATTCCTACAGTGTAAGCTTGAAGAGTCATTTTGAAGAGTGTACTCAACCCAATTTTAAAGTCTTATTTTCCAGATGTCTCAGTCTGAACTATAATGCAAATCTTACGAAATGTTTCCTAAAAAACTCATTTTAGATAGTACAAACCGCTGCCGAATGAATATTTGATGTATTGTTACTCGTTTCTCAAACTTAGCAGACTGATGAACTAATTCTTTCCACAATCATGCTTTGAAAAAGACTTCTAATCGTATAATGCAACTCATAACTACAACTTTTGTTAGCTCTCATTCCTTGAATGTAAAAGTATAGAAAAAGTAAAACAGCAAGTATTGACAGAAGCTGATCTGTCACAGAAGACCACAGAGGACAATCAACAGAAGAAGCTCAATCATACAAGTTTCAATTAACAGAACCTCTGTCTTCCATCACAGAGGTTCTGGAAACTTGTCCTCTGCAAAGACCTTGCTACAAATCAAAGACGACAGAACCTCTGTCGTGTCTCACAGAGGTTCTGGAAGATTTCCTCTGCGTGCTACAAAGTTTCATCCAGCAGAGCCTCTGTGATATCTCACAGAGGATCTGCAGAAATGTCTTCTGTGTAGATTATCTTTAGCTCGTTTTTCTTAGGTTTATTAGCTGCTCGTGACTTTCACGTGATCTTGTCTGTAATCTGTATTAGATGAACGGCTTAGATTTAATTGATTTAGGTCGTGTCAGAAAACGGTTACTTGCCTGTATAAATAGCAGCATAGGCCTTTGTATTTTTGTGTGCTTCCAGTATTGTAATTGTCAATATTTTCATCAATTGAAAATCATTTGAAGCTTTTCTCTTTGTGTTATTCAAGTGTTCTTCATCGTGTTCATACCAATTGCTGCTTGTTTGATTATAATACTTTTCGTTGCTCACTATCAATCCAATCAATCAAGTAAGTATTCAGTACCAAGAACCGAGTTATACGATCCTAACAATTGGTATCAGAGCAGGAATCAAATTTTAATTTGATTATTTCTGTTCTTGGTATTCATCCTTTGTCGACTCTAGAACACACAGTCTTCTTCTCCAAGTTTACTCTGTTTTTTCACTGTTTTATCAATTTTCTCCTATTTTCCTTTTTATTTTTCTTCTATCAATGGCGAATACGGCCAATGCTTCCTTCATGAGTACAGGTTCACAGTCTAAGCCTCCAACGCTCATTCGTGAGGAATTTCCTCAATGGAAAATCCGAATGGTGAGTTTTCTTGAGGGTATTCATCCCAGGATTTGTGAATTCCTGTACAATCTTCCTTACGTCCCAATGAACCTCATTCCAAGAGTTCCTGCAACTCAAACTACACCAGAAATACCTGAGCATTATGAGCCTCGTCCCGAAGCTAACTGGAGTGACGAAGACAAGGTAATCGTCGAATTAGGGAACAAATGTAAACGGTTGTTAATCATGGCTATTCCTAACGACATCTTCAAATGCATCGATCACTGTCAACTGTCCATGGACATATGGGCAGAACTGGAGAAATTAATCGAAGGTGGAAGGAAGACGCTAAAGAACAATCGTTCGATTTGCATCRATGAATACTACAGCTTCAAGGCCAAAGAGGGTGAGTCTCTTACGGATACATACGCTAGGCTAAACACGCTGATTAGCAACTGTAAAAGGTATGGTATCCCTAGAACCACAGAGGAGAACAACTCACTGTTTTTGAAGTGCCTTGGGGATGAATGGTCGACCATTACAATGTCCATGAAGGCCATTCTAGATCTCGAGACATGGACGTTAGCATACTTGCTTGGATCTCTCAAGAGTCAAGAGTCCCAAGTTATGCAAATGAAGAGAAATCTAGGTGGCCCTCTGGCTCTAGTTGCAGAGGACGGGTGTTCCGGCAAGGGAAAGGAAGGGAAGGAGGTGAAGAAGGAAAAGAAGAAGAAGAAAATGGTGTTGATTGCTGGCAGTGACCAAAGTTCTGAAGAAGAGGAGATCTCCATGAAGGAGATAATGAAGACTCTTGCATTAATCACAAGAGAATACAGAAAGGGTGGAGACAGGAAGGAGTACAGAAGCTTCAATCGCAGAAGCTTCATAGAAAGAGAGAGATCTGAGAACAAAGAGAAGGAGCAGAAGCCCTTTCAGAGGGATGAAGAACAGAGGAAGGAAGAGCCCAAGGATGGCTGCTTCAAATGTGGCAAACCTGGCCACTATGCTGCAGATTGTTGGTCGAAAGGACCCAGGGCACCACAGAGGGGTCCAAAAGACGCAGCCTTCTACAGAAAGAAGGTTGAATACTACAAACAGAAGTCACTACTGTAACACCCCGCTAAAGCGGAAACACGAGGCGTCACAGGTAATAGTACATTACACTTAGVAKATAAATACATCAACCACACGATTAAATTTACAAACATTTAATTTACAATTTACAAATCTCCCAAAGGAGTTCTTAAACAAAAGAGTTGCCCGATTACAAGATTCATTTCMAAAACATTGAACACATTAAAAACGTAAATATAATCTAATTTATCCTGCCACRTTCTTCTTATTCCCTGAAAAGCACGTTTGAAAACAAGTGTCAACTACAAAGAGTTGGTGAGTTCACGGGTTTTATATGCACAAAACAGTTTATAAAATTTTGCAAGAACTTACTTAGTGAAACATTGTTCACGTCAAATAACTTATAACTTCCATGAGCAACGAATCAATTTAAATAAGCCATTTATAGAATTATGCTATTGAGCCACTACTAAACCTAACACAATATACGCCCCACGAACTACCTCAGCGGTGGTAGTTAGCCACATGGGTAGAGCATTAATTATGAACTACCTCAGAGGTGACTGTCACATGTCACATGTGTAGGACAAATATATGATTAAGTGCATCCCTTACTCGTCAGTCAAGGATGGGTTACTTCCACCAAATAGCACTATCCACAAAGATCATAGGCTCAAAATGAGTTAATAGTTGTGTACAATTAGGGACTTTCAACTCAATACATCATCCATGGCGTAAAAAAATTCAATTGCTCATAACATTCAATTCACATAACAATATGAGTTTTATAATTCATAACTCTTATAAAGCATGCTTTTCACCCCGAAATACTTWAAACGARTAAAGTGGGGCCGTGGATACTCACCTCGCGGAATGATATGCTAAAATAGAGAACGCGTCTCGAACCTCGTTTCCGAATGTTTACAAGTGCCCTATAAGACCAATC
>NC_037529.1:43385408-43402962 GCF_001531365.2 Cynara cardunculus var. scolymus
ACTTATACTTAGATGACCTTGAATATATGTATTTTGAACTAAAAAACATGATGATCAGAAAAGAAGGAGAATTGGTTGCTCTTGAAGCAATCAAGAGATTTATACGATGTCATGTGAAACTGGCAATGGTCATTGATGTACAGATGGGGCTTGAAGACAATCAGCGAATCATCAATCTTAAAAGACCAAATGAAGACCTAGAAGACATTGAAGGCTATCCAGTATATATGGTTCTTGAAAGCCCAAAGTTCGGGGTCGTCTATTTTGCTCAACTACAAGTAAAGAAGTTCATGAGGTTTAGCGAGTTGAATAAATATTCTGACGGTACGATCAAATTAGTGAGAAGGGCACTTGACYTGAAGAGGGTGATGAACGATAAAGCTGCTGAATCTGAACGGATGAGTTCCAAGGAAAGATACTTGTTGATCAATGCAATAAACTTGCTCGAGGAAAAGCTCCAATATAGGAATGCTCTGAGAAGGCTGGAGAAGATTAGTGGATTGCGCAAAACGAAATTCACAAGAGTCCAAACTTGAATCCAAAGGGGGAGAATGTTGGGTTCAAGTTAGAGCGTTAAAGTTGTATTCAAGTATCTCCTTAGAATAGCTTTATTTTATAATAGTGTAGTTTTACTATTCCTAGTATAAATAGTATTTTCCTTTGTAATTGTCATTACGAAGTCATTAGCAGAATTGTAATCAAGATTAGAGCTGTAAATTTCTCTCTCTCAATCTAATCAGTCTTTGATAATATTCTCTCTACTTTTATGTTCATCTTGATTCTTGAAGATCATATCATGTTTGTATGATTTCTGGACTTCACAAAACAAGTGATTTGTCATTGAACCAGAGGGGCTCTGGTTGGACATGACAATGATGTAGGGGACCCAAAGGGTCTCTGGTTATGAATGATGAACAATTTCATCATTTAATGTTAGGTTTTATGAAATAGAGGCTCTGGATGATCATTTTAACCCCTTAGATATAAGACATACCCTTTATAATGGACCAGAGGGTCACTGGTTGAATGCAAGGGATGAAAAACTTCATTTATATAGCATTTTTGTGATCAAGAGGCTCTGGATAGACGAACCAGAGGCTCTGGGTGGGAAAATGCAAGATTAAGAACAAAGGTATTGAACCACAGGGTCTCTAGTTGAATGAAGATGTACAACCAGAGGTATGTGTGGCTCAATTTGGATCCTTAAAGATGAATTTGAAGTGAAAAACCACCCCTCAGATGATGCATAGGGTTGTGCAATGAGTAAAAACTCCCCCTAGAATCAGTAAGGGAGGTGAATGAGATGACCAGAAGCTCTGGTCTATACAACCAGAGGCTCTGGTTGTGAATGATAGTTCAAATGGATATGAATGATGATGGAGGTGATGGGTCTATGGGACCATAAGGTCTCTGGTTCCAAAGACTTAGAATCCAGAGGCTCTGGTCTTTAGAACCAGAGGCTCTGGTTGCATGAGAGATGCAAAATGTAATGGAAATATGAGAAAATGATAATTTATGAAGACCAAGGTAGACCAGAGTGGCTCTGGTCACAGAGAACTTGGAAACCAGAAGCTCTGGTCTTTCGAACCAAGTTTAAATGTATGAGAAAACGAATGTGAAGAGACCAAGTTGGACCAGAGGGGATCTGGTCTCAAAGGCTTGGAATCCAGAGGCTCTGGTCTATAGAACCAGAGGGTCTGGTTGGGAAGGGGGTACTTAGTGAAAAACACAAAGTACCCTCTTTGGACCAGAGGGGCTCTGGTTCCAAAGAGCAATTTAGGCCAAATATAAACAAGTATTTCTAATTGGCCAGAGGCTCTGGTTTTTAGAACCAAAAGCCCTGTTTTTGAGTACTTGATTATGAGGGCCATTTTAATGTATCACTTTTAGGCCCAAGAGATATTGAGAGTCTCTAGTTTGAAAAGATAGTTTGCCTCTAAGTGGTGAGATTCAACATACCCATCTTGCTGACAAGAAATAGAAATCTTTTCTCATCGAGTGCTTTTGTAAAAATGTCAGCAAGTTGAATCTCTGTAGGAACAAAATACATCTCTATTGTTTCCTTTTCTACATGATCTTTTAGAAAATGGTACCTGACATCGATGTGCTTAGTCTTGGAATGTTGCACAGGATTTGCAGAGATAGAATGGCACTCTTGGAGTCACAGAGGATGGGAATCTTTTCATATTGAAATCCATAGTCCTTCATCCGGGTCTTCATCGAGAGTACTTGTGAACAACAACTAGCAGCAGCATCATATTCTGCTTCTGCTGTGGAGGTTAAAACGCAATTATGTTTTCTGGATTTCCAACTTACCAGCTTGTCCCCCAAGAGTTGACAGCTTCCAGACGTACTCATTCTATCAAGCTCGCAACCTGCATAATCTATATATGTATAAGCTATTAGATCAAAGCTAGAGTTCTTAGGATACCAGAGACCCAATGAAGGGGTTCCCTTTAGTTATCTAAAGATCCTTTTGACCATAGAGAGATGAGATTCCTTAGGATTAGCATGATACCTTGCACAAAGACATGTAGTAAACATAATATATGGTCTACTAGCTGTTAGATACAAGAGTGATCCAATCATGCCTCTGTACGTTGTTACATCCACAGATTTGCCTGATGGATCAGAAAATAACTTAGCTCTTGTAGCCATTGGTGTTCTCATCAATGATGAATTTGAGAGAGAGTATTTATTTAGAAGGTCAGTGACATACTTGGATTGATTGATGAAAATTCTTTGTAAAGTTTGTTTTATCTGAAGACAAAGGAAAAAACTGAGTTCTCCCATCATGCTCATCTCAAATTTGCTTTTCATCAGCTCTGAGAATTTTTCACAAAATTTAGATTGGTAGAACCAAATATGATATCGTCCACATATATTTGAACAAGTAAAATATCACCTTTGTGCTTCTTGAGAAAGAGGGTTGTATTGATGGTACCTTTTTCGAATCCATTGGTAATGAGAAATGTAGAGAGTGTATCATACCAGGGCCTGGGTGCTTGCTTCAGCCTATAGAGAGCTTTGTCCAGAAAATAGACATAGTCTGGATGCTTTGGATTTTTGAACTCAGGGGGCTGCTGCACATATACTTTCTCTTGATGTTTTCCATTGAGGAAGGCAGACTTGACATCCATCTGATAGACCTTGAAACCTTTGTATGCTGCATAGGCGAGGAATATCTTGATGGCTTCAAGTCTGGCGACGGGAGAAAATGTGTCATCGTAGTCAATCCCTTCTTCTTGGCAGTAGCCCTTGGCAACAAGCCTAGCCTTGTTCCTTACAACTATCCCATCTACATCCTTCTTGTTTCTGAAGACCCATTTGGTTTCTATAGCCGTCTTCCCTTTGGGTAGAGGTATAAGGGACCATACTTTGTTTCTCTCAAACTAGAGTAGCTTCTCTTGCATAGCATCTATCCAGTTTGGATCTTGCAGGGCTTCATAAATCTTCTTTGGTTTGATCATACATAGAAAGTTGGCGAAAAGGCATTCATTGGCTGTAGCAGATCTCGTCTTGACACCAGATGATAGATTACCAATGTTTTGATGATGAGGATGGTCTTTTGTTCACTTGGTGCAAGATTGAGGTTCTGGAGCAACAGGATGCAGTTCTTCATCGGCTGATGGAACTGCTTGCTCCCCCTCAAAGAGATCATCTTCAGAGTGATGCTCTAGTTCTGAAGACATCGAAGAAGTAGAGGGTGAAGTAAAATGAGTGCTTGTCCAAAGAGTACTTCTTCTTCGAAGATGTCTTCAAATAAATGAGCCAACTCTTATTCATTGGGTTTGCTTAATGATGAATCAGAAGCTCTATTTGATAGCACGAGTCTTGAACTGCTGTGTCAAAAAGTCATTAGTGAGGAATCATCAAAGGACACATTGATGTTACGATGACGATCTTTGTCCTTCTGATGAACACTCTGTAGGCCTTGGCAGTTTGAGAGTAACCTAGAAATATTCCTTCATCAGCCTTCTTATTGAACTTGCCAAGATATTCTCTATCATTGAGTACAAAGCATTTGCATCTAAAGACATGGAAATATTTGACATTTGGACGTCGTTGGTTGATGAGTTCATATGGTGTCTTCTGGTGCCTCTTGTTGATGATTAATCGGTTTTAGGTGAAGCATGCAGTGGAAATGGCTTCGGCCCAGAAGGTGATGGGTAACTCAGATGAAGCAAGCATGGTCCTTGCTGCTTCCACTAGGGTTCTGTTCCTTCGCTCTACTACTCCATTTTGTTTTGGAGTTCTGGCTGCTGAAAAGTTCTGGGAGAAGCCTTCACTGATGAGATATTCATCAATTTTTGCATTTCTAAATTATGTTCCATTGTCACTTCTAACCTTGATAAGTTTGCGTTGTATAAGCACTTAGAGCCTTTTCATCACTGTTGATCCCAGATCTCTCAATAACACTAATAATCAAGTTAAGAATAACCAAATTATGGTGTTTGAATGAACAAAATGATGAACACTCAAGAATTATATATGAACATTCAAAGAATAATCTTGAGTGCCAAAGATTTCACTTTATTCAATAATTATGTAAAAACGTAAAGCGTCTAAAATTACAATAGGCCTAACCACCTATTTATACTAGTAATCTAATGAAAAGATAACTATCTAGTGAGACTGTTTAGCTAATCTTCTACTAATAGATAAAACTTATCTATAACATGGATAAACATTAAAAGAAGATAAACTTTGTAGAGTCCAACTGTTGATTAATCATATCCAGCTGTCTTCCATGGATATGAGTTCAGCCTTATCTTCATTTCTTCATTGCTAGCCTCTGGTTGAACTGATGAATGAAACTTCAAGTGTTAATGTCCAGAGGGGTTATGGAGATGCACTTTCCATCGCATCTCTGGTCAGTTCATCGACCCTCTGGTTGTTCTTCAGACTTAAGTCATTTTTCCTTGAAGTTTTCCATCGACCTTCTGGTTCTTCATCATTTATTTGTCTTCATTACTTCATACATAATACTTATGGGGTTTAACAATCTCCCCCTAAGTAATGAAAGAACAAACATTAACTATTCTAGAAACATTCGAAGTATAAATGAAGAACATAGGCTATTCTAAAGAAAAGCATCTTTTGCCAATTTTTTTATTGGAACAAGTGATGAATTCTTACAGTGATGAAATGGAAATTACAAGACAAAATAAACATAAGACTACATTTAGGGTCTCCCCTGTGATATTTCTCAAAAACGCATAAGTAGTCCTCTGTAATCGATGACTGTAGATATTTCATGTATCAATATCTATCCATCGTCTGTTGGTACGTGAAATCGGCCCAATCTGTCTCTGATGGCTTTCTGAAACCATTTAAGTGTTTCATTTGAATACTTAATGGCCTTAGTCAACCTGAAAAATTTCTTTGCTCCAAACTCATTTTTGTATACCAGACCTAGTTCTGGTTGAGTAAGGACAGAGGTAGATCCCTTCTCCTGCAGCCCATGGAAGTCTTCATCAGGTGGAGTGCAGGATAGTCTGTCGATGCCAAGGCGAAGAGCAATCTCGAAGTCACACTTGGCTTGAAGCTTCATCAAGGTCTCCATTGCCTGCACGATCGCTCTGTTTGCCATCCCAAATCGTATGCCTTGATCCTGTCACTGAGTCATGTACGCGTATAGCTCGATCAAGTCATAGGGATTGAGATCGATCAAGTCATTTTCACTAAAGACGCTGACCTAACCATTGGCTCGCTCCACTGTGTACTCGATGTACTTTATGGCTCGGTTGGTGAAGGTCCTCATTTTGATGTCCATGACCAACCTTATTCCATCGTTTGAGAAGACAGCCCTTGGTGGTTTGGTGGTCTGTCTCACAAACCTATGGTGTAGGAGGTTCATGGATTCTGGTGAGAGGATTGGAGGATTGAGAGTTAGCCCTTCATCGCGATCATGGTACATGTATTGATGGATATTCTCCATCATGATTGGCTCCCTTGGTGGCACCTCTGGATGTCTCCTGAGCGACTCCATGTTTGCTATAATTTCGTCGACTACCCCTTGAGGAGGGTGCCTTGAAGATGAAGAAACATCCGCTTGCACCTGGGTATTTTGGGCTGTGAGTTGTGTTTGGGCTAATGGTTGAGAGGAGGTTGGTGATGGAAAGGTTTGAGTTGGCTCTGGTTCATTGGGTGCAGATGGAGTGGTCTCTAGTTCAAGCAGTTGTGTTTGGGTGGTCTCTGGTTCATCGTTTTGAGGAGGTTGTTGTGGTGATGAAGGTTGGGAGATTGTAGGTTAAGGTTGTATGGGTATAGAGGTGAAGGATTATGTGGTGCATGGTGTTGGTGAGGGGGTTAATGGTAGATTTGGAGTTGGTGGAGGGGTGAAGGGTAGGTTGGTTGGTGGTGTGGATGGCTCAACTCGATGGGTTCTTGAGGAGTGGCGAGGGGAACATGTACATTATGTACATCTTCAAAAAGTTGAGCCTCTGGTTCCCTTGCTTGGGTTGATGGTGGAGGTTGTTCATGTGTTTGGGGTGGTGGTGATGGTGCATCGGATTCCATCGGATGAGCAGCCGCAGCCTGATTCTCCCCCTCATGAAGTCCAAGACGTTGATCATCGGGGTTTGGGTCCTTATGGCGTGGCCTCTTGTGTAGGCGGCTGCTGGAGCATGAAGCTCTGCTCCTCTTCTTCTTCTTCTTCTCCTTCCTAAAGGTCGCAAGATACGCCTTCAGGACTTGTTGTCTTCTGCTCTCCTCCATCGTGTGAAGGAGAGAGGTGGTGCACGTTTGTATATCAGCAAGGCTCTGGGAGAGAGCCTTGGTAGGTTGAATGGCGCGATGGATGAATTTTGCACTTATCTCATTGAAGGATGAGACAAGTGCCTTTGACAGGACCCTTAGGTCGGCCCTGGTCGCGAACTCCATGGTGGATGTTGATGTAGGAGGGGGCATGGAGATGGAGGTTGATGGAGGAATAGGTAGGTTGGCAATGATATTCCTCACCTCTGCAGTGAAGGAAGAGAAGGCTTCATCGAAGGATGGGCCTGCAGAGTGGGGGTTAAGGAGGAGGAGGTTGGGGTATGTTGGCTAGTATGGTGGCTGGAAGGGAGGAGAGGGTGTTTTAGATGGTGGTCATTTGGGTAGAAAGAAAGGCTAATGTTTCATCGATGGATGAAGTTGGGGGTGGGGTTGGTTGTGGGATTTAGGTGGCAAGGGAAGAAGAGGTGTTGTGGTGTTGGGTGACTGTCTGTTGTAGCATCTGGAGACGGGTTGTGTTGTCCCGAGTTTGGGTTTCAAGGGTTACAAGGGACTGTCGAAGGGGGGTGAGGTCAATGAATGGAGGGTTGTCGACAATCCCTTGTATGATGAGTTTTAGGTCTTCCAAGGACCACTGGATCAAGTCTACAAAGGCTTGAAACTCAGCCTTTGTGACCAGATCAGCCACATGGGTAACCCCTGCAGCAACGGATGCTGCAGGTTGAGCCTCAGCTCCAGAGGCGCCTTCATGCCCTTATGAAAATGTGGGCCGTGAAGGACTTCCATCATGTCCTTGATAGCCCTCTAGTGAGGAGCTATCTCTTGATGTTACAGCAGTTTCTTCTTCTTCCTCGGCTTCAGAGGCCGGGTAAGAGAAGTAAGTGTGTTTCCTCTTCGCTAGATCAAGTATCTAAGGGGTGTGTTGTGCACGAATGGGAGATCGCTCTGAACGATCTTGGGGATCAGCAATGCTAGAAGCAACACATGCTTCTGGGTGTGTGAAGGATAGTGGCGAGCCATTAGACGAATTGGCTCTTATTTCTTCATCGTCCCTCTATTGGGAGGGGGCGATGGATGGTGAGGTTCATCGGCTTCATCATCTCAAGAGGTCTGAAGAATGGCCTTTGGATGGTTGGCTGGGTGTGGGTTTGGACTGGTTCATCCTTGTTCAATACCCCTTCGGCCTTGATCGCCAGGGGTAGTGGTGGTGGTTGCCCTTTGGGTAGTGGGGATGGGTATTGTATGTGAAGGGCCGGGGGATGCACGAGGAGTGTCATCATCATCATCTTCATCATCCGACGAAGACGACCCCTGTGCTACCTCGATATTGTCAGGAGATGGGTCTATGTGCTATGGGGTAGCTGCCCTTGGTTCACAGGACAGCAGAGAGTGTTCGTAGGTCTGCCTAATCTCAGACGTCTCTGGTATGAAGTTGAGCATGGCGCGAGAGACTGTCCTCTCGGTGGTGTAACCGTCCTTGGAGATTGTTGGGCGATGACCATTCATTATGAACTATGGGGTGAATGGTTCATCAGCCGGTAGTTCATGTCTTCTCATCACATCCCTTATGAAGAGAGCAAGGAATCGTGGGAAGAGCACGGACGACAGTGGCTTTCCAGCGGCCTTAAGCTTGCACTTTTGGACGAAAATTGTTTTGTCAAGGAACTAGAGGGGCTCTGGTTGGACATGACTCATTGGATGGGGAACCAGAGGTCTCTGGTTACACATAACATTTTTGGATGAGGAACAAGAGGCCTCTAGTTAAGCATGATGAATAAGTTCATCGATGAATTGTTGGGTTGTATGAATAATGTCTTGGATAGACAAACCAGAGGCTCTGGTTTGGCATGGAGAATGCATGATGTAGGACCAGAGGGGCTCTGGTTGCATACACATGTTTTATTCATCATTTATCTAGCATTTTTGGTGTCCAGAGGCTCTGGATAGTAAAACCAGAGGCTCTAGGATGGAAAATGCATACTTATGTAATGGAAAGTTCTTTATGATGAATAACAAGCTCCCCCTCAAATGATGCATGGGGATGAGATTTGAGTTTAAAACTCCCCCTTGAACCAATAGGTAGGTTCATTTTGATGACCAGAGGCTCTGGTCTATACAACCAGAGGCTCTGGTTCTGAGTGATGATGAAAGAATGGTATGAAATGTGGCTAAGTGTGAGAATAGATATGAGAGAGAGTGGGTCTTTGAGACCAGAGGGCTCTGGTTCCAAAGACAACAATTCCAGAGGATCTGGTCTTTAGAACAAGAGGCTCTGGTTGTAAAGGTGATGAAAAATAGTTATGAACGAATGGTGAAGAATATGCAAGATGGTATGAGACGATGGAGCCTTTGAGACCAGAGTGCTCTGGTTGCAAAGATGATGCAAAGTAATATGAAAAATTGGTTAAGTGCATGTATGTGGTGGTAGAATGGATGTGCCTTTGAGACCAGAGGGCTCTGGTTTCAAAGACTTTGAATCCAGAGGCTCTGGTCTTTAGAACCAGAGGCTCTGGTTTAGAAAAGAGTACTTAGTGAAGTACACAAAGTATTTGCTTTGGACAAGAGGTCTCTGGTGCCAAAGAATGATGGATAATTAAGTAATTACATGCATGAATGATCAAGGAAGTACAAGTTTGAGACCAAAGTGGCTCTGGTCTCAAAGAATTGGAATTCAGAGGCTCTGGTCTATAGAACCAGAGGCTCTGGTGTGGAGGGGAAAAATTGGTGAGAAAATACCAAGTTTATGCTTTGGACCAGAGGTCTCTGGTTCCGAAGGCGACGAAATTTTTTTGCCAAAAATTAATCTAAGTGATTCTAAATGGCTAGAGGCTCTGGTCTGTATAACCAGAGGCTCTGGTTTACGATACTTGAAGTTTATGGATAATATTTTATATATCACTTATAGGCATAACCATGAGATATTGAAGATCTCTGGTTTCAAGCTAATGATTGCCTCTAAGTGGTGAGATTCAGCATACCCATCTTGCTGACTAGGAACAAAAATCTTTTCTCATCAAGAGCTTTTGTGAAAATGTTAGCAAGTTGAATCTCAGTAGGAACAAAGTACATCTCTATATTACCTTTTTCAACATTGTCTTTCAGAAAAGTGGTACCATACATCGATGTGCATGATCTTAGAGTGCAGCACAGGATTTGCAGATGTAGCTATTGCACTCTTGGAGTCACAGAGGATTGGTATCTTTTCATATTGAAATCCATAGTCCTTAAGCTGAGTCTTCATCCAGAGAACTTGTGAACAACAACTAGCAGCAGCAACATATTCTGATTCTGCTGTAGATGTTGAGACACAATTCTATTTTCTAGATGTCCAACTTACCAGCTTGTCCCCCAAGAGTTGACAGCTTCCAGACGTACTCTTTCTATCAAGCTTGCACCCTGCATGATCTGCATCTGTATAGGCTATTAAATCAAAGCCAGAGTTCTTAGGATACCAGAGACCCAATGAAGGGCTTCCCATAAGGTATCTAAAGATCCTCTTGACTGTAGAGAGATGAGATTCTTTACGATTGGATTGATACCTTGCACAAAGACATGTAGAAAACATGATATCTGGTCTACTTGCAGTCAGATACAGGAGTGATCCAATCATGCCTCTGTAGGTTGTGACATCCACAGATTTGCTTGATGGATCAGCAAATAATTTGGCTCCTATAGCCATAGGAGTTCTCATTGATGATGAATTTGAGAGAGAGTATTTCTTCAGAAGATCAGTCACATACTTGGACTGATTGATGAAGATCCCTTCTGAAGTTTGTTTTGTTTGAAGACCAAGAAAGAAACTAAGTTCTCCCATCATGCTCATCTCAAATTTTCTTTTCATCAGCTCTGAGAATTTTTTGCAATGTTTTTCATTTGTAGAGCCAAATATGATGTCGTCCACATATATTTGTACTAGTAGTATGTCACCTTTATGCTTCTTGAGAAAGAGGGTTGTATCAATTGTACCTTTTTCGAAACCATTGTTGATGAGAAAGGTGGATACAGTTTCATACCAGGCCCTGGGTGCTTGCTTCAGCCCATAGAGGGTTTTGTCCAGAACGTAGACATACTCCAGATGCTTTGGATCTTCAAATCCAAGGGGCTGCTGCACATAAACTTCTTCTTGGAGTTTGCCGTTTAGGAAGGCAGACTTGACATCCATCAGATAAACCATAAAGCCTTTGTGTGCTGCATAGGCTAGGAATATCCTGATGGCTTCAAGTCTTGCAACGAGAGCAAAGCCAATCCCCTCTTCCAGGCAGTAGCCTTTGGCAACAAGCCTGGCCTTGTTCCTTTTTACTATGCCATCTTCGTCCTTCTTGTTTTGGAAGACCCATTTGGTTCCTATGGTCGTCTTCCCTTTGGGTAGAGGCATAATGGACCATACCTTGTTTCTCTCAAATTGGAGTAGTTCTTCTTGCATTGCGTCTATCCAGTTTGGATCTTGTAGTGCTTCATAAATTTTCTTTGGTTCAATCATGCTAAGGAAGTTGGCGAAGAGGCATTCATTGGCTGTTGCTGATCTCGTCTTTACACCAGATGTTGGATCACTAATGATTTGGTAATATGGGTGATCTTTCGTCCACTTGGTGCTTGACTGGGGTTCTGGAGCAACAAGATGCAGTTCTTCATCGACTGATGGAACTGCTTGCTCCTCCTTGAAGAGATCATCTCCAGAGTTAGACTCTGGTTCTTGTTCTTGATCTGAAGACACAGAAGAAGTTGAAGGTGAAGTAACATGAGTTTCAGTAAGATTTGTACCTTTAGCATTGGAGACTTCATGTTCTTCATCGGTTTTGGAAGAGGATTTTGCAGTAGGTGCATGTCCAGGAATTACTTCTTCTTCGAAAATGTCTTCAAATAATTGAGCTAACACTGATTCATTGGGTTTGCCAAGTGATGAATCAGATGCTCTTCTTTGAGGTCCGAATTCTGAACTGTTGTGTCCAGAAGTCATTGATGTGGAGTCATCAAAGGACACATAGATGCTTTCTATGACAATTTTTGTCCTTTTGATGTAGACTCTGTAGGCTTTTGCGGTTTGAGAGTATCCCAGAAAGATCCCTTCATCGGCTTTCTTGTCGAACTTGCCAAGGTATTCCCTATCATTGAGTACAAAGCATTTGCACCCAAAGATGTGAAAATACTTAACATTTGGTCTTCTCTGATTGATGAGCTCATAGGATGTCTTCTGGTGCCTCTTTTTGATGATGGATCAATTTTGGGTGAAGCATGCAGTAGAAATTGCTTCAGCCCAGAAGGTGATGGGCAACTCTGATGAAGCAAGCATGGTCCTTGCTGCTTCCACAAGGGTTCTGTTCCTTCGTTCTACCACTCCATTCTGTTGTGGGGTTCTTGTTGCTGAAAAGTTTTGTGTGAAGCCTTCATTGATGAGGTATTCATCGATTCTAGCATTTTTGAATTCAGTTCCATTGTCGCTTCTAACTTTAATGAGTTTTCGTTGTAGAAGGAGTTGGAGCCGCTTCATCACCCTAATGAGTAGGTCAGGAACATCTGATTTCTTCTTCACAAACTCAAACCAGGTGTATCTGGAGTATTCATCAACAAGTAAAAGTATGTACTTTTTTTCCTGAGAGGCTTTGTGTAGATATGGACCCACAGAGATCAATATGGATCATATCCAAGGGCTTGGTGCATGAGGTTTCTGACTTTGTTCGGTGAGAGGCCCGTTTTAGCTTTCCCATTTCACAGGCTGAACATAGATGATCTTTTTCAAAGTTGAGATCAGGAATCCCCTTGACCAGCTTCTGTTTGGCTAGCTTTCTTAAGACATCAAAATTCAGGTGTGAGAAGTTCTGGTGCCATAGCCAATTTTCATCGCTTTTATGGGATACAAGGCAAAGAGTGTCTTGTCCCTCAGAGGATTGAAAATCTAGAAGATAGAGATTCCCTTCTCTCTTGCCCTTGATAATGGTTTGACCGGGCCTTGTCTCTATGATACAGAAAACTTTGTGGAACCTGACTTCAAGACCCTTGTCGTAGAACTGTCTTATGCTTAGTAAGTTGTGCTTCAAACCTTCAACATAAGCCACTTTGCTGATGGAGATGTTGCCTTTGATGAGACTTCTGAATCCCTTGATAGTTCCTTTGTTGTTGTCTCCAAAAGTGACGGAACCTCCAGATTTTTTGATGAAGAAGGTCAGCTGACTTTTGTCACCAGTCATGTGCCTGGAGCAACCTGAATCCATGTACCATGGTTGCACATGCTGGTCCTGCAAGACAAATTAAGGGGTTTTAGGTACCCATTTCTTAATGGGTCCACGTTTGTTAGTAGGAGATACCACTCTCTTTTCATTACCCTTAGCATTTGCAGGCTTGGGTTTATTAGCATTTCGCTTGCCCTTGGACTTGGGCTTTTTCACGTTCTCATTGGTTTTACCTTTGTAGCGATAAATGTGTTGGGAGAATATGCAGCGATGTGTCAACATGTGATTCCTCAGATTTTGTAAAAGAGCTAAACATTGACAATTATTATACTTTGGGCATGAATGTCTAACGTTCTTTTTATTTGATGAAAATAAAGAAGTAAATACAGGGGATGTAAATCCGGTCCTAGCATCGGTTGTTTTTACAAACTTCCTATCTAGTTCAGATTTTTTATTTGAAGAGCTCTTTGTCTTTACTTCTTTTCTCCTGAGGAAGGACTGCTTTTCTTCATCTGGACGAGAGGAAAAATGGTGGTTAGTTTTCTCAGAGGCAGGGTACTTATGTTTTTGCTCACGAGTAAACTTAATGAACTTAGAAGATATGCTAGGACCTTTTGATTTATCGTTGGCAGATTTAATATCTCTCAGTTTTCCTTTTCCTTTGTCCGAAGATTTCATCGATGGAGGAATACCAGAATTCATTGGGGGTTTGAAGTTTAAAGCTTCTTATTCTCAATGATCTTTGGTGAGTCACAGACTATCTCTTCTTCAGATTCGTAATCTTGAAAGTCTCTTGCTGATTTCTCGAAATCAAAATTGGCATGGATGTTTGTGGGAGGTGTGGGTTCAGAGGTTGATGCTTCAGAGCGATTTGCTTGAGGTTCCATCGATTCTGACTTAGATGAACTTTCAGTTTTACTTGGATGGTTCATCGATTCATCAGCTGATGGTTCCTTATTAGGATTCTCCTTTTCATCAACAGTACTTGCTAATGAAGTGGAATTGACAACCAGAGACTCTGGTTTGACCATAGGGTTTACATCGGTCTCTGATTTGGAGGTGTCATTCCTTTCATCAGAATTCTTACATGTACTGCTCTTGTACACCACATTTTCAAAATTCTGTCTTAAAACGACAGTTTTTCCATCGACTTTAACTCTTTTAAAATTTGCTTTTGGTTTTGGGATAAAGTCGGGTTTTTGAATGCATCCAAGTTTGAAAGTGGATTCAAGGGTAAATTTCTTTGATTCGATGAAGGAGTCCAATTCATTGAATCCAATCCCTTGAGTATCCGTTTGACCATATAACTTCTCATACATATCTTGGGCATCCTTGTATTTCTACATCAGAAGTTCATTGGTTTGAAGCTTCTAATGAAGAATCTCCCTTTTCTTTTGAAAGAAATCTTTGAGAGCTACTGAGATGAGTCTCTCTGCCTCAAATTCTTTTAAGGCCTTAGTTTTCTTTTCTAAGTCTTTGGTTACTCGCTTGTTTATTTCCAGAAGTTTTTTTTCCTCTGATTTTTTAAGGGCGGAGATGCGAGTCTTTTCTTTCATCAAATTAGCTTTTTCTTCTGTTAGAAGATCAGTTTCTCTTTTGTAGAAACTGGCTTCTTTTTCCGCTTTAAGTCTTTCAGATTTTTCAAAGCTTAACTTTTCTTTTAGTTTTAAAAAGTCCTCTTAAAGCTTTATTACCGTTAACTCTAGCTCAGATGGAGCCGAGTTGGTTTTATTGAAAGTAGACTCACATACCTGGTCATCAGTGATAGAGGCAGATTTTGCATTGAATGTGGCCATCAGACAGATGAGTGTTTTGTCTTCTTCATCGAATGAAGAATCAGACACCCAGTTTTCTTTCTCAGCCATTAGGCTTCGCTCTGTAGGATTGTACTTGTATTTATTCTTGTAATAGTCAGCATCCTTTACCAGTCGTCCTCTACATTCTTTGGAAAAATGACCGATTTTTTCGCACCTGAAGCAGCGGAGGTCATTTTTCCTTCCATCTTTGTCCTTTTTCTTCTCCTCTCGTCTATCTTCTCTTCTTTCTTCTCTGTCTTCTCTTCCATCTCTTCAGTCTTCCCTCTGATGAAATTTAGATGGCTTCCTTTCATAGGATGGCTGGTACCTTTCCCTCTTGAACTCTCTCCGTTCATAGGATTTCTTGATGAACTTTTTCTGGAACTGCTTTGTAATCAAGGCCAGAGATTTGGCAAAGGCTTTGATATCATCATCTGATTCAGATGTTTCATCTTCAGATTCTGATTCCCCCACCAGTGCTTTCTTTCCTTTCTTCTTGTGGTCTCTGGTGGAGGTCCTTGAAACTTCCTTTTCTTCAGCTACTAGAGCCAGCGGTCCACAGATGGACACCTTTTTCATCATGATGTCATTCTCTTGTGCAACAAGCGTTCCGTATACGTCATGGAGTGACCAGCCGTCTAAGTCCTTATTTGCTTGAAGGGACATTGACAGCTGTGTCCATTCATCGCCGAGACTTTTAAGGAATAAAACATTATTTTCTTCCTTTGTTCTGGAGATATCATTTCGACGACATTGATTAATCAATGTGTTGAAACGATCGTATGTCTTCTGAATCGGTTCATCAGAAAGAGCCTTGAAGTTGGTGTATTTGTTGAGACATTGGGCTCTATGATTCTTCTTTGTTTTTGCCCCTCCTTCCAATTGTCTTGCCAGCTCATCCCATAGTTCCTTGGCTGTGGAACATGCATCAAGGGATTGGAAGATTTCATTGGGTATGGCCATGATATTTAGTCTTTTGGCCTTTTTGTCGGTCTCAACCCGCTCTATGTCGTCTTCATCCCAATTCTTCTCATCCATGGGCATGTAGTAGGCAGGAATTTCAGCTGTAGTATTTGTTTCTGGGACTCTTGGAACAAGAGTCTGTGGAACATAGTGACCTTTCATGACAGATCGCAGAAGGTTTCTATCCATTCCTTCCAGAAAATTCACCATCCGTAGTACTATTCTCTTTGAAGAGTTGAAGGTTTGGCGAGGGAACCAACACTATAGGCAGAATTCCAGTTGGCCATTAAGATTTTTAGAAGAGAGAAAATTTACGTTTTAGAGAAGATATTTTTGTGAAAAACGTAAATTGGGAGATTTTTGATGATCGTTTGATTGGAAAAACAATCAATTGGCTCTGATACCAATTGTTGATCCTAGATCTCTCAATAACACTAATAATCAAGTTAAGATTAACCAAATTATAGTGTTTGAA
The DNA here is from genome assembly GCF_001531365.2 of Cynara cardunculus var. scolymus. NCBI lineage: Eukaryota > Viridiplantae > Streptophyta > Magnoliopsida > Asterales > Asteraceae > Cynara > Cynara cardunculus. The sequence continues at coordinate 43,401,527 of NC_037529.1, forward strand.
TGAACAAAATGATGAACACTCAAGAATAATATATGAACATTCAAAGAATAATCTTGAGTGCCAAAGATTTCACTTTATTCAATAATTATGTAAAAACGTAAAGCGTCTAAAATTACAATAGGCCTAACCACCTATTTATACTAGTAATATAATGAAAAGATAACTATCTAGTGAGACTGTTTAGCTAATCTTCTACTAATAGATAAAGCTTATCTATAACAAGGATAAACATTAAAAGAAGATAAACTTTGTTGAGTTCAGCTGTTGATTGATCATATCCAGCTGTCTTCCATGGATAATTAGTTCAACAATTATATTATTTTTGTTAATGTAAAACTATATGAACACAACTATATACATATGAACCATTGTGTCAAATACGAACAAAAAATCGACATATATATGAACTTTGGTTGCATATCATTTATAAATACAATATGAACATAATAAAAATAACTGCTATACGAAAGGAAATAAATAAAAAAACATGTATGAACACGATATGAACACGATATGAACAGCTTGTGAACAATAATTCCTTCATTATAAACATATTCAGGAGCGATCATTTGTCAATTGGAGTTTTATACATGCATTGCATCCACGTCATTTAAGGTTCACCCCTTGTTCTTATATGTTTCTGGTCTTATGTGGTTGTTCACCCCTTGTTCATATCGTGTGCACCCTTGTTCATATCGTATAAAATATATGAACACAAAACCCCGACGCTATGAACACCGGGTGCAAACACTTACACAAATATAAAGATTTGGTATCAAGCTTAAAGAATAACACTTGTGTTCATATGATAGAAGTAACATAAAAACGATGGTTTATGATTCATACAAGTCGGTAATATGACAATATRAAAATGAGTCGTGCATGTACTTCCATTTGAACATGTGAATTAGATACGTATTAATAATTAAAGAAAAAAGTTATCAACACAATATTAACTACAAAAAACACAACACATCATAATAAACATAATTTCGATTAAAACGAGTTTAATAAAATATTAATTCATTACCAAGACATTCGCTTTGGTTAATTTCTTCACTTCCCCAACTCGAACTCCGATTGTCACCATAAACCATTTTAATCTTCTCAATGTTGTCGATTTTTTTTTCAATGTGTTTATCCATAATAGCTTGAACGATACCAAAAATTTTACTACCGTGTTTCCTCCACGAATCAAAAACTCATAAAACAATAAAAATGGAAGATCAAAAATAAAAAATTAAATAAAAATATCAATATTATATATGTATATTTTTAGGAATTTTATGATTTTGTAACTCCTCTTTAATGGTATGGGAGTTAGATAGCAAATGAAATGACTCAATTACCCTTGACATTAAATTGTGAACATGATAGATGCCTAATAGAAGAATGGATTGTGATTGGTTGACATGGTTTGCAAAGTTAACACAAAA
>NC_037529.1:43403450-43418061 GCF_001531365.2 Cynara cardunculus var. scolymus
AGAGAGAGAGAGAGAGGAGCGTTCAAATAAAAACCACTCAATTTGTACAAACCGTGAAAACCTCATTCAACCAATTATAATTTTTCATTTTGTTCATTTTTTTGTAATTATGAGAGATTGATTAACCATTTTTATTTTGTAGGGTGTTAATCATGGATATTATCATCTTCATTATTTTAATTTTAAAGAAATACATGAAACAGTTTCATTAAAATGTCATTAAATATTATATGAAACAATTTCATAATCATATATGGAACAAATTCAACAAAACAATATTATATGAAACAATTTCACAAGATTAAACAATTTCATGAAAAAATTTCATAAGATTAAAAAAATGAAATCGACGTATGAGTGTGGTTTGTACGGTTTGTACAAATGAGAGTGGTTTTCATCTGATCGCTCCTATATATATATATTTATATATATATATATGTATATATATATTTATATATATATATATGTATATATATATTTATATATATATATATGTATATATATATATATATATATATATATGTATATAGAGAGAGAGAGAGAGAGAGAGCTTGGTTCAAATACTAACCAAGAAATTTGTGTTAACTATACTAACCAAGACTAACCAATCATATTCCATCTTTACTTTATGTTCAAATGTAACTCACATATTAAATGCAAGGGTGATTAGGTAATTTGACCTTTATGTAACTCCCTAATAATTAATTGGGAGTTACAAATCTTAAAGATCTCACTTATTGATGATGAGGTAATTCTGAATTTTATCTTCATACGTGTTCATGATTGTGATTTTCAAGTGATGTTCTTCATATAATGATATTGGTTTTGTAAGTGTAAAATATTTCCATGTCGTCCGAGTAATATGGATAATCCTATTGTAAATCATATTGACAACAATGGAAATGACAAAGTTAAAATCGGATACGACTACGATCGGAATTCGAATTCCGATGATGAAGAAGACGATCAAAGCGTTCCTATTTGTAAGTGATTAGTATGACATTTCATTTTGTTTATATGAACAGCTATTACTTTTGTGAACTATTAACTATTCTTGCAAATATAGTTGACTACGTTGAACATCCATTGCATATTCTGGTACTGCATATGTTCAGGGATTAATTTACTTGATAGAGAAAGAGATATGAACATATTACAAGACATAGGGACATACATTAACACATAAACACATATTAAACTGCACAAATCAAATAGATATAGATGTTATGAATCATTAGTGGGCAGCTGTATGAAATGCATTAGATTTTCATATCGACACACATGAACAATTACATCACATATCAAGAGATACTGAGACATAAGGACACACACAACATTTGAACACATAGCGAATGCAGTATATGTTCATGTCGATACATATGCACAACATCATATTCCATGAATATGAACAGGATCTTTGGGTAGTATGTGATGTCGTTGTTCATATCGATGCATATGCACAACGAGATCACATGAACATGAACAGGCTAGGGACACACATTAACACATAAACACATATGAAACTGCACAGATGAAATAGATATAGATGTTATGATTCATTAGTGGTCAGATGTATGAAATGCAGTAGATTTTCATATCGATACACATGAACAATTACATCACATGTCAAGATATACTAAGACATAAGGACACACACAACATATGAACACATAGCAAATGCAGTATATGTTCATGTCGATACATATGCACAACGACATCACATGAATATAAACAGGATCTTTGGGTAGTATGTGATGTCGTTGTTCATATTGATACATATGCACAACAAGATCACATGAACATGAATAGGCTTCGTGATTCATGTGAACAGCGCTATGTTGATATGTATACTGTGTTTTTATATGCGTTGTTTGAGGATGTACACAAGCTGTTCACCTGAATCACAATACACTATCTTAAGTGACTACGTCCACTATCCATCACAGATGCTATATTAGCTTATTCCTTTGTGTTACATCCATTTCTAGGTGTTTTAACTGCCTACACCATTTTAAGATAATGTAATGAAAAATCACTTCTTCAAATGGTTAGCTGCACACAGATTTTTTACACAAACTAGAAGAGAATCATCATATACGCACACAAACAGAACCGGTTAATACGTGTGAACCTGTATATCTGGGCACAAACTTCATTTGATGCCACTTGTGCATACATGCTCATGTCTTCACACATATTACAATTATGAATTTACGGGTGTTGTTCATTGTGTTAACATGTCACTTAACTCAATACGACAGCAGTTCATTTTTTTGCATGAAATCATATTTTATCTGGTTGCATATCCCACCATAGTCTGCTTCTTAATCTACTAGTTGTTAGATCATCATACAATGTGTAGGGTCATATATTTGCGAGTTTGTAGTGTTACTTGACAACCACTTCATTGAGCAGATACTAACATCACAGTGTTATGTGATAGTGAAGCACTAAGATTTGTTTGTTACGTTGCTGGACGTGGAAACATTGATATCAACGTGCGGTAGCTACATACCTAACATGTCTAATTCATGTAGATTAATGATATTTTTATTTAGTATTGTTCACAAGCGGCATCAACATATGTTATAGTTGCTATTTCTAGACATCATTAATAATTTCATATGTTCGACATATCAAATAAGATATATATTTCATGTTGTTGTGCGTTTCACTATATCCACCTGGTTGTTGCCCTTTAACACTACAGTCATGTTATACAAACTTTAATCTCAAAGACTAACTACTTGTTTTCCATCAGGTCTTGATAATATAACTTCTTCACAACACCAAATTGATTATGATATAGGCGAGAGTTCAGAAGGAATAAAGTTTTTCATCCCAAAGGTTGATGACGCGCTTAAGCCAAAGACCAACGCACAATATGCATCTATAAATGAGGTTGAAAAGATGTACAGGGCTTACGCGGACAATGTCAGCTTTGATGTTCGTATTCATCCAAAAAAACGAACAAGCACGGCGACATTCAAACTAGGTGGTTAGTCTGCAGCAGGGAGGGAAAACCAAAAAAAGGACTTTGATTCGTTGGAGATGCATCCTGGTGAGATGAGATACCGCAATACGAACCTCAAACGGTGTGGTTGTACTGCATGTATAAAACTACATTTGACGAAGGATAGGGCTTGTTACGACATATATGAGTTTGTTGAGGCACATAACCATGCATTGTTCAATGTTAACGATCGTCGCTTCTCTCTGAAGAATAGACAGATGAAGTATACATATTTCAAAACTGTACTAAATAGCTCGAGTTACAAAGTTGGTGCGAGAAGGGCTCGCCATATTCAAACCGCATTGAATGGAGGATTTGAGCATACTCGAATTTTTGAAATTAACTTCAAGAATTTCAAGAGGGATGTTGTTGCTTGTGTTGGGAATAAGGACGTGAAGATGTTGATCAATAAACTATCAAACAGATGGGATATTGTCCCTAGTTTTTTTTCGAATATAAGAGCAATGAACATGAGTTGACCGCAATTTTCTGGGCAATGAAGTTGCTCGAATTAACTACAAAGATTGCGGTGATGTCATATCGTTTTACGGGACCTTTCGCACTAACAAGTAAGATTCCCAGGTGCAATACAGTTCTTGCAGTTCATAATGCTTTGATATTTTTTACGGGCATATGACGTGGATACAAATAGGTATGCATAATATTTGATATGTATTTCAGGCATACAATGATTTTCGTTCCTTTCTTGGTTGTTGACAATCATAAGGTGTCCGTTGTTGTCATATCCGCTCTAATAAGTGGCGAGACAATTGAGAACTTTACATGGGTTCTAAAGGCTTTTCTAAAATGTCATGAGAAGCAACCAGTGTTCGTGATTACAGACCAATGTTTCCGATGGTGTTCACGGAAGCCAAGCATAGATTATGTATGTGGCACATTATGAAGAAGGTGCCTTCAAAGGTAATTATTATATATTGAATTTTATTATATTTAAATGAGGTTTCCGTGTTATTCGTTCATTTGGTGAAGCCTTATACACGCAGGTTAGTGTCGCCCTAAATCAAGATCCTATGTTCAATAAAGTTATCAACAACCTCTTATGGAACATACATATTGGCCCAACGGAGTTCGAGAGTCGTTGGCATGAGCTGATAGATCAATACAATCTAGGTGGGGATACTTGGTTCACAGAGATGTATGAAATCCGACACTCATGGATTCTTGCTCATTATAAGGACACGCCGATGTCTGGGCTAATGAAAACAACCTCAAGATCTGAGAGTTCAAATTCGTATATTAACATATAGAAATCATTCTGGTTTGATTTGGTTCAATTCCTTAATAATTACGACGTAGCTATAGAGAAACAAATATACAGACAATTTGTTCACGAAACAGTGACGAGAACCACTAACCCAAAGTTTGTTACTCCATTGCGTTTAGAGAGTCATGCATCAAGCATATACAGCCGAAACGTGTTCTTTGACATCCAAAAGGAAATAAATAAGGCTGTTTGGTTTTGTGCTATTGAGACCGTCGAATGTCGAGATGATTTCAAGTCATTTATGATAAGCCACAAGACCAAGAAATCATCTGACAACATCACGTATCTGGTATCATATCCCTAACTCACAACACAATGGGTACTATGTTATTTAATTTTATCTTTTACTATTGTTGTTTGTACCCTTCTTTCACGATAGGTGTGTCGTAATTACTCAACAAACACAGTCGAATGTGATTGCAACCTATTTACGCCGAACGGGTATCTTTGTCGTCGCGCGTTCAAGGTACTGATAAACGACAAAGTTGAATGCATTCTGGAAAAATACATCCTATGTCGCTGGAAACGACAATTAGTTCCAGTACAGATACAATTCGCAAGAGTTTGTTATGGGGAGGTTGATGCCGAGAAAGATAAGTGTATAATTGATGTATATTCCAAGGTTGACGACATAATAAGCATCGCCCGCAATGAAAAATCTATATTGGCTAGATTGGGGCGTAACCTCGACAAATTCATGGTTAATATAGAAAAGGAAGTTCCATACGAAGACCCATCCCAACATAAATTGGATGCGATTAGGGATCATCCAGGTGTTTCCATACCTGATGAGGTGGACATTCTACCACCATCTGGAATAAGGAACAAGGGTTGTGGCACTGGCAAGAGGCTGGTAAGTGTATCTGAGAAAAATACAGACTAATAGCAAAAATGCAAATCGAAAATGTGCAACGTGTTGACAACGTAGTGGCCACGACTCACGTAATTGCCCATAATTGATAGATTAGCTAGCATTCAATTACTTAGAATTTGTTATCTTTTCAGTGTTAGTTGTTACTGTCAAACTAACGTACGTTCGTGTGACATCGTCGTCTAGGTTGTTGTTGATTTCGGTTAAATGCTTTTTATTAAGGCTATTGGTTATGCCGTTTAGTGTTCTCGATGTGTTATGTGTCATTCAGGATGTGTTTTTTGATATATCAAATTATGATTCCACCGTGTACGTGACACCATGTATAACCTTCCTGTCCCGGTGGCACGAAGGACGAATAGTTGACATGAACATACATACTTTCATCAACCTTTCGAGATGAAAGTTTATATAGTTAGACGAATGAACATCTACTAATATGCCACAAGTACTCAGGTATTGACAGTAATTGTATCTTTAAACAAAAGGGTTGGAACGCACATGAATAGCACGGCTATCTCCGGAGGCAACCAACCAATTCTTACCCGAAAATTCAGCAATAAAGTGTTATCCTATCAAAAAAACGATATACTGTCTAGTTGCAAGGGCTTTCATCGATTACAAATCGTAATGCCAGATTGTTCCATTGTTGCACACTGCAATCACAAAACAATTATTGAAAGAGTCACTTTTACGATGTATGAAAATGTGGATAAACATAGATTACGAGATTGGAACACATATGCGACATAAAACAAAGACACATCTTGTTTCATCCAGATTAATGTTGCACAACTTCATATCTTGGTAGTCTTATTTAGCAACGCGTGATTAATTGTTGAATGGCGTACGAAATAGTTGAGACCGAAGCAAGCATTTTATGGAACTATTAAAATCCAAAAACACGCAAAGTACCATTAGTTTAAAGGGGTTTATAATGATAAGGTACAAAATCTTGGTTATATGGTTATAAGGCATATGAATTTAGATAGAAAATTAGAACCAGATTTAAATTACTAAGCAACAAATCGTTCAGACGTTTTACGCACAAACGTATGTATCTATAGCAATTAGAGTATATTATTAGCCGTCTTGTTCCAGATGTTTTATATATGTTGATGTCATATGATCAAATTAGATTACATGACCACAAAATAGACACTATTGAACATAAAAATGCTCATATACGTAATGAAGAAGATGAACACCCTTACCTGTAGCACAAGCACTACCCATGAATCATTTAAAGTTCTTGTACTTGTATGCCCCAGACCAATCCATGAAACAAGATAACTGGTAAGGTTAGCACAACTGAACTCAAGATCATAAGGTCAGTAACTAAATACATACACAAAGCACGTATTTTTTTAAGATTATGAATCATACATAGTGCTACCGTAAAATACATATTACCTGACGATGTCATAATATGACATGCTTTCTATAACCCATTTAACCCCAAACGTCGTGGTGGACAATGGGTTCAATTGATTATTGAACATGGAAAAAAATTGTCTATGTGCGACCTGACCGGACATGTGTGACCATGTTGGTGTTCACGTGAACGTCTTGCGTACATCAATGTGTGGTCAAACTGTTATGTATATCAAAACATACACAAAATATTCATGAATTCAAAGACATACTTCATTTCAAAAAAACAATATGTAAGTTCATATCCATAAAATGTTTCCCTAACATAACTGAAGTAGAGGATCAAGTTCAAAATAAAAACTAGAAATATGATAATGTCAACACCAACTACATATTCCATCTACCCTTTCCCCCGACCTACACGTGTAGCCCCACGTTTATTGTTCGCATTGTACGACGTCTCTATTGTAATGAATCGCTCTACATCTGTTATGATCGCACTCTTTCTGATGTTCTCCTCACTGAGTAGGAGTTTCGAGCAGTACTTAGTCCGTAGATCCTTTAGTTGCCTTTTTTGCTTCGTGCTCTCTGTATAAAGACCACAGTCCTATTTCCCTCCGTCGCCTCCAAAGTAGGTTTCCATATGTCGCATCAACATCACACCATAGTCGACCGAACTTTCATGGGACTGCCACCTGCTCCTGGTCCATTTCAGCAAATATTTTACAGCCTCGTGTCCCTCTCTCATTAGATGCATAATCATCATGTCTTGCTGCATAAATCATAAAGATAACAAGTTAGTTATGGTACATATTGTGCATACAGAATATAAGGAATAATAAAGTATACTAACCAAAGATACAGTACTAGATCCATAGATATCATCAATCGTGCCATCATGATCCGTAGAGTCAATGATCACGATGGAGGGGTGCTTTAGATCAAATACTACCATGTAATATAATGAATCTTCTACAATCGGGAAGAATATCTGTATTCATAAATATGTAAGCTAGTTGTTACTATTTCAATACGCTTTCCTTTATTGTACGTTATTCTTCCTAACAAACATAATACGTACCAGGTCAATGTTGCGCATACTAATCAGCCCTTTATCATTGATTGTGTAGCTTGATATGTTATTTTTGAAACTCTCGTACCTTTGGTGAACATCCAAAGATTGATCTCTCATGATACGATCCATCTGCGCACAAGCGATGTATTTAGTTTCAATTAAAGAAGATGGTCATGCTTTATCGCTATGACATAAACAGTATATTTAAATCATGTTAGCGAAACGTATGTCGGATAGAAATAGCATCTCGGAGAGTCATGGATCCGTAATCTTTCTTCTCGGTTGAGAACCATTGACCATCCGTCCAAAACATCTCTGCAAACCCCAGACTGGGCTACAAGTGATTGCATTGCTTTCCGTGTAAGTGTTCGTCCATCCGGTGTCACGAAGACGGGCTCACTGCGTATTTACATTCAAAATATTATGATAATGAGTCATAACAAATATATTTGTTACAAAAAAATATTATAGATTTGAAAGATATGACTTAGATGATTCCTCCGATCCCTCTCAATATCCATTCTTGTAACTTACATTCATCACTAGCTACATCGAACATGACAGCCCGTGTAACTTAAGGTGAACGTAACTTAAAACTCAGCTTGGGATCCCTCTTTCCCAATGTAGGCAGCAGATACTCCTGTATTGCTACTGCCTTTGAACTATCCACAACAGCAACGACTTGTTTATCCGATGGACTTAACCCCAAATCAAAGGATGGTGGCTCGATGTCTCCAAACGAAACAATTGGCTGCTCACTATTTCCTGGCGTATACTTCACTGCATCTACAATGCCTCGCTTACACATCTTTCTAGTCCGAGTTTCAGATTGATCAATACCCCTATTCCGGAAACTTCCAACCTTTTCCACCGGTGATTGGAATGATGGCATCTTGAACTTTTCCATATGAGCGGACTGTGTCGAGCACATATTGTATCCTGTTAGTTGCATGGACTTCTCATTCGAAGCCCTATCAACCTCAGCAATCACCGTTGGACTTGTCCAGAATTGAGACAACGGGGACAATAAGTCAGCATCAGATATGATCGCCACCTTAAGAGGTGTTACCTCAACAAGAGCCAAAGTGGGAATGTGACCCGTCATTGGGGGTGTAGCATCTGCAGTAAGTGGATGATTGCTCATGTACCGTTGGCTCTGTTGGTCAGGTCTCCCATTTGCTCCCTTTGAATATGCTTACTAATTTATACTTGAATTCTTCAAATTCAACGTCACCCGGGAAGCGTTCAATAAACGATTGTAGCATCATATCTGCCTCCACTCTTCTGGTACACAAATCATCAATTTTTCCCCATATTTCTAATGCATTCCTGGAAAAAAAATGGTCAAACTATTAAAAAACAAACAATATATGCCTTGTGTATTAAAAACATTAACATCCAACTTTATGCTATATATGCTATGAACTAATAATGACTATTTATTTTGTTATCATGCCGATTTCTTTTTAAAGTTACGAACGTAAAGTAAGTCTCAAGCCAAGTTAGGTGGGCATTGACACAAAATAATGACCAACATAATCTTCATTAAGTGGTAATTTTAGTGTCATAAAACAATTTTGGTGTAATTACGGTTTGACTATGGACCGTATAGGTCAATAGACAAACATAATTCAAGATGGAACGTGCGGAGTGCACACACAGCTATATTGACCTATCACTTCCGCACGCCATAAGTTACAGGTCTGGGAATTATGCCCACTTATGGGATCACAGAGGTTGCACCAGTGTCGGTGGTCCCGATATTTTATGAAAATTATTACTTAAGAAACATAAGTTTGTAGACAATTAAAATAAAATCCAGCAATTTTAAAATCTAGTGCTTTGGAGAATAAGTACGAATTCAAGGGTATAGTGCATTACATGAAAAAGCTTTTCACATAAAAAATGTCAAACTTACAGCATCTAATCCAGCTTCCATTATATGTCAATCTTACCCACTAGTATAAAAGTTTATACGGTTACCTCCTTAGTCATTCCCTCATCCTTTTCTTGATTACGCTGACTTGATTCTTCCATGTCATTTGTTGTTATACTCGCTTCAACATGCTTGTCAACCGATGCATGCTCGATGGTCGGCACATGTTTAAATTGAGTGTATCCTAGTCCACCACCTCTAATCTCAAACTCTTGCCTTTTCCGCAGCAGATCCATCGTCCAAGCCCTCAAAGGAGGTGTTCCGTTTTCGACTTGAAGGCGTTCACATGTTGTTGAATGGACATAAAGTAACTGCAAAAGATGAATAAAGTAGTTGGCACTTACACCTTTTGGATAAAGTATATTGATATGTATTGAACTTGTTACTTACCGTTAAACACGTTAAGGGGCTTGCGTAAAAGGATATAATGTTTTCCCTATTCCAACATCTTTTACTTGTCGTTATGCAGTCATAAATGTACTTACACCAATCAATCTTTGGAATAATATCTATGCTTTGAAGGCGAGTCAAGAAAAGCAAGTTGCAAATACCAACTCGGCTGCATTCCGCGAGCTTATTGATCACTATCACCAGGAAACTCAACTTAAACATGGCTCCTGCGTCAGCTAATTTATGCACAACGTTCATAACATCCTTAGGCCTCATCCGGTCCTTGTTGAATTGCTTTCGCCATGCCGTAGTCATGTCATCAAGCCACGAGGATTGCTCAACCGAATTCAAATCTATCCCCCCCATTGGCAGCCCTAGCACCTCATGTATGGATTCGACTGTTATTGGGATTGCACCGTCGTTCATCCTAATGTTCATAGCAGCTACATTTAACATATCCACAACGTAAAACCCCAATTTCGTAGGAATACCATCCACCATCATATCTAGCAAAGAGTCGAAGCCCATGTCTTTGATAGTTGCTCTTTGGGCAGAGGTTAGGCACTTAGCTATCTCGTACAAAGTCTTCGGGGAAGTCATTGTTCTAATGCCCAAAGTCGTATCCTTTCCATCATTCTGTTCATTAATTGCTTCCTTGTCGTGGCCAACTGAACTTCTTATGTCCTTACGTGTGACTCGGGTATCTGCCTTAAATTCAGGTTGTTCGACGAGTTGGAAATTATTATCACACTCCATCCCTGCGTTCATGAACAATTTTCTCATCAAAATTAGAAGACTCAAGCAATGGATGCTTATATCGACGTTAGGGTTGTTTGTTAAAAGTTAATTTTACAACTGAACCCTATCAAGTAAGGTTTTCCATTCGGATATATAGATTTAGGTAAAGCAACTATTTTATCTTTGTAATTAACAAAAATTTAGTATAAATGTAAATGAATAGTAAAGCATGTATTCAACGAAAAAACCTTGGGTGGGTTGCAGATTATATCGATTGTTTTTCTGTATCAACTGATTGAAAAATGCAATATAAAGGTGCTATGTGAGGAATCTTCACGCTTACATGTCAGTGGATGTCCTTTTAAAGTGTACAAGTTAAAACTTCATAGGTAGAGGAAAGCATGGCTTTTGAATTTACACGTATGTTCATTCCACAAAGAACTGTTCACACATTACAGCCAAAAAATTGTAAAGACAACACATGCACAAACTTGAAGTTATTGGAAACCTTTAATAAATTACCAAATCATGCTTACTTAATCGAATGTAAACTACTAATTTTTATGACGCACATGTTATCACCACACAATAAAACTAACACATTACAATCAAAACATTGAAAAGTGAAAACGTGAACATTTTTTAATTTATAGAGATTTTTATACTCTGTATCACATAACCGATCGAACTAACAACTTCATACGTCGACTGTGTACGATTCCACATGTCAAATGCAGTCAAATATTACACGCATGTTCATTGAGAATGAAAAACTTACACATTACATAGAACATGTATATACCAGAAAACCAATGAATATGGAAAGGGTGTTCAAGAAAAAAGGTCCATGTAGAGATAAATATCCAAACAAAACCACATTTTGAGATAGGTTGTATGGACAAAATTAGTAAAAGCCATAATAAAAGGGTAAAATAACAAATTTCATTTCAAACATGTCAAAAAGCTAGATAGCTTTTTGTACTTGTAAAACCAATGAATTTCTATTGTGACATCCGTCATTTTTGGAGCGTCAGGTAAGCACCTTTAGAGGGGTTTCTATATTTAGATTTATATTTTATTAGGATCTAGTCATGTTGATTATAAGTCATCTAGCTTAGTTCCCAAATATAGTTCAGAGAACCTTGTTTCGACGGGTAGCTGATAAAGTTAATTTATGTAATGCCAAATATACTAAAAATGCTCCAAATATAATAAAGTTGATATTATATGTCCAAATTAAAATATAAGTCTCATTTGAATGTTCAAAAAATTTTCCCAAAAATGTGGAACTTTGATTTAATAATATTTTTATCAATATTTGACAAATTGTCTTTTGTTATAATTTAAATGGGCTTTATTTTGGTTTAAAAGAAAAAATAAAAAGAAAATTATTGGACTTGGGCCTTAAGAGGCCAGCCCATTTTCTTTCTTTAAAATGCACATATAAATACCCCACATTCTTTGATAACTCTCATTTCCAATCCTCATTTTTGCATAAACCTTTCCTCAACCTAATCTCTTTCTCTCTCTCTAAATCAAACCCTCCAGCCAAGTTCATCTTCAAGCATCTTTAGAAATCTGTCAATCTTGAAGAATATCCAAGATTTCAAGAAAAAAGTATTATACTAGTTATCTTATCTTTATAAAATAACAAAGATTCTCATTTTTCTACACCTACTTCTCGTTCTTGTAGTTAAAATTTCTAGAGAATGCAAAAGGGGAGATTATACATCAAAGACATGAAAATTTCTTCAAAAGGATGATAATCTATGATCCACAATCTTCGAACTCTAAGAAAGTGGGAGAAAACCACATTGCATGTGGAATTTAATCATGAAAAGATGTATTTTGAAAGCTGACAGATTCTGTTAGCACTTGTGTCGACTGTATCTTTCAAAATAAAAGTCCAAATGTTCTGATTTTTCTTCTAAAACTTACTTTAATGAGTTATCTTTCTAATTCAACTGGTCTCACTCAAAAATATTACGTTTTGAGCTTTCAAGTTCTTGATACAAGATTATGTTGCAAAAAGAGCATTGCTGACAGAATCTTGCATGCATCTTAAATCGGTCATATCTTCTTCAAAACTCATTGAAAATGGGTGATTCTTTTTCTGGAAGTTATCCTTTTGTGTTAGCTTTAAAATAAAGTTAAAATCACTTTAAAATGATGAGTTTAGACCCTCCAAATGACCGTCACTCCAAGAGTATGCAATATGTCTTGGGGACTGTGTCACTCAAAGTTGTAGGGTATTAATGAGTGCCTTAAACCCATCCAAAATTCTTGATATTTGGGAAAAATCTGTTTAACTCATTATTGTGAATGATATAAAAATTTGGTTAAAAATGACTCTTGGAATGTTCCTTTTTACAGTGATTTGTGAGACCAAAAAAATTCCAGAGACAGAATCTGCATTCTGTCCAAATATCAGCCTTTTGTGCAAAGGACTTTGATTTTAAAATATATAATTTATGGCCTATTTTTAGAGCAGATAATGTAAGTATCAACTTTAATTCAAAAAAACTCATTGGCATTACATAGGATATAATTTGACTTTATCTATATCGAGACCCGTTAGGTGATCTAATTATTGGTTTTCGGACTGTTTAGGAAGGTTAGGGCGGACGTTTAGTGCTTCAAACGTCATGTCCTTGGATATTCATCGACAAACTTGTAAGTTTTCACGTCCCCACTTTTAATGCTTTTTGTTTATTTAAACTGGGGGAAAAGCATGAAGTTATGCAAATTATTCTGTTTATTTATAAAACTGTTGGACTAAAGAACTGTTTAGTCAAGATTTGTTTATGCTAGGACTAAAGAACTGTTTAGTCAAGATTTGTTTATGTCATGAAATATTGACGGTTTTGYACTATGATATAAATGCTAAATTGATGTACTTGGGAGTATGTTTCCAAATAAAGTCGCCGTCCGTAAACGCTACTTGTTAACTCGGGCGTGTCCCTGGGCCGTGGTAATTGTGGATAGCCGCTATTGTGTTGACAGTCCCACCCAGAAAGGGGTGCACATTACCTATGTTTTTATTAGTCTAATCATGTGGAATTTGGACCACCGCTGAATTAGTAGTATTACGAAGTCTGGGACCTAAGTGAGTGTACGGGCTACTTATGGTCGTTCGTAAAATAATGGGGCACATTAGTCAGGAAAGGCTCAGTAGCGTCTCAAGTTTTAAGCATCGTTACAGATTTACATTTATCGGGTGCGAGTTTATGTATAGGTTTGCAAGAAATGATTTATGCATTGTAATGTTTTGTGCATATGAAAACCCGTGAACTTGCCAACTCTTTGTAGTTGACCTTGTTTTATGTTTCATGCTTTTTAGGATTTAAGTAATAAATGAAGCTTTTGGAGCATATATGTGGCGATACCGATTAAGTTCCTTTTTGAAGTTTTTGTAAAATAAGTATTCTATCCACTTGGTTATGGATGTTAAATTCGAACTTTTGTAAAACTTGAATGGTGTTATTTATTATCTGCTGTTGTGACTAGCTTACTTGTTACATTTCGTGTTTCCGCTTTAACGGGGTGTGACAGATTTGGTATTTGAGCATCGGTTATAGAGAACACTGGTTTTTCCTTAAAAACCACAAACTATAACCAAATATTTTCAGAACAGTTTTCAAGTGATTTAAAAATATTCTTATATATATACAAAGTGGGTCACATTATTTTATGTCAATTAAACAAAGCCTGATCACCTATATTTAATTTACATATAATAGAGAATTCAATCGGTTGTATTAAAAATATATATGTATATATATGCTCCAAAAGAGAAATTGGTGTGAAAAGCATGATTGTGTATGTGTGTTGCATAATTTATGAATATCCATTGCCCTAGACCAACCTGAGGCGAGGAATTAGAAATTCCTTATATTGTTAAGTGTTCATGTTGAACCAGAAGCGCTGGT
>NC_037529.1:43418432-43424946 GCF_001531365.2 Cynara cardunculus var. scolymus
AGAAGCGCTGGTTAGAAGGACCAGAGGCGATGGAATAGAAATTTCTTACATTGTTAAGTGTTCATGTTTAACCAGAGGTGCTGGTTAGAAGGACCAGAGGTGAGGGATTAGAAATTCCTTATATTGCTAAGTGTCCATGTTGAACCAGAGGTGCTTGTTAGAAGGACCAGAGGCGATGGATTAGAAATTCTTTATATTGTTAAGTGACGATGTTGAACCAGAAGTGCTGGTTAAAAGGACCAGATGCGATGGATTAGAAATCTCCTTATATTGCTAAGTATGTGGAACCAGAGGACCGATGGACGAGAAATCCATTATTTTCTAAGTATAGATATTGAACCAGCGGTCGATGAAATAGAATTCCATTGGTTTGCTTAGTATGTATGTGGAACCAGAGGACCGATGGACGAGAAAACCATTACTTTTCTAAGTATGTAAGTTGAAACAGAGGACCGATGAACTAGAACCCAAATATTTTCTAAGTCTGGTAGTGCAACCAGAGGCTCTGGTAATGCAACCAGAGGCTCTGGTAATGCAACGCTATCCAGAGGCTCTGGTAATGCAACGCTATCCAGAGGCTCTAGCTTAATTGCCACCCTTAGCCTTGCTTAGAAGCTTCTGTTATAACACTAAGCATTTATAGATGGTACATTTCGTAATTAAGATTGCTAATATCGCAGATCCTTATGGCATCATCTGCTCCTATTGAATATTCGGCAGACGAATCCGGTTATGTGGTTCGCCGAACCAGAAGGAGCTCATCCATCAATGAAGAGGTAGACCCTTATGAGCATGAGGACACAGCAACTAGCGAGCCACCTGCTTCACCACCAGCATCCATATGGCCCCCATCAGAGCCAGTACCCGATATCCCACCTCAAACCTTTCATGGTCCAAGGATTAGAGTCACGCCTAGGAAAAGTGTTCCACTACCTCGGCGAGTGACTTTTGAAAATTCCACTAGAGTTAGAGGGGAGTCATCACAACCACAGCATTGGAGCAGGACCTCTTTAGTAGTGACCAGAGTACCTGCAATCCTACACTCAGGGCATGAATCTGGCTGAACGAGAGTGGGTGCGGAGAATCGCATCAGATACTCAAACTCACCAGACCCGACTGGGATATCACCACCACATTTTGAACAACCTATCTGATGTGATGGAAATGCACCACCAGAGTATGATGAGAACCTCGGATGCCGTTATTGCTGCGAGACGGGAGATTAGGAGATTGTACAAGTGTTTGGTGGTGAGTGGGATGATGATGTTGATGCTAGGAATGCTGATTGGTTGGGTGTAGTTCTAGAAATGTTGACTAGTCATAGGTTATTTGCTCTTTTGCATAGAAAGCCAAGATCTTGTTTTGGTGGGTTGTAATCAACTACGAATCTATGATGTCTTTTGAGAAATGCTTATCTACATCAAGTTATGGTTGAATATAAGATTATTCTGTTAGGTTATATAAATGCTTGAATGTTATCCATACGATGAATATCCTTTGCATCATTTAGATGACTGGAAGTTATTACCCTTGATATTGCCATGAAAATGACGAAATTTCCCTTCTGACTTAGGCCTTAGAAAATGCCGCCAAGAAGAGAAAACCCTGAAGTTGCACGACTCGTATCAGAACAACTATTGGCTGCACTCCTGTTGGACCGATCTAGGGAACCGCCCACGTGATATTGTCCGCTTTGGGTTTGACCAACCCCTCACGGCTTTAAAATGCGTCACTGGTAGGAGTAAGACTCCCACTTCCTTATAAGGAAGTCGAATCCCCCTAGCCTCACCGATGTGGGATGCTCCTGCATTGCTACAGGAGCGTTGGRTTTAAGAATCGCGGATTTGACCGGCTCGAGGGAACGATGAGTTTTTTGGACCCAACATTCCCCCCCCCCATATTGGTGCGGCCTTAGCTCTGATACCAATTGTTGGACCGATCTAGGGAACCGCCCACGTGATATTGTCCGCTTTGGGTTTGACCAACCCCTCACAGCTTTAAAACGCGTCACTGGTAGGAGTAAGACTCCCACTTCCTTATAAGGAAGTCGAATCCCCCTAGCCTCACCAATGTGGGATGCTCCTGCATTGCTACAAGAGCGTTGGGTTTTAATAATCGCGGATTTGACTGGCTCGAGGGAACGATGAGTTTTTTGGACCCAACAACTCCCCAACATTGTCAGCCAGGTAACCGCAGGACTAAATGCTAACCAATCAACCAATTTTGAGCCTAGAACACCCCGGGAATACACCTATAAATCCTTCAGATCCTGCAACCCAAAGGAAGTCCATGGAAATGAGGGGGCTGTAGGATTATTGACTTAGATAGAGAATATGGAATCTGTCCTCCATATCAGTAAACGCACAGAAGCAAACAAAGTAGAATATGCTGCATGTTTACTACAAGGGTGAGCGTTGACATGGTGGAACGCATTAGTTCAGACTAGGGGTCGGGAATCTACCAACCAACTTTCATGGCAGGAGTTTAAGAAATTACTTAAGGATGAATACTGTCCAAGAAGTGAACTCCAAAAGTTGGAAATGGAGTTATGGAACCATGAGATGAAAGGGGAAAACATAGCGGCATATACTGCTCGATTCCATGAGCTAGCAAATTTAGTGCCACATCTGGTGACACCCGAGGAAGTTCGAATCGAGAGATATATTTGGGGATTGTCTCCAAAGATTCAAGGAAATATCACTTCGGCAAACCCAAAGACCCTTCAGGAAGCAATAGACATTGCAACCAAGCTCACAAATAATGCTGTTCGGTCCGGAGAATTCGCCAAAGGAAAGAGAAATATGGAGGAGCATGGGAACCAAAGACCTGGGGGAAGGTTTGACAGGAACAAGAAAGTAGTAGGAAATTTTGGGGTACAGACCTAGGTGGTAAACCAATGAAGCAAGTCTAAGTGCAATAAATGCAAATATTCGCATTGGGGGAACTGCATCATTTGTCAAAGATGTCACAGAGGGGGTCATTCCGCAAAGGATTGCCGAAAGCGATTGTGTTTTGCTTGTGGGAGTCCAAACCATATGAGAAATGTTTGCCCAAAGAGAAAACAAGGAACAAATGCTAACCAAGCCCGACCAACCAATCAAGGAAACCCAAAAAGTCAAGCATGGGGCCGAGCATTTGAGATTGGAGCAAAGGAAGCTAGGCATGATCCCAATGTGGTTACAGGTACATTTCTCTTGAAAATTGAATTTGCATCGGTATTATTTGATTCAGGGGCAGATAGAAGTTTTGTATCATTAGATTTTAAGTTGAAGATTGACTTAAAGCCCCAAAGGTTTAAAGAAGTTTATATAATAGAATTTGCCAATGGCCAAGAAATTAAGGTTAGGGACATAATCATGGACGGCACACTAAGTTTAGCCAACAAGGATTTTAGCATAGACCTTATTCCGATTGAGCTAGGAAGTTTTCATATAGTTATAGGCATGGATCGGCTATCCAAAAATAGAGCTGAAATAGTCTGTTCGAAAAAGGTTATCTGAATTCCTCAAGAAGGAAGTGACCCAATTGTAATCCAAGGATACGAGTCAGATCGAAAAATTAAGATAGTATCATGCATGAAGATGCGAAAGTACTTGAAGAAGAATTATGTTGCATTTTTGGTCCATGTAGTCCGGGAGTTTCCTAATGTATTTCCTGAGGATTTACCAGGACTACCTCCGCCAAGAAAAGTCGAATTCTCTATCGACTTAATTCCTGGAGCAGCCCCAGTGGCAAAAGCACCATATCGATTGGCCCCATCAGAAATGCAAGAATTGTCAGGACAACTCCAAGAATTATTGGATAAAGGATTCGTAAGACCTAGTTTCTCACCATGGGGTGCACCGGTTCTATTCGTCAAAAAGAAAAATGGGTCAATGCGAATGTGCATTGATTATAGGGAACTTAATAAGTTGACCATCAAGAATAGATACCCTCTTCCTAGAATCGATGATTTGTTCGATCAACTTCAAGGTGATGTATACTTTTCAAAGATCGATCTACGATCCGGATATCATCAAGTGAGAATTCGAGAAGAGGACACCCCCAAAACAGCATTCAAGACCCAGTACGGTCATTACGAATTTTTGGTTATGCCATTCGGGCTAACCAATGCACCGGCAGTCTTTATGGATCTGATGAATAGTGTTTGCAGGCCATACCTGGATAAATTTGTAATCGTTTTCATAGACGACATACTAATTTATTCACGTAGTAAGAAGGATCATGAGCAACACTTGAGWATGATATTAGAACTACTTAGGGACCAGAAATTGTACGAAAAATTCTCCAAATGCGAATTATGGATTCGGGAAGTACAATTTCTTGGTCACGTGGTTAATGAAAAAGGGATTCAGTTAGATCCTGCAAAGATTGAGGCCATTAAGAAATGGGAAGCCCCAAGAACCCCGACGGAAATTCGTCAATTTCTTGGTTTGGTAGGCTACTATCGGCGATTCATTGCTAATTTTTCAAAAATTGTGCAACCTCTCACAGCCTTAACTCAGAAAGACAAGAAGTTTGTTTGGGGAGAAAAACAAGAAGAGGCATTCAAGACTCTTAAGAATAAGCTATGTAATGCACCTATTTTATCTTCATTAGAAGGTTCAGAAAACCTTGTGGTATATTGTGAGGCATCACATCAAGGCTTAGGATGCGTACTAATGCAAAAAGATAAGGTCATTGCATATGCCTCAAGGCAACTCAAAGTGCACGAGAAGAACTATACTACGCATGACCTAGAATTGGGAGCCGTAATATTTGCACTTAAGATTTGGAGACACTACCTTTATGGTACCAAGTGCACTGTGTTCACTGATCACAAAAGCCTTCAACACATTTTCAATCAGAAAATGTTAAATATGAGGCAAAGAAGATGGGTTGAACTGCTTAGTGATTACGACTGTGAAATCAAGTATCATCCCGATGAAGCAAATGTGGTAGCCGATGCTCTGAGTAGGAAGGAAAGAGTGAAACCAACAAGGGTCAAGGCTTTGGGAGAAATAGTAAACACCAGTCTGAAGGCACAAATTTTCGAGGATCAAAAGGAAGCATTAAAGAAGGAGAATTTGAAGAATGAGACCCTACACCACATAGAGACTAAGCTTCAGTTGAAATCAGATGGAGTGTATTACTTGGGAGATAAGGTTTGGATACCTATGATTGGTAATCTTAAATCCATAATTTTGGATGAAGTCCATCGATCAAAATACTCAGTCCACCCGGGAGCGGATAAGATTATATGTAATAGTCTGGTTATTATTTCGGTTATATATATATATATATGTGATATGCATGTGTATGATATATATGTGTTTAAAGTGTGTGTGTGGATAATATTATAAAGAAWAGAGGGGGAGTCGGCTAGTGAGCCGCCCCTCACTTCTTCTTTGATTGTGTTGGTATAAATAGTTTTTTTTGGTGAAAAGAAACACACACATACACATACTTTGATTTGAGAACTCTCTGAAGATTCTAAAGTTTGCACATCAGGAAGAGGAAAAGATATCAAAAAGTTTTGATTCTCATTTCTAAAAGGTGAGTGTWTAGAGCTTTGAATATGAATTGCTTATATATAATCTGATAAGCATTTTAGAACTGGTTATTGTGAATTCAAATGCATTTTATGTTGTTTCTTGAGTAATCCGGCTAAGAGGTGTCCAGATTGTAATCCGGATACATAAACCGTTTAAGCTTTGTCCGGATATTGTCTAAACCGGACAAGTGGTGACCGGATTATGTTTTAAACCGGCCAAGAGGTGACCGGATATCTTTTAAACCGGACCAGAGGTGACCGGTTAATGTGTAAACCGTTTAGAGGATCAAAGTGTTTATATTGATCGGATTGCTAAACCGGACAAAGATCGTTTCAAAGTGTTTTGACCGGATTTCTAAACCGCAGAAAGAGTTGGTTTATTTTCAAAGTATGTTGTCCGGACTTCTAATCCGAACAAGTCTGACCGGACTTCATATCCAGATGAAAAGAGTTTGTTTATGGGAAATGTTTTTGAAATGATTTATTGAGCAGCGTAACTGCGATAGCGGTGTAACCGAGAGTGAGATGGCGGTGTAACTGCGAGAGTGATATAATAGCGGTGTAACCGCGAGAATGATATAATGGGCGGTGTAACCACGAGTGAGATGGCGGTGTAATCGTGAGAGTGATATAATGGCGGTGTAACCGCGAAAGTGATATAATGGCGGTGTAACCGCGAGAGTGATATTATGAGCAGTGTAACTGCGAGGGAGATGGCGGTGTAACCGTGAGAGTGAGATGGCAGTGTAACCGTGAGAGTGATATAATGGCGATATAACCGCGAGAGTGATATAATGGCGGTGTAACCGCGAGTGAGAAAGAGATAAGAAAATGAGATGGCGGTGTAATCCGCGAGAAATATAAATATACTTATGTTTCGGAACAGGTTTGATTCTAAACTGAATGTTTGGAATATATATTGTTGTATGAGATTATACACTCACTAGACCTTTTGGTCTAATGCTCAGATGTTGGATTAAC
>NC_037529.1:43426318-43427806 GCF_001531365.2 Cynara cardunculus var. scolymus
CAGTTCGAAAGTTGGAAGATGATTTCCTTCGTCTTGAACAAGGAAACATGTCGGTCCACCAGTATACAGAAGTTTTCATGGAACAATCTAGGTTTGCTAAAGCCTATATTATTTCTGAAAACAGTAGGGTGAGAAAGTATATATGGGGATTGGAGTCGAATCTTTAGAAATATGTCATATCCAGAAATCCGACAACATTTCAGGCGGCAATTGATGCTGCTGAAATACTGGAACAAGATATTAACCGACAACCGCAAGAAAGGGTTGGAGAGAAAAGAAAGGGGGAAGTTAACATTACTRATTTCCGTAGACCRAGGTTTATGGAAAATGTGAACCGACCACTCTTAAGGTTTAATGATAAGGCTTGTACCCGATGTCATAAAATACATCAGGGAAATTGTAATACAGAATCTCAGGTATGCTTTAAATGTCAGGAACCTGGACATATAGCTCAAGATTGTCGGATGATGCGAAGATGTTATATTTGTAATTCACCCCAACATATAAGTACTGATTGTCTGCAAGCAAAGAATAGAGGGTTTGGTTTTACTAGAGGTCGGGGATCTGGATATTCTGGGGGTCGAGGATCTGGGTACGTGCCAACAGGTCATGGCCAAGGGGATAATCGTGTTAGTCCAAGTGGACGGGGAGGAATAAGACAGATAGACTCTAATGCAAAGGGAAGAGCCTTTCAAATGACAAGAGGTGAGGCAGAAGAGCACCCTGAAGTGGTGACATGTACATTCCTTGTTAATTCAGTATGTACCAAAGTTTTATTTGATTCAGGTGCAAATTGTTCTTTTGTGTCACCATCATTTGTTAACTGTGCACATTTAAAATCTAAAGCGTTGAGTGAGGATCTAATTGTGGAAACAGCAAATGATAGTGAGGTTTTGGTAAAGGAAAGAATTGATGATTGTGTTATAAGTATAGAAGGATGTGAAGTACCTATACATTTATTTCCTTTGCCTCTAAGAGAATTTGATGTGATTATAGGTATGGATTGGTTAGCTGAAAACCAAGCCAATATAGTCTGTAATGAGAAAATGATTCATATAGACCTACCTGAGAAAGGAAGGGTTGTGATATATGGAGATAAGCGTGATCGTTACTCTAGTCTAATTTCAGTTTTGAAGGCTAGGAAGTATGTACAGAAAGGATGTGCTAGTTTTCTTGCATATGCTATAGATGTGAAGAAAGAGAAGGGAAAGATGGGGGATATTTCAGTTGTAAGGGAATTTGCTGAGGTATTTCCGAAAGATTTGATAAATTTACCTCCGGATCAAATGATAGACTTTCAGATTGAATTAATCCCTGGAGCAACACCTGTTGCGCGTGCACCATATCGATTAGCTCCTTCTGAGTTAAAGGAATTAATGTCTCAATTGAAAGAACTATTAGATAAAGGTTTTATCAGACCAAGTACTTCTCCGTGGGGTGCACTAGTGTTGTTTGTGAAAAAGAAGGATGGATCAATGAGAATGTGCA
>NC_037529.1:43434706-43444326 GCF_001531365.2 Cynara cardunculus var. scolymus
CATTTTGATAGTTCATGTTTTGTAATAATACTATTTTAGTATTATGAGAATGATGATGTGAATTATATGTATTTGTAATATGAGGGTTGTTACATTATAACACCCAACAAGTTGGATGAATAAGAGCGAAAGTATAAAACGAGACTCGGAAACTAGCAATAAAAAAAGTTACACCCAACAAGAGGTGATAGCAAAGCGTTTACATAACAAATACCGAGAAGATAAATAACAACCTACTAATCTAGGTTTTTCTACAACTAGATTATAGACGGGTGTTTCTATCAATCTCCAAAAGTACAACATCTTCATCCGTAACGCTCAAAAGTAAYAAGGCTTTACTACAAAAGAGCCTCKTCACGTACCAACGCTCCTCTCAACCCATTTTGGCCCCACCGCTAAAGGAACCTGATAAACAAACCATATCAAAGAAGTGTTAGGATTACGCCTAGTGAGTTCAATTAATAACGCAAAGAAAACGGGGAAGCCTTGAAATATARTTTCCATAAATTGCCGCCACTATATAAAAAAAAGCTAAATCGAAATATTATAAAGAGAAGTCCAAAACATTCGATGATAACGGGGGAGACCCGATTTACCGTTGATTATGACAGACACAAAGTAAGTCGTAAGTCAACGTTATAGAGCATCACTTATAGGTTTAAAACCATCGACATCAACCTAAACCAGTCCTTTAGTCAATCGTGATCTTACGCTCTTTATCTCGGAAATTACACAATAATCACAATTCCTATTTCCGAGTGGTAGTGAGAGGATGATTTGGAGGTTACATAATAATCACAATGCCTACCACCAACTTACACCATCCCTCACACAAGGTGTAAAAGAACAACTTTCAATACAAAAATTCACCACATTTCGATCAATTACTAGGAAAAATTAAGGTTAGGTATACATATGCATGAAATGTTAATCCAACACCGASAYTGTACATGAGTCCGCCATTTGGGRGGAATAATCCACTACCTACCCTTAWCGATTACTAGATTTATACTATAAGAGTAATKGGGTCTCCTAACATAAGACACCTTAGAGTTTTTAAMATACAAGAAATTATAAATAGCATCATTTATCAATGTTTCCCCTTTCGAGTTATACTCAAGTTCTTATGATTCTCTAATTGGTTTTCACATTAATTCTCTCCTTGAATTAAAATTTCTTAGGCAAGTATTACAGTTTTCATCATTTGAGTAAGTTTTCAAGCCCTTTTATACGAATAACATCTATGTAGCATGTTAAGGGACCGAGTCTAAGCCTATAGCATTTTGGAGAGTAAAAACACATAACGGGATAGGATGAACTCACTATGCAAGGTGGGTGACGCCGCAGCTCTAAACAATCGCTCCTGCTGCTGCTGTGTTCGGAAGGATGCGGAAAGAAAAACACAGCGAAGGTTGCTGTTTACTGTGCACGCACGATGAGCAAATGAATAAACGGCACAGCGGTGCCTGCTGTTTGTTGACTGTTGAGGGCGGGGTGACACAGCAGCAGTCTGCTGCTGTCTAAGGCGGTACGGCAGCGTYTGTTGCTGCCTAGAGTGGTCCTGACGGCTTCCGATTCGGTCCCCTTCACGCACAGCAGGCTCAGCCTTTCCTTCACAAAGCAGCCATGGCTGTGTGCTATCTCGCGGTCTGTTTCCTCCATCACACAGCAGCTACAGGTGTGTCCTTCACATAGCTCCATCTTCACACAGCAGCCACGGCTGTGTGCTGTCTCGTGGCTTGGTTCCTTATTCGCACAACAGGCACGGCTTGATAATGTCTGCGGTTTGGCCTCTCCTTCACACAGCAGCCACGGTCTGGTGATGGTCTGCGGTTTGGCCTCTCCTTCACATACACAGCCATGGCCTTGGGTTGATCTACGGTACAGCCTGAAGAGGAGTGGAGACAGCAGGTTGCAGAGGCTTCCACAGGTAGATTAAGTTTCTTTTTCTCAACCAAACGTCCGATTACCAAGCTCCACCATTATCATCATCTTCTCTCCCTCAAAACTTATTCTCCCAAGGTAATCTAAATAGAGGGGTAAGGACCTTCAGGGAAAGGGAGAACCCATAAGGAGAAAAGGTAAAATTGGTCAAGAGGAAGGAGGGTAGTACAACTCAGGACGTTAGCAGGTACCCCCCCCCCTTAAAGTCATTATGACTACCTATAGACTAAAGGAGGTTGCAAGGTACACTTATAAAATCATATCTATATATATATATATATATCTTTATATATAGAAGGAGGAGAGAATTCAATTTCAGCAAGAGGAGGCTAAGGGCACAAAATAGATCAAAGTTTTAGAGAATAAATAAATAAAATAAAAGAAAAAAAGAAAAAAACTGGGGTGTTACAATCCTCCCCCCTTGGGTTCAATTTCGTCCCCGAAATTTCAATCACTAGAAAAGTTGAGGGTAGCGTCTCTTTAAATCCTCTTCTGCTTCCCAGGTTACGTTTGATCCACGGTGATGCTTCCATTTTATTTTAACCATGACAATCTCCTTGTGCCTCAACATCTTGATCTTTCTTTCTAAGATGGCTTCCGGTTCTTCAATGCATCGGTTGTTCTCGTCCACACGAATTTCCGAAAGTGGAATGACGCTTTCCTCTTCCGCCAAACACCTTCGAAGATAACATACATGGAAAGTGTTATGGATTCCGGCCATTTCTGGAGGCAATTCCAGCTTATAAGCTTGAAGTCCTACCCTTGCCAGGACTTTAAACGGTCCAAGAAATCGGGGACTTAGCTTCCCGCGCTTTCCGAAACGGATAATACCTTTCCAAGGTGACACCTTAAGCATTACGCGGTCGCCCACTCGAAATTCTATAGGTCAGCTCTTCTTTTCTGCATAACTCTTTTGCCGATCTTGAGCCGCCTTTATGCGTTCCCGAATACATTTTACCTTGTCAGCCGTTTCTTGGACGATCTCGGGACCAGCAAATTGTTTCTCACCCGCTTCTAGCCAACACACTGGAGTTCAACATTTTCGTCCATACAACGCCTCAAACGGTGCCATCCCTATGCTGGAATGATAACTATTGTTGTAGGCGAACTCCACCAGGGGTAGGTGAGAATCCCAATTCCCGCCAAAATCGAAAACACAAGATCTAAGCATGTCCTCAAGGGTCTGAATGGTTCGTTCGCTTTGACCATCGGTCTGAGGATGGTAAGCTGTACTCAATTTCACCCTTGTTCCCAACTCTCTCTGCAAGCTGCTCCAGAAATGGGATGTGAATCGGCAATCTCGGTCCGATACTATAGACAACGGTATACCGTGTCTTGAGACTACTTCATCGATGTATAACTTGGCAAGTTTCTCCATGGGCAACGTTTCACGCATTGCTAAGAAGTGAGCTCTATTTGTCAGCCGATCAACCACTACCCAAATCCTATCATGGTTTCTTAAGGTCTTCGGCAGTTTGGTCACGAAGTCCATTGTAATATGCTCCCACTTCCATTCGGGAATTTCAAGGATTGGAGGCTCCCATAAGGTCGTTGGTGCTCTGCCTTCACTTGCAAACATGTCACGCACCTCTCTACGTAACGAGCCACATCTAGCTTCATAACGGGCCACCAACATGTCAATTTCAAATCTCGGTACATCTTGGTGCTACCCGGGTGAATGGAGTATTTGGACTTGTGCGCATCTTCTAGCAACAGTTCGCGATTTCCCCAACCTTAGGTACCCATATACGACCTTGAAACAACTTCAAGCCACGACCATCTTCCGTAAGGAGTATGTGCTGTCTCACCATAATCTCGCTCCTGAGATTCTCCTCCAAAAGTGCTTCAGACTGTGCCACTTTGATTTGATCGATTAGACTGGACATTACATCGATCCTGGTAAGCACGACTTTCGTCCCACTACCGTACTCCTTTCGGCTCAGGGCCTCCGCCACTACATTCGCCTTGCCCGGGTGGTACAGCAACTCACAATCGTAGTCTTTGAGTAGTTCGAGCCAACGTTGTTGTCTCATGTTTAGTTCTTTTTGATCGAAAATGTACTTCAATATTTTATGATCAGTGAAAAGCGTGCACTTGGTACCATAGAGATAATGCCGCCAAAGTTTTAAGGCGAACACCACTGCCGCTAGCTCCAAGTCGTGGGTGGGGTAATTCTTCTCGTGGTCCTTGAGTTGCCTTGATGCATATGCTATCACTCTTCCTCTTTGCATTAAGACGCAACCCAACCCCATTTTTGAGGCATCGCTGAAGACTACAAAATCTTCGGATCCTTCTGGTAAGGAGAGAATCGGGGATTCACATAGCTTCCTTTGGAGAGTTCTAAAAGCATCTTCTTGCTTCTCTGTCCAGATAAACTTCACATTTTTCCTAGTTAAAGCCGTTAAGGAAGAAGCGACCTTGGAGAAGTCTTGGATGAATCTTCTGTAATAACCCGCCAAGCCCAAGAAACTTCGAATCTCCGATGGGYTCTTTGGTGGTTCCCAGTTCATCATTGCCTCGATTTTGGATGGGTCCACCTTCACCCCGTCTCGAGTGACAACGTGGCCCAAGAATTGGACCTCTTTTAGCCAAAAGTCGCACTTGGAGAATTTGGCATACAACTTCTTTTTTCTTAACACTTCGAGAACTTCGCGAAGGTGTTGTTCATGATCCGACTCGTCCTTGGAATAGATGAGTATGTCGTCAATGAACACTATCACTGACTTATCAAGGAATGGTTGGCACTCGGTTCATCAAATCCATGAACACTGCTGGCACGTTCGTCAGACCGAAAGGCATGACCAGGAATTCATAGTGCCCGTAACGAATTCTAAAGGCAGTTTTCATCACGTCACTTTCTCTTACTCGCACTTGGTGATACCCCAAACGGAGGTCGATCTTTGAGAAGCAACTCGCTCCTTGTAGTTGATCAAAAAGGTCGTCGATTCTAGGAAGGGGATATTTGTTCTTCACGGTCGCCTTATTGAGTTCTCTGTAATCGATACACATCTGCATGGTGCCATCCTTCTTCTTTACAAATAAGACTGGGGCTCCCCACAGCGACGAACTCGGTCTAACAAATCCCTTCTTAAGAAGGTCTTGTAATTGTGACATCAACTCTTGCATTTCGGATGGCGCCAGGCGGTATGGGGCTCTAGCAATAGGAGCAGTTCCCGGCACAAGGTCAATTTGGAATTCCACTTGCCTATCGGGGGGTAGACCGGATAAATCCTCAGGAAATACGTCAAGAAATTCGTTGACCACTTTCACCTCTTCAATCACTCTTTCCTCTATTTTAGTACCCAATACGTATGCGAAGAACGAGGGACACCCTTTAGCTAAGCATTTGCGCACCTTTGCAACCGATAAGAGCATTACATTTTCCTGCTTCCTTTCTCCGTAAACTAGCATTTTGTTCCCGTCCGGTAATGGAATTCAAATCAATTTCTTAGAACATACGATTTCTGCTTGATTCTTCGCTAACTAGTCCATCCCAATTATGATGTCAAAACCGCCGATAGTCATGGGTATAAGATCTATCGGAGTTTTCTTTCCCTCGATTTCCAAAGCGCAATCCCTAACGATCTCACGCACTATAACTCTACTACCATTTGCTACTTCTACAATCAGGGCATCCTCAAGTGTACTAGGGGGCATGCACAAATGTTGATAAAAGGCATTGGACACAAAAGAACATGAAGCACCCGAATCGAAAAACACATGCGCAGGTACGGAGTTAACAAGGAACGTACCCGACACCACATCCGTTGATGATTTAGCTTCATCTGCTGTCATCTGAAAGGCTCGGCCGGCTGCTCTCGGAGCATTTTCTTTTCTTGTCTGACCCCCTTCCGCCTACAATTTCGGGTAATCATTCTTGAAGTGGCTTGGTTCTCCGCATCCAAAACATATGGGTCCCTTGATTGAACACTCATATCGTGTGTGGCCTGTCTTCCCGCACTTAAAGCATTTGGTGGGGGTAGGATTGGTGCTACACGGGCCATGATGTTTGTTGAGACACTTGGGACACCATCTTGTTTCTTGATTGAGGTGGACCCCGCGATTGCTATTGCCAAAGTGGTTTGGCTTTTTGTTGGGTGCGTAGGGTCCTTCCCACTTCCTCTTCTCCCCACTCGACACTCTTTCTTCCCTTCTCTTAGCGTAAACTGATTCCAAGACTTTGGCTTCTTCAATCACGTCCCTGAGGGTGGATGCTCTTGAATTCCTAACCATTACCATCATGTCAGTAGGTAGCCCTTAAGGTAGGCTTTCATCTTGTCTTTCTCCGTTGGGGCCACGTGTCCCACCAAGTTTAGCTTTTCCAAAAAAAGTCGAGTGTAGTCTCTTACCGTTAGATTTCCTTTTTTTAAGGTTTGGAACTCCTCCTCTATGCGGTCCATCTCTTGTTCGCTGCAATACTCTTCCATTACTTTTCCCTTGAAGGTGGTCCAACTCATCTTGGTCAATTCGGTGGCCTCGATGGTTGAGACCACAATATTCCACCAGGTAAGGGTTGCACCCCTCAGCATCTGGGAGCCGAACTTCACCTTTTGCCCTTCTTCACAGTCACAAACCCGGAAGGCTTGCTCGATCTCTCGGAGCCAATTCATGCAAGTTACGGGGTCGTCCGACCCTACAAATTCTGGTGGTTTGCAACATACGAAGGCCTTGTAGGAGCAAACTCTATCCATCTGTCTTGCCTCAATCGTTGCCATTTCCTGGGTCGGAATTCCATTTTTAGTGCCCCCGGATCCCACATTAGTTACGTTTTCGGCAACCGCTTCGTGCTTACAGTGGTTATCGTCTCTATCTTCCAACAATTTCATAAAGAATTCTTGTTGTTGAGTCATGGCTCTGTTCATAGCGTTCATCATTGTACTCACTATCCTTGACTCCGGGGTCTCTTCYTCCAACAGGGGGTTAGAGGTGGCAAGGTCAACACGGGGAGCATGATCAACTCTTCCGTCCAAATTGCTTTGCCTCGGATGAACTCTTGCGGTGGTGGTCAGAGGTGGTTGATCCGCGGTAGATTCAGTCACCGCTTGGCCTTCTGGTGAGGTATCTCGTCTATTCCGAGTATTCACCATGACGTCTGCTTGTACAAGAGAGTGATGGAGAGTTAGGATAGAGGAGAATGAATACATAACTAACATAAATACGGTACCGACACAATCATAATCTTCGTAATAACAGTGAGTCTAAGCATGCTCATGCAACAACTTACTCAAAATAGCATTAGCTAAGTGAAATTTTGAATAGGTCATACATAAGGATCCTCAACACCATCACAAGAACTTCATGATTTATACAAATCCGCTAACCCCAAAGCTCCCCTATCTTAACAGTCTCTACCCATAGCTCACGAATTAATGCTTACAATCTCAACTTAAGTCTAGGCGTCTTAGTTCCTCACCTAGTTCACTTAAACTAAGGCTCTGATACCAACTTATAACACCCAACAAGTTGGATGAATAAGAGCGAAAGTATAAAACGAGACTCGGAAACTAGCAATAAAAAAAATACACCCAACAAGAGGTGATAGCAAACCGTTTACATAACAAATATCGAGAAGATAAATAACAACCTACTAATCTAGGTTTTTCTACAACTAGATTATAGACGGGTGTTTCTATCAATCTCCAAAAGTACAACATCTTCATCCGTAACGCTCAAAAGTAATAAGGCTTTACTACAAAAGAGCCTCTTCACGTACCAACGCTCCTCTCAACCCATTTTGGCCCCACCGCTAAAGGAACCTGATAAACAAACCATATCAAAGAAGTGTTAGGCTTACGCCTAGTGAGTTCAATTAATAACGCAAAGAAAACGGGGAAGCCTTGAAATACAATTTCCATAAATTGCCGCCACTATATAAAAAAAAGCTAAATCGAAATATTATAAAGAGGAGTCCAAAACATTCGATGATAACGGGGGAGACCCGATTTACCGTTGATTATGACAGACACAAAGTAAGTTGTAAGTCAACGTTATAGAGCATCACTTATAGGTTTAAAACCATCGACATCAACCTAAACCAGTCCTTTAGTCGATCGTGATCTTACGCTCTTTATCTCGGAAATTACACAATAATCACAATGCCTATTTCCGAGTGGTAGTGAGAGGATGATTTGGAGGTTACATAATAATCACAATGCCTACCACCAACTTACAACATCCCTCACACAAGGTGTAAAAGAACAACTTTCAATACAAAAATTCACCACATTTCGATCAATTACTAGGAAAAATTAGGGTTAGATATACATATGCATGAAATGTTAATCCAACACCGACACTGTACATGAGTCCGCCATTTGGGAGGAATAATCCACTACCTACCCTTAACGATTACTAGATTTATACTATAAGAGTAATTGGGTCTCCTAACATAAGACACCTTAGAGTTTTTAACATACAAGAAATTATAAATAGCATCATTTATCAATGTTTCCCCTTTCGAGTTATACTCAAGTTCTTATGATTCTCTAATTGGTTTTCACATTAATTCTCTCCTTGAATTAAAATTTCTTAGGCAAGTATTACANCCTTTCGAGTTATACTCAAGTTCTTATGATTCTCTAATTGGTTTTCACATTAATTCTCTCCTTGAATTAAAATTTCTTAGGCAAGTATTACAGTTCTCATCATGACGTTTCTTTTGATGAATAAATGGAAATATTACTTTGTCAATTTCTGGAAATCTTATTTTTACCTTTGGTCTGAACCAGGAAGGATTTATATAAACCAATTATCCAATCATTCCCTTGACTTTCTGGGTTCATATTCATCACTGTACGAATTGGATTCAAGCTTTCCCCAGCCCCTTCTCATCAATGGACTCCTGACGTATACGAAGGAGTGCGATTCATTCGATAAATTCCTACCTCTCTATCTATCTCTGAGATGTTAGGATTTTTCAAAACTCCATGGACATGCAGGAGAGAAATGCTATCCCCACTCGGACCAAGACAGAACTTTTACTTGTTCAAATAACAATTAAGGTGAAGCAGGGTCAGGAACGACGAATCTCTTTATGATAAACAGATTGACCTTTCCAAAAGTTTCTTCTATTTCGCAAAGGTTATCTAGAAGGCGTATTTGGTATTTGGATATTATTTGTATCAATGATTTGGCCAATCATGAATGATTCGTTATGAAACGTTGTAAATAAGAACTATTACTCAACAAAAAATAAGAGCTCAAAGTGGCTCTATTTCATTATATTCCATTGGAATGCCAACAGGCGTCTATTATTGAATTCACCCGGAGTTAATTATACTACCCTTGTTTGGTATACCCAACCCGACCCGGTATTATTAAAAAATAGAGGAAGCAGAACCAAGTCAAGATGAGACGGATCAACCCCTTTTTTTGCGTCAAAGATCTTACCATTTCCGAAGGAACTGGAGTCTTATGGGTATGATTTACCCCCAGAGGGACACCCAATCCGGAATATGAACCATAAAAGAACTCCCATTAAGAGAAAAATGGAACCTCCCGCCGTGTACAAAATAAATTTTGTGGCGAGTAAGTTTTCAAGCCCCTTTATACGAATAACATCTATGTAGCATGTTAAGGGATCGAGTCTAAGCCTATAGCATTTTGGAGAGTAAAAACACATAACGGGATAGGATGAACTCACTATGCAAGGTGGGTGACGCCGCAGCTCTAAACAA
>NC_037529.1:43444996-43447108 GCF_001531365.2 Cynara cardunculus var. scolymus
CATATATATATATATATATATATATCTTCATATATAAAAGGAGGAGACAATTCAATTTAAGCAAGAGGAGGCTAAGGGCACAAAATAGATCAAAGTTTTAGAGAATAAATAAATAAAATAAAAAAAAACTCGGGTGTTACAAAGATGTATAAGGATCTTAAGGAACACTATTGGTGGCCTGGAATGAAGAAAGACATTGCACTATATGTAAACCAGTGTTTAACTTGTGCAATGGTCAAGGCTGAACACCAAAAACCATCTGGTCTACTTCAACAACTCGAGATTCCCCAATGGAAGTGGGAACAAATATCAATGGATTTCATCACAAAGTTGCCCAGAGCGGGGAAAGGACATGATACAATCTGGGTGATTATAGATCGACTGACAAATCAGCTCATTTTCTACCGATCTGAGAAGATTATAAGATGGAGAAGCTGGCTCAAATTTACATAAATGAAATCATTACTCAGCAAGGAGTACCTATCTCCATTATCTCGGATAGGGACAGTCGATTTACGTTAAGATTTTGGCAATCACTTCAAGGAGGGTTGGGTACGCGTCTAGATCTAAGTACTTCATACCACCCTCAAACGGATGGACAGACGGAAAGAACAATCCAGACACTGGAACACATGTTACGCGCATGTGCCATAGATTTTGGTGGAAGCTGGGATATGCACCTTCCGTTAGTCGAATTTGCATACAACAACAGCTATCATGCTAGTATTCAGTATGCGCCTTATGAAGCATTATATGGACACAAGTGCAGATCTCCACTTAGTTGGCTGGAGATTGGCGATCGGCAATTAAATAGACTTGATGTTATCCAGGAGACTACTGACAAGATTGAAATTATCAAAGATCAACTCAAGGCCGCAAGAGATCGCCAGAAAAGTTATGCTGACAACCGAAGGAAACCATTAGAGTTTCAAAAAGGAGATAAAGTACTCTTAAAAGTCTCACCCTGGAAGGGATTAATGCGTTTTGGGAAAAAGGGTAAATTGGGTCCCCGGTATATAGGTCCATTTGAAGTATCTGAGAGAATTAGACCAGTGACATATAAGTTAAAACTGCCACAAGAGCTGAGCGCTATTCATGATACATTTCATGTATCAAATCTCAAAAAGTGCTTAACCGATGAAACACTGGTCATACCATTGGGAGATGTACAAATTAATGATCATCTGTGCTTCGTTGAAAAACCAATAGAAATCATGGATAGAGAAGTCAAGCAGTTGAGGCGTAGTAAAATCCCAATTGTAAAAGTTCATTGGACTTCGAGGCATGGACCGGAATATACGTGGGAAATGGAGGATTTTATGAAAAGCAAGTATCCCCACTTGTTCCCAATCGAGTCCAAGGTTAAGAACTGACAAACGAAATTTCGGGACGAAATTTTTCTGGCATGGGGAGACTGTGACATCCGTCATTTTTGGAGCGTCAGGTAAGCACCTTTAAAGGGGTTTCTATATTTAGATTTATATTTTATTAGGATCTAGTCATGTTGATTAGAAGTCATTGGGCTTAGTTCCCAAATATAGTTTAGAGAACCTTATTTCGAAAGGTAGCTGATAAAGTTAATTTATGTAATGCCAAATATATTAAAAATGCTCCAAATTTAATAAAGTTGATATTATAAGTCCAAATTAAATTATAAGTCTCATTTGAATGTCCAAATAATTTTCCCAAAAATATGGAACTTTGATTTAATAATATTTTTATCAATATTTGACAAATTGTCTTTTGTTATAATTTAAATGGGCTTTATTTTTGTTTAAAAGAAAAATAAAAAAAAATTATTAGACTTGGGCCTTAAGAGGCCAGCCCATTTCCTTTCTTTAAAACTCACATATAAATACCCCACATTATTTGAAAACTCTCATTTCCAATCCTCATTTTTGCATAAACCTTTCATCTCCCTAAACTCTTTCTCTCTCTCTAAATCAAACCCTCCAGCCAAGTTCATCTTCAAGCATCTTTAGAAATCTGTCAATCTTGAAGAATATCCAAGATTTCAAGAAAAAAGTATTATACTAGTTATCTTATCTTTATAAAATAACAAAGATTCTCATTTTTCTACACCTACTTCTCGTTCTTGTAGTTAAAATTTCT
>NC_037529.1:43447208-43448001 GCF_001531365.2 Cynara cardunculus var. scolymus
GCCAGAAAGTTTGTGCCGTTTCAAAGATTTCTGCAACTCTTTATTAAAGCCATGATGGATGCCAATGAAGATATTCCGGCCATATTGAATTCGGAAAAAGGGCCAGCATTCGTTATGACAAGAATTTGACAGCATAAGGAAGTTGAAGATTTGGATTCTATTATGCCTGTTCCACCAGAGTTGATTGCCCTTGCTGATCAGAACGCTCAGTGCGTTATTAGACTATAGGAGAGTGATAGATCCGATAGTTCAGCCAGAACCGGTTGAACTTGCCCAAGGATCACCCCATGTCTTAGCTAAGAGAGATATAGAAGTAAAAGAGAGAGTTCAGGCACAAGGGGTACCTGAACAGGGTATTGAGCTGAGAGAAAATGTAAATGAGAGGGGTGAATTGGTGCGGGGAGCTTCGGATCAGCAACGCAATTTAACTGCCAGAGCTTATCCTTCTTCGGAAGCTACTGAATCAGATAAACGAGCAGATTCTGGTGATGATAACAATGATGATGATGATGATGCAACAAATGCGCAGCATATTGGAACATTTGCTGATGATATTGCTATGATATTCCCTGAATATGCAGCTCAACAACCTTGTCCCAGTCTAAGATCTCTATCGTTTAATGTTGATGACTATGATCGTATTCTTCAAGATATATCTACTGGAGGAGGAGATGAGGGAGTTGAAGTTGAAAAACAAGAGAGTTTGAGAGAAAGGGAAGCAAAAGAACATGGAGAGGGTGTGAGTGGAGCAGAAAAAGAAGTACAAGGTCCTTCCCAAACCGAAACAGTTAGC
>NC_037529.1:43448413-43450301 GCF_001531365.2 Cynara cardunculus var. scolymus
AGTGAACTAGCTGGAACGACCGGAGTGATGTCATTTGACATTTCACGAAGATAGGTCGGAAGTCCTACCAATGCTAACATTACGCCAACATTGAACGTAGGTACAGCAGTTTACTCAACTGTTGTTTCAACTGGTAATCTAAGTGATCTAGGTGTGATTTTACCCGACTTTGTGTCACGGAAATATTTGGACGGCGCCCTAAAGGCTGTTCAAGAAAACTTTGAAGCACAAATCGCTAGCTTGAAGAGGTTATTGAAGGGAAAAGAGCATGTTGTAGAAGAGCTACCATCTGCGCCATCACCACCACCTGTACCAGAACCGTCAGTTCAAGAACAATCGGTGCACGAGCTGAAATCACTTTTATATGCTAAGTTGATGGCTTCCCAAAGCGAAGACGCGGAAGATGCAGACTTGGTTGGTCTTCTCCGTCAACAAATAGATGCTAACCCTATGATTCGAGCCTCAGAGTTTTTGACTTTTCAGGATGTGACTAGTGCTAATTTCTCTAAAGTTAGTCACTTGATCACATCTAATACCCTTGATCTGAAACGTACAATGGATGCTCTTGTCGAAAGGGTGTCTATACTTGAAGAAACTTGCAAGTCTCAAGCCGAATCCCTTAAACGAAGATATGACGATCAGGATGATCCTGATAGTCATGAGGGGGAGAGGAAAAAGCAGAGATTTGCTGAGACATCTCTTCAAGGTACAAGTTTGGGTGAAGAGTCACTACCTCAGGACGTTACTGCTAAAGATTCTGTCCCGAAAACAGTTCGGGAAAGAATAATTGAGGCTGTGATTATTGAAGATGAAGAAGTGGAGGCAAGTCCAATGATCGAGCCAATGGTTGAAAAGACGGCGGACTCCACAGTAGAAACAAGGTTGGTAATGGACTTGTCTGCCAACATAGGATTCAACAGTGCATTCTCTACTACTTTGGGTGGAGAGCGGGATTTTGGAGAAGACGTTGAAAACATTGATGAGTCAACTGGATTGTACTTTGACTTTGAAGCTGATTTAGAAGAAGAAGATCCAGCTTTTCCCATTCAAGGTGATCCTCGGTCTATTCCAGAATCATCAACTGCTGTTCTACCTGATGCGCCTGAAATCAGTGTTCCAAAAGAGACTGTTGATCCTACAGAAATCTTCACAAAGAACTACGTTCCCTTCCATATCAGAGCAAATTTCTTTGGTTATGATCGCGATAGAATCCGAGAGCCATATTTAGAAGATATCTACTTTGGGATTTTTGTTCGGCACAGAAAACTGCTTTGTGCTGACAGAGTTCTAGGAATCCATAAGAAGCCAAAAGATTTTTGAACTGAATATCGTCACCTTCTAAAAGCCAAATGCCAACCAGTTAGTGAAGTCCGTACCAAGCACCGAACTGTAACGATAAAACAGATAGATGCTCAGAAACTTTTGAGAATTTGGTATCCTGTCTTCACTGTTACCAGACAGGATGGCCAGATTTGGAGGTTTAATGAAGCTGAATTCTCGAACTTGTATTTAGATGACCTTCAATACATGTTTATCGAACTCAAAAATATGACAATCAGAAAGGAAGGAGAACTAGTAGCTCTGGAGGCTATCAAAAGATTCATTCGAAGTCATGTAAAGCTGGCAATGGTCATAGATGTACAAATGGGTCTTGAAGACAATCAAYKCATTATYAAYMTCAAAAGACCAAACCAAGATCTTGAAGACATTGACGGCTATCCAGTCTACATGGTTCTTGAAAATCCAGAGTTTGGGGTCATCTACTATGCTCAACTTCAAGTTAAAAAGTTCATGAGGTTCGGCGAGTTGAACAAGTATTCTGACGGTACGATTAAGCTTGTAAGAAGGGCACTGGACTCGAAGAGTGTGATGGACGAAAAGGCTACTG
>NC_037529.1:43450702-43454216 GCF_001531365.2 Cynara cardunculus var. scolymus
TATCTTCTTTCTACTTTGATGTTCATCACAATCTATGAAGATCATACCATGTTTGTATGAAATCTGGACTCATCAGTTTGTTGTCTGAGTTTGTAGAATCCTGTTAAGTCTGTTGTTTGTGTTAAGATTTGTTATCAGTATTGCATTTGTGGTATGTGATTGATTTTTTGTATCCGGCTAATACATTGTCCAGATTCATTGATATCCGATAACTTTCATCTGGATTCATTTAATAATTGTCAAGTGTTGCTTGTTGTTGTTATATCCAGATTGATAATTGTCCATACACGTGATTCATTTGGATAAGAATTGCTTAGTTTGTCATCTTAAATCTAAGTGTACGGAGACACCTTGTCCGGAGACACTTTGTCCGATAGACACCTTGTCCGGAGACACTTTGTTCGATAACCTTCTTGATTCTTGTTTGACTTTGTTGTTCGGAGATATCATCCGGAGACAACATCCGGAGACTCGATCCGAAGACCTTATCCGAATAAGTGGTATTAGTGTGTTGACCATATTCGTGTGAATAAAACTTTTGTTTGTGAATTTTTTCTGATAAAGTCTTCTGAATATTAATTTTTCAATCAAAATCTTGAACCGTGGAGAACCATTTTCTTAAATCAGATAAAATGAGTTCAAAAGAAGAAATGACTATTGGAACAGATACAAAACCACCTGTTCTTTTCAGAGGTGACTACAACCAATGGAGAGATCGTTTTCTGAATTTTATAGAGAGAAAAAAGGAAGGAGATTTGATCATGGAATCACTAATGGATGGTGTTGATCCTCTCTCTCATTGATTTGATGATAATCCCTTTTACCTTACTCGAAGTAATTATGTTTATGTTTTCAGTTCCAGCGATCGTCATTGAGTCTGTTCAGTGATCGCTGAAGAACTTGTAATGTAAATATAATAAGCGACAGCGATACTTCAAGAAGACAAAACTCACACCAAAGAACCTTCAGCAATAGTCGAAGACTGAAACTGAAGATTAGAGATTGGCGAGTACGTGATCCGAAGCGGTATTCAGTGATTACAACCTTGTCTACATATGTGTGAAGACTGCCAAAGCCTTAGTGAACGCTGAAGAGACCTTCAGGTTATTCCAGCATTCAGCGATCAAAGGAAGCTTGTTGAGCATGATTGTTTTTGTATTGTCCTTACACACACAAAGGACAAACCCATACCCTTTCTAAAAGTTAGTACGGTGCGGAGTCAATTAGTTGACTCTATTACCCACCAACTTTGTGAAAGAATGTCTGCTCATGAATAGACTTTTGTACTATTCACTATAGCAAAGGACAAGCCTTCTTCTTAAGGCTTGACACACGTTCTAACCCTACCACGTTGTATTAAATGTGCATTTAATGCAATGGGTATAAATAGATATGTTTTATCTTCATGCAGAGATACTCTTACTCCTCACTCTGAACTTACTTACGCTTAAGTAAAAGAACACACACATCTAAGAACAAATACACTCATCTTCAATAGCAAGTTAGAATCTCTTTGTTGTATTCTAAACAGTTCTTTCGTAGATAGAACTTACTTTCTTGTAAGTCTTTAACAACAAATCTTCTATTTTAAAATTGAAGAGTTTTATGTGTTTGTATTCATCTCCTCCCTTCTACAAAC
This sequence comes from Cynara cardunculus var. scolymus, assembly GCF_001531365.2. NCBI lineage: Eukaryota > Viridiplantae > Streptophyta > Magnoliopsida > Asterales > Asteraceae > Cynara > Cynara cardunculus. Next base: position 43,452,342 of record NC_037529.1, read on the forward strand.
TGTTGTACACATCTTGTAGACTCTAACGGGACCAACAAGTGGTATCAAAGCAGTGTTTTATCTTCTCTAGTTGTTTAGTTGTTTTCTGTATTATATTATCTCTTTCTTTAGATATTTTTATTGCTTTTAAAATGGCTTTAAAAAACACAAACACACACTTTCAAGACAATGGATCTCTTGCCAAACCTCTCTGATTCATCCGAGACAACTTAAGTCTTTGAAAGAATCACATGTCCCTCTTTCTGGAAGGTGTGGATCCTGAAATTCCACACTACATCGAAAATGGACCATATGTACCATTTCTATTTCTTCGGCTGTTCCTGAAACAGCTACGACTGTCGTGATTCCTGAACGGCAGATTCCAAAGCTCCCTCATCAATGGGGCGATGAAGACAAGAAAAAATTAGCTATAGACACTCGTGCTAGGTCTATAATAGCTATGTCTCTTCCTTATGAGGTTTATCACTCTATGATGAAACTCAGAACCTCCAAATCCATGTGGGACACTTTATATGTTCAATATGAAGGAACCTCTTAGGTTCAAGAATCAAGGAAGATCAACTTAGTAGGCAGTATGAAAGCTTTTTCTGTGGAAAAACTGAAACTTTATTAGGACTTCTGGATATTCATTAGGACTGTAGGCAGGGAATATTCTAATTCAGAAACTTTAACTAGATTTCAAGAATGTCTTCCTAAATCTTGGGACACTTATTCCATGTGTCTCAAGATGTCCAATGACATGTCCTCTCTCTCTCTCTCTCTCTCTCTCTCTCTCTTTCTAGTCTTTACGGGATCTTGCTTAATCATGAGCAATACCGTCAGCTGAAAAGGAATCTGATAAAAGATTCCAGAGAATTGAAGAGCTCTCCATTAGCTTTGATCTCTGAAGAAGCTTCAACTGAAACCCCTTTGTTAGGATCGAATAACTCAAATTCTTGGTACTAAAACTTACTTGAATGATCGGTTGGACAGTACCAGAGCAGCGGAAACAGTATCAATCAAACAGGTAGAAACAGTAAGAACACAATAAAGAACAGATGATGAACACAAAGAGAATTGCTTCAAATGATTTTCAATTGATTGAAAATATCGACGATTACAAATCTGGAAGCACACAAAATACAAAGGCTTACGCTGCTATTTATACAAGTAAGTAACCGTTTCCTGACACGACCTAAAGCTATTAAATCTAAGYCGTTCATCTAGAACAAATTACAGACAAGCTCACGTGAAAGTCACGAGCAGCTAATAAACCTAAGTAAAACGTGCTAAAGATAATCTACACAAAAGACATTTCTGCAGATCCTCTGTGAGACTTCACAGAGGCTCTGTTGGATGAAACTTTGTAGAGCGCAGAGGAAATCTTCTAGAACCTCTGTGAGACACGACAGAGGTTCTGTCGTCTTTGACTTGTAGCATGGTCTTTTCATAGGAAAAGTTTCCAGAACCTCTGTGATGGATGACAGAGGTTCTGTCACTTGAATCTTGTATGATTGAGCTTCTTCTGTTGATTGTCCTCTGTTGTCTTCTGTGACAGATCAGCTTCTGTCAGTACTTGCTGTTTTACTTTTTCTATACTTTTACATTCAAGGAATGAGAGCTAACAATCTCCCCTAAGTATGAAAAAGTAAATTAAGCAATAAAGTGCAAGAACATGACTTGATTGAAAGGAATTACAAAAGGAGATTAAACATCATCCTCGAAATGAATTGACTAAAAAGAAATTACAAAACGTAAAAGATAGAGATTGATACAGGCCATATACTATTACAGAGGATTAACCAACTTCATGTAACACCTCGGTTAATAACCCAAAATATACATACGGGATATCATTTCTAGGTAATCCACCAAAAGTTAATTACATTTTAGTAA
>NC_037529.1:43454316-43476719 GCF_001531365.2 Cynara cardunculus var. scolymus
GCTTGACTCTGGCATACCAGGTTCTGTCATCTTAATTTTCATACTTTTTGTATAAAGTTTTACTTCTTGGTTAACCTTCACTTGTTTTCTTAGTTAGTAGGTTTACCTCGCAGAGACATGCAAGGTTTGAGGGGGAGCCATGGAAGCTGGCTTCAAGGGGGARTTTTTGAATTGAAAATCAAAACCTCAGAAGGTGCCAAATTTTTTGAAGTATCTTGATCTCAGAGGTTAGCTCATCAGAGCCTCTGGCGCTTCTATCAGAGGCTCTGTGGGTCTGAACTGAGCAAGTGCTCATCTCTCTGAGGATTTTCAAACCGTTCATGGAACTACTATCGAGATTCTTCGGACCATATTTCCTAGTATCATCCCGATGTTCATTGCTATACCATCATTTGCTCTCTTATACTCAATGGACGAGGTAGTAGTCAATCCAGCCATTACTATCAAAGCTATTGGACATCAATGGTATCGGAGTGCGCCTCTTCACGAGGGTGATTTAAGTGCAACGAAATGCCTTAAGAATATGGTTCGCGAAGCATCTGGCTTACCGGTAATCTCCCATTCCYGCCGTCGAGAGACTTAAATAACTATAGCATGCCAGAAACAGGGAGTTGAGATGGTTAGACCTATACCCCGAAATGCTCCCAGCATAGAAGCCTATGGTTCCATCTTGTTGTTGCTGGAGSTACACATMCCTCTTCTCGGTRTGGARCGWWWTACGAGAAATAGATGCTCAGCCTGAAATGTCCGATAACGGCGCTGAAGTAGTGAATCTATCGGYACCATAGCTGTGGCATACAACTTTGGACCTAACGGCCGGCCCAGTAACCTTTCGGAATGGGGGATCCCCATTGGCAACAACCACGGTAGTAGTTGCGGAACTACTGGGCCGGGAGAGGACAACCTCTTGTTCCTGCTCCTCTTTCTTCGCTTCGGGGACGGAGGTCCTACGGTAGGTAACAGCAGGTACAAGCAACTTGACCGAAGGGGAYCAGCGCTTCTACTCTTCCACCGAGGAGCCGTTCGCAGCGAGAAGCAAGGGATGTCGTGAACGGTGGGARGTCACAGAGAATTTACCTATTCATAGAGTGATCCTATGATCGATACAGGATATAGACTATCTCTTTCTTTATTCGATTCTTTTTCTGAAAAAAGAAGAAGGGTGACTCAACTTCTCAGCTAGAGTTGGGGGTGGGACTTGTTGGHATAATGCAAGCTGGAACGTGGGAATTCGAGGTCTCATGAACTACTACTAAAAACCTACTTTTTTTTCTTTTTGGACAAACGATATCAGGTCAGGTCTATGGATGGATCCAGATCTACGGGCCGGCCGGCCCCGGCCGATGAGCATAGGGAATCTATACTCGAGCGTTCAACTGGGCCCCTRACAGGATAGGTGAGGAATCACTCTTGATCTTTTTTATTGGGGCCTACAACTTCTCCGAGCCGACTAGCATCCCTCTCCACTGCGCATTTCTCGAACAAAGAAGACGACTATAGGATCRAATTCGCTTTCCATGGTGAACTGGTCGTCCCGTACCTTATGCCTGTCTCATATGTGTGTAACCATGTCTTTTTCGGTTCCAGCCCCCCCTCGAATAGATAGGGTAGGTAGGACTGGGTGAGAAAGGGTTCCCTGTTGCCAATAAACTTTCCCCGGCCTTCGATTCCCCTTACTCATAAAGGGTCTTAYGGTCGGTACTAACTAAAGAAAAAGAGTCTTCTTTCTAAGCTAAGAGTAGGCGTGGAGAGCTTTTTGCGGGGAAACTTGCAAGTACAGTTTGGGGGGAGACGGGYGTCGACCCAACCTTATGAGTATTCGGACTATAACAGTTCCGATGMACAGTCACTCACTTTTGACAGTTATACGATTCCAGAAGATGATCTAGAATTGGGTCAATTACGTTTATTAGAAGTGGACAATCGAGTGGTTGTACCAGCCAAAAGTCATCCCGCACATATCACAGAGGCTCTGTTACCCTTAGGCTTCTGACAAAACTCACTTCTATAGTTTTCTATTATTGATATGGTGCGTGTGGTTCTGTGGATAAGGGTTAAAGTTGTCCACGTGCGTGTCAGAAACGGGGGAGCACGTCATCAATCTTGCGTCTTCCCAAAAACACGTGACATATTTTGATTCATCTTTCCCATAAGCCACTCATCACGGTATATCGCCAAATAAACGGTTCACATTCAAAATTATTTACTATAAATACTCTTCCCTCCATCATATACCCCTTCACTTCTCTAAATACTCCAACGAATCCTCCAGCAAAATCTCAAGCTTTCCGGCAACTTGCATATATGTCTTCAAGCTCAGCATCCTCCTCCGCTCAATCCGAAAACAACCCAAGCAGTAATGAAGTGAACCAATCTCAGGCACTGACCTCTCATGCCATATCATTTTTACGGAATCGATATGAGAAAGTGATGCTGGTAAAAAAACCTAATAACTACTACTTCGCTCCATCCCCAAATGGCTTCCCGGAACACACTTATCCACTTCTAGAGATCCTTCGCAATCACCCCATCTATTACGCACTCACCGCAACAAAACCTACCCCTGAAACCTATCTCACCCAATTTCTACTTAGTTCTTACATATGCACCCTGAAAGGTGCTGGATTAAGCATAGTGGGCTATGCTTCACACCCAATAATCAAATCCCTCGTACCAATGGGGATGAACGTCGAGACCCTACGTATTGCCCTGCACCTACCTACACTGGACGTTCTTAATTTGGATGCCTTCGCACCAACTCCATCAGATACGGAATTGATCGAATTCCTCGAATTCCACTCATATACGGCAAAGACGAAAATCATCAAATGAATTAAATTCAAGAGGAAGGGCCTTCCTCCTATGTGGAATACTCTGTTTTCGATCATCAATTGTTGTTTAAAAGGGAAGGTCGGCAGCCACGATCAAGCATCTCATGCCATGCTCTCCATAGTCTATGGAATATACTTCAACTTTCCCCTGGATTACGGGCAACTCATCTTTGATGATATAGTGGGTATAATCAAGAAGAAATGTGCTACTCAACGGGGTGACAAATCGAAGGTAAAAGCACAGAAGAAAGCCAAGGAAGACCTCAATCACCCAAACTTGATCTTTCAAAGGTTCTTTGGCTTGGTCTTTGGAGACATGATTGCAGAGAAGCTGCCCTCTGCAGAGCCGAATGCTTGTTTATACCCAATGAAGGAGTTTCATCCAACAGAGCATGAGCTAGGCTACAGAAGGTCGAGGCCATTATCAAAAGCTATGCTCAAGTACTTTAGCAAAGGAGATAGGAAGGCTTATAGAAATGGATACAGGAGGCCAGAGCCGGTCCCTGAAACCCCTCCACGAATAGGTATCCTCGTAGGTGAGAGAGTGCACAAAATGAGAGTTGAGGGAAGATTGGAGGAGCCTACAGAGGCAACGGAGCTGAGTGAGGAAGGACCGAGAGTAGTTAGTAGTCCCCCACGAAGGCCAAAGAAGTCTAAGAAGACTCACAAGGATGTCGATCCTTCTGAGAAAAAGAAAGGGAAAAAGAGACCCGTAGCAGAAGAGGGTCCAAACAGTCCTCTGCCAAAACCCAAAAAGAAGAAATCAAAGAAGGCCCAACCCACAGAGGTTGAGGTCACAGAGGCCGAGATTCAAGAAGGCCCGACAGAGGCTGTACCTAAGCGCAGAAGGTTGTGCAAGGATATTCGAGAAGAGTTGCCCAATGAGCAAATCCAAGATATAATCTTCGATCTCAAACAGAGTTTTACAGCGCCCACAAAGGTGGTAGATTTGGGGACATAAGTCGTACTAGACAACGAAGAGGAAGAAGTGGAGTTAGAAGAGGGTGAAAAAGATGCCGAAGGCACACATCCAAGGCCCCCTCCCAGTGCAACCGACATGGCTAGGGACCCTGTTCTAGAGGGAACCCCTATTGAAGAAAGTGTGCACATGCTGAACCCTGAACCAACCAAGCTCGCAGAGGACATTCTTTCGTCCTCTGTCGAATGCACAAACCGGGAACCCTATTCTACTCCATCATCCTCTCAAAAGGATGGTAGTTTTATCATAAGAGTCCATTCGACCAAGGACTCGACAGTACCAAGAGAGGCATCCGTTGCACCTCCACACGTGAGTGAACCACCCAGTCATGCTTCGAAGGCATGCGAGAGAATCACCGAGGCTGCGGGTCTAGAATGCCCAAAGTCTCCACTCGATCCCTCTGCCAAGTTAGGCTCTGAACCTATTAGGCACGAAATCTACAGAACACCAGTAGGCTCTCCAATTGGAGATGTCCGAGGATTTGGTGGAAGTCCCCGAGATGACAACGCCAAATCGGTCACTGAGGGCGCCTTACACTCCAAGGCTACTAGGTCACCATGTGTTGGTGATCTAGGTTCCCCGAGTGCCTATGTGATGAAGGAGGAGTTACAAACCTTCGCCACAGAGGTATTCAAGAGGTTGGATGAGTTGAAAAGCTTGTTCTCCTCCTCTCCGACAACTGAGGAACTTACACCTCTCACAGAGGCTCTGAAGGAGTTGACTTCTACAACTTCTGAACTCAAGGCGGCCTTATCAGCCCTTCAGAGCTCTGTCCTCAACAAGGCTGATCTCATAGAAGCCTTCAGCGTCCTTTCTCTCAATCCTTCTTCCATCAACACACTCAAGACAGAACTGACAGAGGTCGCCGCCCAGTACGCTGCAGACATGATTTCCGCCGGCTACACGTACTACTCTGCCTTCAAGGATGAAATCAAAGAGATGTTATCCTCTGCGATCACTTTTGGCATCGACTCCTCATCCTCCAGGGCTAACATTAACCATCTAGCCACTCGCAGAGAGCTAGACGCAATGGTTGAGGCCCTCGGAGAGACCGTGCGGAAACACCACGACCATCTTCTCAAAGAGGCCCGAGCTACTAACGAATCCATTAGAGACTGCACGAAGCAACTCGTCACAGAAGGTCACTCATTCCGAAACGAAATCTATCGTTGTGTCTCTACCATGAGGTGCAGAAAGGGCGAATAAGGGCGGATGAAGTAACGGACCTTCTGGAAACCATCAAAATACAAGTMTCATTCAGGGAATGGATCTTCAAGGTCTACAAGACTGTCAAGACTGATTTGCAATATGCTGTAGACAATTATCCAGACTATGCTGTTGAGTAAACTTTTGTAATAATGTAGGCCTGCACAATTTTTTTACTTCTTTCAGTAATGTAAATTTTTGCAGAGGATGAGATTAATATCCTCTTGTATTTTTTTCCTTAAGTCAAATCTTGCACCCAACTGTCCACAATTACTTTTTCAATACTTAGGGGGAGATTGTTAGCTCCATTATTCCTATCTTGTAAAAGTATAGAARAAGTATWTTGTAAGACTTGACAGAAGGTTAACTCCACAGAAGACAACAGAGGACTAGCGACAGAAGCTGTATGATCGAGCAAGTGAAGAGTGGCAGAACCTCTGATGTGTCTTACAGAGGTTCTGGAAAATAGTCCTTTGTCAAAATAACACGCAAGTCATTTACAGCAGAGCCTCTGAGATGGCTCACAGAGGGTCTGCGGTTTTTGTCTTCTGTGAAGTTTCTGTTCTAACAGTTTTCGAAGGTAGTTAGCCGCATGTGCTTCTCACGTGAATAGGGCTTAATCAACTTTCTTTGGACGACCCAGATGAAGACACGTGTCAAGATCTAGTCTCTAAGGCCGTTAGGAACTAATATAAATAGCGGATAGGGCCTTTGTAAACTGTACGCTCCCAATATTGTAATTGTCAAAATTTTCAATTGAATTGATTGAAAACCTTTGGAGCAATTTTCTTGCATTCATCTTCTTCGTTGAGACTGTGTGTTCTTGGAGTGTTTAGAAATTCTAATCACTTACTCACTCTGTTTTGCTCTTATTAATATTTCCGCTGCACTTCAATTGTTTTAGAGCTTATTTAGATCAATACCAAAGTTGAATTCAGATCCAACAAGAACACTCAAATGGCAATTTCAAAAATAAGAATCTTGCGAGAAAAAGTCAATTAGTCAAATGTAGTATATTTTCAAAGCTCACAGTTACAAATCTAATCACAATTAAGCACACTCTCTAAAACCACTTTTCTAACACAAAGACTAAACCTATTTATAGGTCTAAACAATACAAGATTACGAAGAGAAACTTTCAAGATTGAATACAATAAATTAGCTCCAAAATTCAAACCCAACATGATATTTCTTAATCAAGAGCTCTTTTCGTTGTAAGCTCTGGTGTAAGAATTCCCTCTACATTTGAAAGTAGTTTTTGAAGGCTAAGGAATTTAATATATCATGCTCTTACTCTACCATCTCCTTATCGTTCTTTTGTATGGCCTTCTTAAGCTCAGAGCACTCTATTTTTAAAACATTCTCTATCGAGAGTTTGGTTTTTAAAATTTTCTCCTTTTCCACAGAAAGATCCTCTTTTTCTATAGTCAGAAGCTTTGTCTCTCTTTGAAAGAAATTATTTTGTTTTTCTAAAGTCTTTCTCTTTTCTTTTTCATCCATGAGTTTATGTTGTAGTTTAATGAAATATTGACTTAGTGTAGAGATGCTTTACTCTAGTTCAGAATGGGAATATCTAGATGTAGAACGTACCTGAGAGTCGGAGCCAGATCAAGACTCTTTTCCATCAATTTCAACAACCATCTCGCAGAAGTGGGCTTGGTCATTCTTCAACAGAGGTTGAGTCAGAGACCCTATTATCTTGTTCAACCATGAGGCTCCTCTGGGGTCTATTGTACTTGTATTTGTTTTTAAGTGTACAACTCGTCCTTAACTAGAGGACCTTTGTATTCCCTAAAGAAGTGACCTATTCGTCCGCACCTGAAGCATCTGACTCTTAGCTTCTTCTTCTCGGGCTGTTCTTCCTCCTTCTTTATCACTTATGAAGGAGGGTTCTTTGGCTCATACCCATTGTCCTTGCTTCTTTCAGTTATGTTTTCTCTCTTGTCGAACACTTTTCTCCCAAATTTTCTCTGAAAATCCTTGGTGATGAGGGCCAAGGAATGTGCAAACACACTTATGTCATCATCATGAGAGATCGATGCTCTGTCTTCTTCATTGCTCTCTATCACAAGAGCTTTCTTCCCCTTCTTCTTTTCTATTTTGATTTCCTCTCTCTGGATGATTGGCTAGAGCTACTCTATTTAGAGTCAAAAACTAGAGCCAAAGGTCCACCCAGAGAGAGCTTGTTCCTTTGTACTTTTTTCTCTTGAGCTCTCAAGGTACCATACGTCATGCAACGTCCACTATTCCAAATCTTGGTTAGCTTGGAGGGACATAGATAGGTTTCCCTATTTGTCGTTCAATCTCTTCAAGAAGAACATATTATTCTCTTTCTGTGTTCTAACTACATCGCACTTATTGACTAGTATTGAACCAATGATAAGTCTGTTCAAGATACTCATCAGGGAGGGCCTGAAAGCTGCTGTACTCATTTAGACATTGAGCACGTCTATTCTTTTTCATTTTAATCCCACCTTCACGTTGTTTAGCCAATTGATCCTATAAATTTTTCACAGATTCACATGCATCCAGAGATTGGAAGATTTCGTTTGGGAGGGCATGATTATAAGCCTTTTGGCTTTTTGGTCAATTTCCTCCCTTCTCTTGTCCTCATCGTCCCAATCTCTTCGTTCTTTACGAACACGCCTTGCATGTATGTAACACCCCAATCCACATATTGCATGTAACATATATTAGATACACAGGAAATATATGTTTGTATACCACATAGGTCCCATAGTACAAGAATCTACCAGTACTGAATATACGGTCCAAAAAATCAAAATACAATTCTTATACTATTCCACATTCTTCTAACAAAACTATACATAGCATAATCAAATCTTCATGTAGATATGCACATAGGGAATTAACACATTTTCCCCTTCCCCTTACTATCCGCACTTCCTGCAACACATATTTAAAATCACAAAACGAGAGTTAGACCGAAAGGTCCAGTGAGTTCCCCTTTTATGATATTGCAAGGTGAAAATCAGCAAACATTTATTTGAGATAATGTTTCATATTAGTAGCAATATGAGAACAAATGCATCATACTACCAATACCTTTTCAATTTCAAAGCCAATCTCTAAGCTTTCAATTAAAATCTCAAAACTCCAATAAGGTTTATCGTAATGCCACTTTTAAACCTTTTAATTTAAACAAGGTTTATTTAAAGCTTCAGGCCAAACCTGTTATTTTATCCTCAATAACATCCAGATTATGATTTCCAATAAGAACTATGATTCTAAATCCTTAAATCACAAAGAAATAAAGATTCCAAATCACATTAATCTTATAGGATATAATAGTAAGAGTTGTATTAGACATCATACATACAAATGCCACCCTTATATCCAAATGTACACCTCTCCTTGATATGCCACCCTTATGCCATGGTACACCTCTCCTTGATATGACATCCTTATCCCAATGTACACCTCTCCTTGATATGCCACTCTTATTTCCTCATCAAAATATTTCACAAAACAGTTCCATACAGAACAGACCGCAGTCATAAATGTTCTAATGAAACATCATTAGTTCATAATTAACTTTATCAAAAATTCCCATTTTATGTAAAAATATTAAAAATAACATTTTGCATAAACAATGCATAAGTGAATGTACAAATCTGATCAATATAGACTTGGTCAGACTTCATCTCCGGTCAAGCCTTGGCCGGTTTATCCAATCCGGACAACACTATGCAACCTGTCCGATTTAACAATCCGGACAATACAAGATATTTGTCCGATTTACTAATCCAGACAACACTCTCGAGCCCTTGTCCGATTTATCAATCCGGACACCTCTTGATCGTATTCCTACTTCTCCGTTCAATATCATTAACCGATTTATAAAACTAAAATCCCACTAATACTTAAATCGTTTGACTCTGTGTTCGCTTTATCATAGCCCGATCAACATTTTGTCCGGTTTTCACATAGTCCGGACAATACCTCATCCGGTTTAACATAATCCGGTCAAAACTACCAATTGTCTGGTAAACCTTTCAAAACTCAATTCAACATACAAATTAAAGTGTTTTCAAAGCATTTAACAACTCACTTTTAAAATCTTTTAGAAATAAGATTGAACCCAACTTTGAATCAACTTGATTCCAATCAAAAGTAATCTGGTCACCACTTCTTCTTCTTAAATCGCACACTTTCTCTCCAAAATGGCAATAAGAGAACAATGAAAGCTAAACCTCCTTTTATACTTTCCCTTTCTGGAAAGTCGGCTATCATAGCCGAATATGTGTATGCACATTTCTACTTATGCATATATCACATGCATGTGCTTTAAATACCATGCATATATGCTCATATATACATACACCCATTTATGACCTAGATTATGCATAAATTCATATACAAACATATACATACCCATATATATTTGATGCGTACAAATTTATACATAGAATTTCACATACCAATATGATCAAATAAAACAATTTATCATGCTGTCACATAATCATTTAACAAGTAATCATATACTAATTACCTCGGGTGATAACCAGGACTCAGTTATCACATTATCTACCCCTCAATGAAAGAGCCATGGATACTCTGATCTCATTTTCGATTCAAATTCCCAAGTTGCCTCAGATCCTTTTTGAAACTTCCACTGTACTTTAACCAAACTGATTTCTTTGTTTCTCATCACCCTGATCTTTCGATCAATCACGGCTTTTGGTGTTTCCGCAAAATTCAGTTTACTGTCCAATTTAATCTCTGGTAGCGGTACAGTGAGACTCGGATCAGCTAAACATTTTTGCAGGTTCGATACATGGAAAGTATTATGGATCAGACTTAGTTATCCTAGTAACTCTAACTGGTAAGCCACCGGCCTAATTCGTTTACCTATTCTGAACGACCCAACATACCTCGGACTAAGTTTACTTTTCTTTCCGAACCTGATAATACCCTTCCACGGAGAAACTTTCAACATCACAAGATCACCTATACAAAACTTAATCGGCTTTCGACGATTATAAGCATAACTTTTCTGGCGGTCTTGTGCTGTTCTGATTCTTTCACGGATCTGTTCAATCTTTTCTGAAGTCTCTTGAACAATCTCAGGATCTGTTAACTATTTTTATCCTACCTCGTTCCAACACAAGGGCGTTCGACATTTATATCCATACAATACTTCTTACGGAGCCGCTTGGATGCTGGAATGGTAACTGTTATTGTACGCAAAATCTATTAGTGGCAGATGATCTACCCATGAACCCCCAAAGTCAATAATACAACTTCTCAACATATCTTCAAGAGTCTGGATAGTCCTTTCACCCTGCCCGTCAGTTTGCGGACGATAGGCTGTACTTAGTCGAATTTTAGATCCCAAAGCTTTCTGCAAACTTTCTCAAAACCTTGAAGTGAAACGACTATCTCTATCAGAGACAATAGATAGTGGAAAACTGTACCTGGTTACAATCTCTTTGATATAAATCTGTGCCAGTTTTTCTAAAGAGTAGTTCTCTCTTATGGGTAGAAAATGCACAGATTTGGTTAGGCGATCAAGAATTACCTAGACTGCGTCATACCCCTTTGGAGTTCGAGGTAATTTCAGGACGAAATCCATTGTAATGTGATCCCATTTCCATATAGGAATCTCCAAATATTGAAGACTTCTATACGGCTTCTTGATGATCCTTCAATTGCCTTGATGCATAAGAAATCACTTTTTCTCTCTGCATCAAAACACATCCCAATCCTAGTTTCGAAGCATCACTATATATTACAAAATCCTCTGATCTATCTAGTAAGGTCAATACCGGTGCACTATAGAGATGATCTTTCAACAGTTGGAAAGCTTCTTGCTGTTCTTTTTCCCACTGAAATTTGACATTCTTCCGAGTTAAATTGGTCAATGGCACGACTATATTAGAAAAGTCCTAAATGAACTTAAGATAATAGTCTGCCAATCCCAAAAAGCTTCGGACTTCAGAAGGAGTCTTTGGGGTTTCCCACTTTTCAACTGCTTCTATTTTGACTGGATCTACTTTCACCCTTGTTTCTGATATGACATGACCCAAAAACTGAACTTCCCTTAAACAGAACTCACACTTGGATAACTTTGCATACAACTTTTCTCTTTTCAGCAATTCCAATATCAAACGAAGATGTTCTGCGTGATCATCTTTGGTTTTAGAGTATATGAGAATATCATCGATAAATACAATAACAAATCTATCAAGGTATTCCTTACATACCCTATTCATTAAATCCATGAAGGCTGTAGGCACATTAGTTAAGCCAAATGGCATAACTAGAAATTCGTGATGCCCGTACCTAGTTCGAAAAACTGTTGTAGCAATGTCTTCCTCCCTGACCTTTTAACTGGTGATACCCTGACCCTAAGTCGATCTTAGAGAAATAACTTGCTCCCACCAGTTGATCAAACAAATCATCAATCCTAGGCAAAGGATACTTGTTCTTGATTGTCAACTTATTTAATTCACGATAATCTATACACATTCGCATAGATCCATCTATCTTCTTACCAATTAAGGTCGGAGCACCCCAAGGTGAAGTGCTGTGTCGAATGAATCCTTTATCAGTCAAATCCTTCAACTAAGCAATGAATTCCTTCAGTTCTGACGGAGCCAATTGGTACGGCGCCTTCGCTACAGGTGCTGCTTCTGGTATAAGATCGATTCTGAATTCGACAACTCTGTTTGGCGGTAATCCAGACAAATCTTCTGGAAAGACTTCTGGGTATTCATTAACAATCGGAATAAATTCCCATTTTCCCTTCTCTTTCTTCAAATCAATCACATATGCCAAACACCCCTGACACTTCTTTCGGATACACTTATGAGCTTTCAACATAGTCAAGAGATTGGTATGATGATTCTGACGATCAACATAGATAACAACTGTTCCTCTCTCTGGCAAAAGTGATTCTGATCATTTTCTTATTACAAACAATACTGTCCTGATACCCTGCCAACCAATCCATACCCACCACTACATCAAATTCCTTCATCGGCATTGGGAATAACCAAATTGGTAACTCACACCCCTCAATAAACAATAATGCAGTTATTGAATACACTAGTAACAGATTCCTGACTATTAGCAGTATCAACTACTAATTTGTCATCAAGTAACACAAAATTTAAACATATAATTTGAGCCAACGATGGTGATACAAACGAAAGTTTGCACCAGAGTCAAATAACACTTTAGCACGTATAGAATTTAGAAGGGAGGTACCTGTTACTCCGTCTGGCGATGCCTCTGCCTCATTTCTCGTCATCTGGAAGGACTGTCCCCGTGACCCTCCTTCCCCTCCTCTTGTTACCGTAGGTCTTCCCCGAGTACCCGACACATTACTCCCCATTGTCAATTGTGGAGTTCTTAACAACGGAGAATTTGGTCGTATGTGATCCGGGGAATTACAATTGAAACACCTTCGGTTGGCTGGGCAACTCCTTGATAAATGGCCCGCTTCGCCACACTTGTAACACTTGCTTGGGTCCATCTTGCATTCACCTTGATGAACCTTTCAGCATTGCGTACAAACTTTCTCACTAACCTTCTGTTCAGCTCTATTATCATATTTTACTGCTTTTGGCCCTCGAAAGTTTGATGAAGGCCCTTCACATCTTCTTTTCTCCACTACTTTACCCTCTGATTGCCGATTCTTATTCTGTTCTGTTACTTCGACCGCATCCACAGTTAGTGAAAAGGCATTGGGATTCATAGCAATTACAAATTCACGGATTGAAGGTTTCAATCCCCAGATATACCTTTCCACCTTTCTGAATTCCGATGAAATATAGTGTTTAGCAAATCGAGAGTATTCAATAAACTTCTTAGTATACTCCCGAACTGTTCCATTTCCATCTTCCAATTTCAGAAAATTTTCTTCCATTTCTCGTACAGCCGTCTTAGGGTAGAACTGATCCTTAAATTGATTCACAAATTCTGTCCAGGATAATGTCTGTAAAACATCTGTTCTGGCCAACGATTCAACTTCCCACCAAAACAGAGCATTTGACTTTAATACTGAGACAAAAAATCTAACTTTATCAGTTTCCGGACACTGGATGGTGTTGAACACAAATTCAATTTCCTTGATCCAGCACATGGCTTTTACTGGATCTTTCTCTCCAGAGAAAGTTGGCGGTTTGCATGCCATGAACATCTTGATGTCTCCTTCCTTGTTATAGTAACCAGAATAGAGGGATGTACTTCTACCCTTTCCGTTTCCAATCTACCCGGTATTCCCATAATAGATGTTAAAGTTTTCCGTAACTTTCCCATTTCTTCTATTAATATGTCTCTGGTTATATACTCTAGGTGTGGAACTGATCTCTCATAAACATTCCCAGAATGGGATTCTTCATGCTCATAATGTACTTTAGTCCGACCCCTTCCTTGTGATTGACTTCTCCCTCTGCATCTTCCTCTAGTTCTCCCCCGACTTCTATTTCTAGAAGTACTTGTCGGAAGATTAGCAGGTGATTCTTCTCTTTCCTCAGACTCAGGACGGGCTATTGTTTTAGATCTCCGTGTTCGGCTAGACATCTGCAAATTTTTGTGTTAATAATCACGTATTCACATTCCCAAATATAATGAAGTATTCAAGTTCAGATATGTATCTGTAAATTCAGAATTACACTGGTCAGATGTAATTAAAATTTACCTTACACACTGTTCTTTGAACTCATCATATTTATTTCCAATGGTGCTAACTATGTCCGGAACCCTTAACATGCAATGAAACAGTTTAAGTGTAGGTATCATGCTGTTAAATACTTAAATCCCTTAAACTCAGGCTCTGATACCACTTTCTGTAACACCCCAATCCACATATTGCATGAAACATATATTTGATACACAAGAAATACATGTTTGTACACCACATAGGTACCTTAGTACAAAAATCTACCAGTAATGAATACGCGGTCCAAAAATTCAAAATACAATTCTTGTACTATTCCACATTCTTCTAACAAAACTATAGATAACATAATCAAATCTTCATGTAGATATGCATATAGGGAATTAACACATTTTCCCCTTCCCCTTACCGTCCGCACTTCTTGCAACACATACTTAAAATTACCAAACGAGGGTTAGACCGAAAGGTCCAGTGAGTTCCCCTTTTATGATATTGCTGGGTGAAAATCAGCAAAACATTTATCTGAAATAATGTTTCATATTAGTAGCAAATATGAGAACAAATGCATCATACTACCAATACCTTTTCAATTTCAAAGCCAATCTCTGAGCTTTCAATTAAAATCTCAAAAATCCAATCAGGTTTATTGTAATGCCACATTTAAACCTTTTAATTTAAACAAGGTTTATTTAAAGTTTCAGACCAAACTTGTTATTTTATCCTCAATAACATCTAGACTATGATTTTCAATAAGAACTCTGATTCTAAATCCTTAAATCACAAAGAAATAAATATTTCAAATCACAGTAATCTTATAGGATATAATAGTAACAGTTATATTATACATCATACATACAAATGTCACCCTTATATCCAAAGGTACACCTCTCCTTGATATGTCACCCTTATCCTAAGGTACACCTCTCCTTGATATGCCACCCTTATTTCCTCATCAAAACATTTCACAAAACAATTCCATATAGTATAGACCGCAGTCATAAATGTTCTAATGGAATATCATTAGTTCAGAATTAACTTAATCAAAAATTCCCATTTTATGTAAAAATATTATAAATAACATTTTGCATAAACAATGCATAAGTCAATATACAAATCTGGTCAACATAGACTTGGCTGAACTTCATCTTCGGTCAAGCCTTGGCCGGTTTATCCAATCCGGACAACACTATGCAACCTGTCGGATTTCACAATCCGGACAATACAAGATATTTGTCCGATTTACTAATCCGGACAACACTCTCGATCCCTTGTCCTATTTATCAATCCGGACACCTCTTGATCGTATCCTACTTCTCCGTTCAATATCATTAACCGATTTATAAAACTCAAATCCCACTAACACTTAAATCGTTTGACTCTGTGTTCTCTTTATCATTGCCCGGTCAACATTTTATCCAATTTTCACATAGTCCGGACAATACCTCGTCCGGTTTAACATAATCCGATCAAAACTATCAATTGTCCGGTAAACCTTTGAAAACTCAATTCAACATAAAATTTAAAGTGTTTTGAAAGCATTTAACCACTCACCTTTAAAATCTTTTAGAAATAAGGTTGAACCCAACTTTGAATCTACTTGATTCCAATCAAAAGTAATCCGGTCACCACTTCTTCTTCTTAAATCGCACACTTTCTCTCCAAAATGGCAAGAAGAGAACAATGAAAGCTAAACCTTCTTTTATACTTTCCCTTGTTGGAATGTCGGCTATCATAGCTGAATATGTGTATGCACATTTCTACTTATGCATATATCACATGCATGTGCTTTACATACCATGCATGTATGCTCATATATACATACACCCATTTATGGACCTAGATTATGCATAAATTCATATACAAACATATACATACCCATATATTTGATGCATACACATTTATGCATATAATTTCACATACCAGTATGATCAAATAAAACAATTTATTATGCTGTCACATAATCATTTAACAAGCAATCATATTTTAATTACCTCGTGTGATAACCAGGACTCAGTTATCACAATGTACTTCGACAATATTTCCAGAGGGAGGAATCCTAGGAATTAAGTTCATTGGAATATAGGGTCCATTTTTTATGGATTCATAAATCTCATGGTCAAGACCTTCGTAGAAATTTATCATCCTAATCTTCCACTAGGGATATTCATCCCTAATGAGAGTAGGAGGTTTTATGAGGGAACCAACACTATACATGAAGTTCTAGGATTGGTTTGACATTTTAAAAATGTTTTTAGAGAGTAAAAGACAAAAAATTTTGAAGATTCAAGGAAAAACTGAACTCAAAACTAGCAAACTTGGAGAAAACGATTTCAAAGCGGTTGTTTTTCAAGAAAAAGATGAGATATAGGATCTGAAATGAAAAACAGTTTCGTAAAAAATGATCAACCAACAAAAGAGGATTATCCTTTTTGGATTTAGGTCGGCTAATCAATTGATTGATTAGCAGGCTCTATACCAATTAAAGGAACCCAATATCCTCTTATGTATCAATAAACACAGTAAAGAACATAATAAAAATGGAAGTGAGTACTGTGATACTGAAATGGTTAACAGATTTGATCAAAAACAGATATGAATGAAAACAAGATTGAACAAATCAGTTACTTTGATTAGAAGAAGAGATTACATGTAAACTCTCAACTATTACTAGTTCTCACAAGAATTCTCTATAGTAGGAGCATTAAGAATTTGGCAATTCGAATGACTTGAACCCAAGGAGGAGACCTCTTTTTATATGCCCAAGTACAAACATGATATGCTATTTTCTAGGCTTCAAACTCTGACATCTTGTTCAGAATCTTCTGCCTTCACGTTCCTTGAAATGTGGAACCGTTTATGCGTACGTGTCAGATTCTTGTTCGAGACTTGGAGATAAGTTGGAACCACTTGTGTGCAAACTATGGGCATAGGATATTAAGAGACTCTGCATGTATAATACAGAGGCTTTGCGTCTGGGAAGGTAGCTCGATATCAAGTCCTTAAGCTTTTTGACGCTTATGACTTGATCTTCCTCTATTTGAGCACGAGCTCTGCATGCGAGGTTCTTGTTCTGTATATAACAGAGATCTCTCTCTCTTGGTGACCTCTGCATTGGAGCTCTTGGTCCAGACAGCTTCTATGACTAAGTCCTATCTGACTAGAGTAAGAGGCTACTTACTTACACTTTTACAAATAGGGTTCTAACAATCTCCCCTATGTGTAAATAAGCAAGACTCTTACTTGAATGAACAAACTAATCTATGAAGCAAGAGGCCAACAAGGTCCTCTATATCTACATTTCTATCTAAAAATGATTACAAGTAATGGAAATAGAAATTACATATTTAAGATAAATACAATTTTAAACTCAAATGAAAACTTAATTAAATAATAACCAAAGACCCTCCGGGTTTTGTTACAAATCTTTACTCTTTTGAACAACCAAAATATGATATCTGATATCTCAAAATCATTTGAAACACGGGCAATTAATGCCTTCGGCTATAAGCCATTTTCCCTTTCTCAATAACATTGTTGTTATCATCTCAGTAAGAGCAATATTTCTAAGTCTTCATGTCATAAAAAAATGTTGACTCAGAATTATTGCATCTTATATATGTGAAGATAAACCTCTAATTGATATGCCACTCTTATCCCATGGTACACCTCTCCTTCATATGCCACCCTTATTTTCTCATTAATTATGCAATTTTAGCCAATAATGGCTTCAAAACAGTTTCATATCAGAATCTTTATCTCAAGAACTCTCATAGTTCTTAAATCCATTTTTCCAATATCAACTCAACATTGTTTCAAAAGCAGTATACTCATCTTAACAGTTTTGAAAGAAACAGATTACTCTTCTCAATACCAAAACAATTTTGAAATAGTTTAAACCACATTTGAGTAAGAATAGTCCTCATTGGACAAGGCATAGGCGATGACTACCCCTCTTCGGCCAACACTATGGCCGATAACCCTCTCATCGATCACCATTATGACCGGATAACAACCTCATCGGTCAACACATAATCCGGAAAACACTCACCGAGCAAAACTATGAATGGATATCAACCTCACCGGTCAATACTTGAAGCATTAATATTTAAGGTGGACAACTCGTTGTCCAATGAGCATCCTCACCGGGCTAGGAGTTGGGCAATGAACACCCAATCCGGTAAACACTCAAAATTCCAAACACTTAATCCGTTCAACACTTGGGCGATAAGGTGCCCAATCTGGACAACCCTTGTCTGATAAAGGTCTTCACCGGACAACACTTCATCCGATAAAGTCCTCACAAGAAAATACATAAAGAACATGTGACATTTTGTCACTTCTGAGCTTCAGGTTAGCATCCCATTGCAGATCTTATATTAGAATTTATATTTCTCTAGGATCTAGTCTTAAGTGATTAGAACCTTTCTAGTATTAGCTCTTAAATTCTGTTGGGAAGGTCGCGTTTTGGTAGGAAGTCAGATTAAGTTATCTTATGCAATGCCAAATATTTTTGAAAATACGTTAGATAAAAATAAAGTAGATGTTTTGAGTTTTCTTTAATTTAAATTTTTGCAAAAGTTCCATTTGAATGTCCACTTGTCTTATCAAAAGTTGGACTTTGGAGCTATTTGTGTTATTTCATCTATGTGGGGAAAATTTAAGTGGGTTTAAATCTTACTTAAGAAAAAAAACAATAAAAGTTTTGTTGGATTGGGCCTTTAAAGACCAGCCCATTTCCCTCAATAAAATCCCTATATAAATACCCCACATCTTTTGAAAACTCTCATTTCCAACTCTCTTGTTCTTGTTAAACCGTATCTCTCTCTCTCTCTCTCTCTAAAATCATCCACCTTCTAGCCGATTTCCTTGAAGCAAAATCTTCAGGGTATTTTTGTCAAACGCTGAAGAACAATCAAGACTTTAAGAAAAAGGTATGATTCTGGTTAACCCACTTTAAAGAATCCCAAACGTTTTCACCCATCTACTTCCCCTATTCGATCTTTTAGAAAGTTGGAGAGAGTTAAAGAGGAGAGATTACGCATCAAAGACATGAAAATGTCTTCATAGGATGATAATCAATGATCCATATTCTTTAATCTCTAAGGAAGTAGAAGAGATTCCCACTGCATGCGGAATTGGATCATCAAACGTTATGTTTTGATGCATAGTTGAACCTTGCATGCATCTCAAAATCAACTTTATTATCTTCAAGAATGTAATGGAATAGGAAAAAAAAAATCTGGAAGTTGATCGAGGATGATGGCTCAAAAAAAAATTAGAGTTTAATTTCTTAAAAAATGATGAGTTTGAGCCCCCATAATTGTTGTCATTCTTGGAGTATGCAATCTGTTTTGGGGGCGTGTAACTGAAGATTGTAGGGTATTTACGAAGACACTCAAGCCCACTAAAAAATTCTTGATATTAGAAATTGGCGGCTGTCATCATTGTTTTGGATGATGTACTAATGTCGTCATAATGAGGATTTTGGAAGGTTCTTTTTAAAAAATGGTAAAATAATAAAATAACTTTAATTTATAAAAACTTGATGGCATTGCATGGAAAGTAACTCTGCTTTAGCTTGGGCAAGAAACCTTAAGTGATTTTAGCACTGGTTGTTGGTCTGTCTAGGAAGATCAGGCAAGCATTGAAAGCTTCTAGGGTCAACCTTTGGATATTCATCACCAAACTTGTGAGTCCTCACGGCCCCACTTTTAATGCTTTAACTATTTGTTTGTGGGAAGGCATGAGAATAAGTAAGCTATGCATGTTTTTATTTAAATCTTTGGACTAAGGAACTGCTTAGTCAAGCTTTGTTTAAAATCTTTGGACTAAGGAACTGCTTAGTCAAACTCTGTTTAAAACCTCTGGACTAACGAACTGCTTAGTCGGGTTTACTATGTTATGATTTATTAACCGTTTTTGCACTCTAGAATAAATGCTAAATTGATGTGCTTGAGAGTATGTTTCCAAATGAAGTCCCCGTCTGTAAACGCTACTTGTTAACTCGGGCATGTCCCCGGGCCGTGGTATTGTGGATAGTCGCTATTGTGTTGACAGTCCCACGCAGAAAGGGGTGCACTCCACCTATGTTTTTCTTGGTCTAATCATGTGGAATTTGGACCACCGCTGAATTAGTACTATATCGAACTGTGGGACCTAAGTAGTGTACGGKCYACTTATGGTTGTTCGTAAATTAATGGGGCAGTTGGTCAGGTAAGGCTCAGTAGCGTCTCAAGTTTTTACATCGTGAAAGATTTACATTTATTAAGTGCAAAAGTATTCCATAAGTTTGCAAATATTTGGATTATGCATTAAAATGTTTTAAGCATGTGAAAACCTGTGAGCTCACCAACTCTTTGTAGTTGACTCGTTTTATGTTCCATGCTTTTCAGGAGGTAAGTAAGATTTGTTTCACCTGGGAGCATACTCGGGGCAAAGCTGATTTAGTTCCAATCAGAAGTTTTGCAAATGAAGAGTTTTTAAAATTTTGTTTGTAATATTAAACTTGTTTTATTATGTAAAACTTAAAGTTGTTATCTATTAATTGTTGCTGTGACACGCTTGCCTGTTGCATCTTGCGTTTCCGCTTTAGCGGGGTGTGACAGATTTGGTATCAGAGCTTCTGTTATAGAGAACGCTGGTTTTCTTTACAAACCATCGACTATAACCAAAATTCTTTTCAAACTTGTTTTCAAGTAACTTAGAATCATATGATTTGAAAGCGGGTCACATTATTATATGTCGATTAAACAGAGCCTGATCACCTATGTTTAACTTACATATAATAAGAAGAACTTTATCGGCTGGACCTGAGATATGCTCCCATAAAGAAATTGTTATGAAAAGCACAATTTTATGTGTTATATTCACTATGAATATCCATTGCCCTAGAAAGACCAGAGATGTTGGGTAGAAAAACCTTTATCTTGTTAAATGTCCATGTTGGACCAAAAGCTCTGGATAGAAGGACCAGAGGTATTGGGATAGAAATTTCATAAAATTTCTAAGTGTTTGAGTGGCGCCAGAAGCTCTGGTTAGAAGAACCGGAAGCAATGGGATAGAAATCCCATAAAGCTATAAAGCGTGTATGTGGTATTAGAAGCTCTAGTTAGAAGGACCAGAGGAAAGGGAATAGGAATTCCTTAGATTTTTTTTATAAATGCACTAGAAGCATTGTTGGGAAGGGAACCAGAGATCGATGGATAGGTTGCTTAGTATTTTTTCTAAGTATGAAAGTTGAACCAGAGGCTCTGGTCTTGTAACCAGAAGCTCTAGTAAGTGTATTATGAGGAACCCGAGATCGATGGATAGGTTGGTTAGTATATTTCTAAGTATGAAAGTTGAACCAGAGGCTCTGGTCTTGTAACCAGAAGCTTTGGTAAGTGCATTATGAGGAACCAGAGGATCGATGGACAAAAATTCCATAATTATTCTAAGTATATATGTTGAACTAGCGGATGATAAATTAGAATTCCATTGATTTGCCAGAGGACCGATGGATAAGAAATCCTTTCCTAAGAATTATAGTTGAACCAGAAGCTCTGGTCAAGAGACCAGAGCCTCTGGTCATGGAACCAGAGACGCTGGTAGCGTAACCAGAGGCTTATATTTTGAGAATCTAGTTTGATTTCCACTCTTAGCCTTGTATAGATGCTTCGGTTATATCTCTAAATATTTATAGATGGAGTATTTGGTAATTAAGATTATTAATATCACAGATCACTATGGCATCATCCGGTTCTAGTGAATATTCAGCTGATGAATCCGGTTACGTGGTTGGCCACTCTATAAAGAACTCAGCCCACAATGAAGAGATAGATCCGTATGAGCAGGACACTGCAAACAATGGAGCATCTGCCTCTCCACAAGCATCTTTCTTACCCCCATCAGAGCCAGCACCCGATGTTCCACCATGAACCTATCATGGCTCAAGGATCAGAGTCACGCCAAGGAAGAGCGTTCCACTGCCTCGACGAGTGACATTTGAGAATTCCTCTAGAGTAAGAGGAGAGCCATCACGACCACAGCAGGGGCACAGGCTATCTCAAATAGTGGCTGGAGTGCCTGCATCCTATGCCCAGGGCATGAGCCCGGCTGAACGAGAATGGGTGTAGAGAATTGCATCAGATACGCAGACTCACCAGACCCGGCTGGGATACCATCACCACATCCTTAACAACCTGTCTGATGTGATGGAAGCACACCACCAGAGCATAATAAGGAAGTTGTATAGATGGTTGGTAATTTGTGGAATGATGATGTTGATGTTGGGAATAGCGGTAGGATGGRTGTTATTTTAGGATGGAAATTAGGGGTAGAATACCCACTCTTTTGCTTAGTCATGTGAGGTTTTGTTTTCGTGGTTGTAATCGTCTATGAATACATGGTGTCTTTTGAGAAATGTTCATTTATGGCAAGCCTTAATGTGTATAAATTTAAGCCATGTGGTTACATAAAAGTTTGAATATCTCTCCATGTGATGAATGCCCCTTACATCAATTAAATGACCAGGAGAAATTATTCTGGTATTGCTATATTAACGATGAATTCTCTTTTGACTTAGGCCTAAAAGATGCCGCCAAGGAGAGAAAATCCTGAGATTGCACGACTCGTGTCAGAACAACTTCTGGCTGCACTCCCCAACATAGTCAGTCAAGTGGCTGCTGGCATGAATGTTATCCAACCAAATAATCCAGAGCCAAGGGCGGCTAGGGAATGCACTTATAAAACCTTTAGATCT
>NC_037529.1:43476965-43481449 GCF_001531365.2 Cynara cardunculus var. scolymus
AACTCCAGAAGTTAGAAATGGAGTTATGGAATMATGAAATGAAAGGAGAAAATATAGCTGCCTACACAGCTCGATTCCATGAGTTGGCGAATTTAGTACCTCATCTAGTGACACCGGAAGAAGTCTGCATTGAGAGGTATATTTGGGGATTTGTCCCCCGAGATTAGAGGAAACATTACCTCGGCAAATCCAAAGACTCTTCAGGAGGCAATAGACATTGTCACCAAACTCACGAATAATGTGGTCCGATCAGGAGAATTTTCCAAGGGAAAAAGAAAAATGGAGGAACAGGGGAAGCAAAGGTTTGGGGAAAAATATGACAAAAATAGGAGAGTAATGAGAAATTTTGGGGCACAAACTCAGGCGGTAACTCAAGGAGGCACGACCAAGTGTAATAGATGCAAATATCCGCATCGGGGGAATTGTATCATTTGTCAAAGATGCCACCTAGGGGGTCATACAGCAAAGGGCTGCCGAAGAAGATTATGCTTCGAATGTGGGAGCCCAGAACATATGCGAATGTATGCCCAAGAAGGAAACAAGGAACCAATGCAAGCCAAGCCCGACCATCCAGTCAAGGAAACCCAGAAAGTCAAGCACGGGGCAGAGCATTTGAGATCAGAGCCAAAGAAGCTAGATATGATCCCAATGTAGTTTCAGGTACGTTTCTTCTGAATAATAAATTTGCATCAGTTTTATTTGATTCTGGGGCAGATAGAAGTTTTGTATGACTAGATTTTGAGCCTAAGATTAACTTAAATCCCCAAAGGTTGGAAGAAGCTTACGTAATTGAGTTTGCTAATGGCCAAGAAATTAAGGTTAATGACATAATTAAGGATTGCACTCTAAGTTTAGCCAATAAGGATTTCAGCATAGACCTTATACCGATTGAACTAGGAAGTTTTGACATAGTTATCGGCATGAATTGGCTATCCAAAAATCAAGCTGAGATTATCTGTTTAGAAAAGACTATCCGGATTCCTCAAGATGGAAATGAGCCAATTGTGATTCAAGGAGATAAGTCAGAACGAAAAATTAAGATAGTATCCTGCATGAAAATGCGAAGGTACTTGAAGAGAAATTGCGTCGCATTTCTGACACATGTGATTGATGGGAAGGTCAAAGAGAAAAGTATTGAAAATTTCCCTGTAGTTCGAGAATTTTCTGACGTATTCCCTGAGGATTTACCAGGACTACCCCCGCCAAGACAAGTCGAATTTGGTATCGACTTAATTTCTGGAGCTGCCCCAGTGGCAAAGGCGCCATATCGCTTGGCACCATCAGAGATGCAAGAAATGTCAAATCAACTCCAAGAGTTAGTAGAGAGGGGATTTATAAGACCAAGTTACTCACCATGGGGTGCACCGGTTCTGTTCGTTAAAAAGAAAGATGGGTCAATGCGAATGTGCATTGATTATAGGGAACTTTATAAGTTGACCATCAAGAACAAATACCCTCTCCCTAGAAATCGATGATCTGTTTGATCAACTCCAAGGAGCGGTATATTTTTCCAAGATTGACCTACGATTTGGATACCACCAAGTGAAAGTTCGGGAGTAGGACATTCCCAAAACAGCCTTCAGAACTCGTTATGGTCATTACAAATTTCTGGTTATGCCATTTGGGCTAACCAATGCAACAGCTGTCTTCATGGACGTAGTGAATAGAATTTGTAGACCATACCTGGATAAATTTGTAATCGTCTTCATAGACAATATATTTTAATTTATTCACGAAGCAGGGAGGACCATGAGCAACATCTGAGGATAATATTGGAATTACTCCGGAACGAGAAATTGTACGTAAAATTTTTTAAATGCGAATTCTGGATACRGGAAGTACAGTTTCTTGGTCATATAGTCAATGAAAAAGGGATTCAGGTAGATCCKGCCAAGATTGAGGCCATTAGGAAATGGGAAGCCCCAAGAACCCCTACGGAGATCCGTCAATTCCTTGGTTTGGCAGGCTATTATCGGCGATTCATCGCAAACTTTTTGAAAATCGCACAACCACTCACAACCATAACCCAAAAGGACAAGAAATTTGTTTGGGGTGAGAAACAAGAAGAAGCATTCGAGACTCTCAAGCAGAAACTATGCAATACACCTATTTTATCCTTGCCAGAGGGTTCGGAAAACTTTATAGTCTATTGTGATGCATCGCATCAAGGATTAGGATGCGTACTGATGCAAAAAGATAACGTCATTGCATTTGCCTCAAGGCAACTTAAACTGCATGAGAAGAATTATACTACGCATGACCTTGAATTGGGGGCAGTAGTATTTGCACTTAAGATATGAAGGCACTATCTATACGGCACCAAATGCACCATTTTCACTGATCATAAAAGCCTTCAACATATATTTGATCAAAAGATGCTGAACATGAGGCAATGGAGGTGGATTGAACTTCTCAACGATTATGATTATGAAATAAAGTATCACCCGGGGAAAGCTAACGTGGTAGCAGACGCCTTAAGCCGAAAAGAAAAAGTGAAACCGTCAAGGGTACGAGCTATGGGATTGTTGGTACAAACGAATCTAAAAACGCAAATTCTTGAAGCTCAAGAAGAGGCGTTGAAACCAGAGAACCTAAAGAACGAAACCCTGTATGACCTAGAGAAGGAGTTTGAAACACGAGAAGATGGGGTGCGTTACTTCAGAGAAAGAGTTTAGATACCAAAGAGTGACAGTCTCCGGGCAATAATCTTAGAGGAATCACATCGGTCAAGATACTCAATTCATCTAGGAACCGATAAGATGTACAAAGAGCTAAGAGATTATTACTGGTGGCCAGGAATGAAGAAGGACGTTGCCTTGTACGTAAGTCGGTGTATAACTTGTGCAAGAGTAAAAGCTGAACATCAGAAACCATCTGGTCTTCTTCAGCAACCAGAGATTCCCCAATGGAAGTGGGATCATATATCAATGGATTTTGTTACAAAGTTACCAAGAACGAGGAAGGGATACGACTCAATTTGGGTCATAGTGGACCGACTTACGAAATCCGCACACTTTTTGCCTATTCGAGAAGATTTCAATATGGAAAAGCTGGCGCTGTTGTATATCAATGAGATTGTGTCGCGGCATGGAGAACCTGTTTCTATCAATTCAGATAGAGACAACCGCTTTACTTCCAGGTTATGGCAATTGGTGCAAAGGGCACTAGGCACGAGATTGGATTTAAGCACTTCATATCATCCTCAAACGGATGGACAGACAGAAAGGACGATTCAAACATTAGAGGATATGTTGCGAGCCTGTGTGATAGACTTCGGAGGTAGTTGGGATACCCATCTACCATTGATCGAATTTTCTTACAATAATAGCTATTACACCAGCATCCAATGTGCACCTTTTGAAGCCTTGTATGGACGAAAATGTAGATCCCCACTCAGTTGGCAGGAAATTGGCGATAGGCAACTGACCAGGCCTGACATTATCCAGAAGATAACCGACAAAATCGCAATCATCCAAGAAAAACTTAAAGCTGCAGGGGAACGTCAGAAGAGCTATGTCGATAACCGAAGGAAGCCCTTGGAATTTCAAGTGGGTGATAAAGTCTTTCTAAAAGTATCACCGTGGAAAGGGGTTGTGTGCTTCGGAAAGAAAGGAAAGCTTAGCCCAAGATATATTGGTCCATTTGAAATACTTGAAAGAGTGGGACCGGTTGCATACAAACTAAGCTTACCCCCAAAGTTGAGTGCCATCCATGATACATTTCATGTATCAAACCTTAAAAAATGTTTAGCCGACGAAACATTGGTTCTACCTTTGGAAGACATTGAAATCAATGAACGGTTACGTTTCATTGAAGAACCGATTGAAATCCTCGACCATAAGATCAAGCAATTGAGACGTAGTAAGATCCCAATTGTAAAAGTTCATTGGACTCTGAGGCATGGACCGGAGTACACATGGGAAAGCGAAGATTTCATGAAAAGCAAGTATCCCCACTTGTTCTCCAGCAAGTTGTGATTTGAATTTGACAAACAAATTTCGGGACGAAATTTTTCCGGCATGGGGAGACTGTGACATTCCGTCACTTCTGAGCTTCAGGTTAGCATCCCATTGCAGATCCTATATTAGAATTTATATTTCTCTAGGATATAGTCTTAAGTGATTAGAACCTTTCTAGTATTAGCTCTTAAATTCTGTTGTGAAGGTCGCGTTTTGGTAGGAAATCAGATTAAGTTATCTTATGCAATACCAAATATTTTTGAAAATACTTTAGATAAAAATATAGTTGATGTTTTGAGTTTTCTTTAATTTAAATTTTTGCAAAAGTTCCATTTGAATGTCCACTTGTCTTATCAAAAGTTGAAGTTTGGAGCTATTTGTGTTATTTCATCTATGTGAGAAAAATTTAATGGGGTTTAAATCTTACTTTAGAAAAAAAACAATAAAAGTTTTGTTGGATTGGGCCTTTAAAGACCAGCCCATTTCCCTCAATAAAATCCCTATATAAATACCCCACATCTTTTG
>NC_037529.1:43484702-43486040 GCF_001531365.2 Cynara cardunculus var. scolymus
CCCTTCTTAGCCTGAGCCTCTGCCAGAGAAATCTTCAATACTTTGAGGAGCTCAAGGTCATCAGCATATTCTTCTTCATTAATTGGCTCTGGAGTTCCTGTGCTCGATGAAGACCCTTTCTTTGAAGATTCTGCAACTATGGCCTTTCCCTTGCCTGTAGGCTCTGCAGCCTTTTTTTTGCTTTTGTCAGYAGCTGTAGACTCTCCAATCTTTACACCTCTGGCAGGTSCTCTGGTAGATTTCTTCTTTGCTTCTGGGGCCTTGGCCTTCTTCTTTTCCTCCTTCTTCTCCCCCTCATGACGATCATCATCACCCTTATGATCGTCATGGCCCTGGATGGCATCAGCCTTGCATGAAGTTAGGGGAGCCCTCCTCAAATGAYGCAAAATCTTAGTGGCCGCCTTGTACATTTTCTCTATCACCTTCTCGGCACCCGCAGAGGCATTCATCACATCAAGTTCTGTGGCCCATTTGAGTTTTGAGACGGTGCTGAGGACTTCTGCAAGAAGGAGGTCACCTTCCTTTACGAGCTTGGAGGTGCAGTCTCTGATGAGATCGTTGGATGTGAGGATCTCCATTTTAAGTGCTCCGAGATGGCCGGTCACATAATCCCCTAGGGCATCCACCATAGCGTCCTGTTCTCTGCGAGTAGCCAAGTGATTGATGTTTGCCCTTGAGGTTGACGAGTCGATTCCATAGGTGACTGCAGAGGAGAACATCTCCTTGATTTCGTCTCTGAACGATGAGTAGTTCGTGTAGCCTGCAGAGACAAAATCAGCTGCAAAATTGGCRGCCATCTCTGTGAGTTCATCCTTGAGCSTTTTTATGGTGGAGGGGTTGAGTGACATCGCTTTGAAGGCCTCTGTCAAATCAWCCTTCTTAATGACAGAGCTCTGAAGGGTTATCAATGTAGACTTCAACTCTGCAGTGGTGGCGGATAACTCCTTCAGAGCCTCTGTGAGCAGCGATAGATCCTGTGGCTGCGAACATGAGATGAACAAGCTTTGTAACTCGTCCATCTTTTTGAACAACTCTGTGGCAAAGGCGTTAAGCTCCCCCTTTGTCACATACTCGTTGTGGGAACTCGGACCACCAACACATGGTGTTCCTTTGGCCTCGGAGCTTGAGGCGCCCTCAGCGGCTGGCATTTGTAGCCTGCTCAGGGACTTCCACCGTATCCTTGCACATCTCCTTGAGGAGAGCCTAACGGTGTTCTGTAGATCTCGTGTTCGGTAGTTTCAGAGCCTAACCTGACATTTTGATCTAGTGGAGACATAAGGTGTTCTAGACCCTCTGCCTCTGTGGTTCTCACCTGTGCCTCTGAAGCACGTTTTGGTT
>NC_037529.1:43486225-43489803 GCF_001531365.2 Cynara cardunculus var. scolymus
AAGAAATACAAAATTGTTGCTCAGGCCTATCTATTACAGAAGATTAGTCCACAGCAGAGTCTGGATAGTCGTCTACGGCAAACTGTAGATCTGACTTGATGGTTATGTAGACCTTGAATATCCATTCTCTGAAGGAGACTTGAACTTTAATCACTTCCAGAATACCAGACACTTCATCCGCCCTTAGATGCCTTCTGTGCACCTCTGTCGCCACTTGGTTGAACACCCACTCAAGAGTCTCTGTCGCATATTTGTTCGCCTCTGTGGGATCAAAGAACCTTAGAATTTCATCCTTGTCCAAGAACACAAATCCAAAGATGGGATTTTGGACTATAGTGTTGGGATGACATCTAAGTAGCCAACTTGGCCTGTTCTTCGGAGGGGAAATTTTCAATTCTGTTTGGGCCAACCTCATCGCGATATCGAAGTCCTTCTGGCTGTAGTATTTCACTTGAGCGCGCATAACTTCGATCAGCCTTCTGAGCGATATAGAATAGCTTGATCTCCTCTCCATGTATTTGTTAAGAATTTTGTGCAAGAAGATGAGGTCAAATACACAGAGGTTGTAGAGGTCAGCATCTGTGAATGTGTATAGGTTGTCGTCATCCCTCTTCCCCACATATTAAGCATAGAGCACGGTCTTCTTCCACATAGTCCTTGGAGAAATTGTTTCAAGAGAGGTTATCACGTGCTCTGAGAAGACCTGCTCGCGTGGCTTTGTGAGCTTTGAGAAGTGAAACTTCGCAGCTGCAGAGGGTATACCTGTAAGCTCTGGATCATAAGGGGGCTCTATGTCTACGGCAGAGTAGCGCCACCGTAGAATCTCCTCCACGGTGGTTAAAGGCTCTGTGCGCACCTTATTCGTAGGGATTTTTCTCATCGAATCAAAGATCTCATACACCCTTCCCACTATGGCAGATTCTGGCACTCTGGTTTCTTCTTCTTCTAGAATCGGCCTCTGGTTAGACCCCTCGGCTAGGATAGGTTTGACAGTTCCTAACAGAGCGTCGAACGTACCCGTGGACGTTTCCTCCTTCACCATTTTGGAGGATGAGCCTTCTCCAGCTCTGGGGATAGGGGCTCTACCCTTTCTTGCTTGAGCCTCTGCCAAAGACGCCTTTAATGCTTGAATGAGTTCTGGGTCGTCATACTCTTCTTTGTTTATCTCCTCTGGCGTTTCAGAACTCGACCCCCTCTGTGGCGACTCCTCTACAACTTTGCCCTTGCCTTTCTCCTTAGGCTCTGGTGCTTTGTATTTTGAGAACAGGGCTGCTGTAGAGTCCACTATCTTTAGTGGTTTGGCAGAGGTAGTCTTCTTGGGCTCTTCAACTTTCTTCTCAGTCTTCTTCTCCCCCTCATGACGATCATGGTCATCACCTCCTTGATCGTCATGGATTTTGGTGGCTTCTGCCTTGCAAGAGATAAGGGGAGCCTTCTTCAATCGCCTTAAGATTCTGGTAGCCGCCTTCTCCATTTTCTCGATCACCAGCTCTGCGTGCACAGAAGCGTTGTNTCTTCTTCTTCTTCTTCTTCTTCTTCTATGATGACTTCTGTCCCCAACTGAGATTGATCAATTGGTGCTCTGAAATCCTTCTGGATATTCGACAGAACATCCTGAATTTGTTCTGTTGGGGAGTCGTCGTGGACCAGCTTGCGCAACCTTCTGCGCTTGGGTTTTGCTGCAGCCTCTGCCGGGCTTTCTTCTGCGATGACCTCTGTGACCACAGGTTTTGTGATCACAGGCTCTGTTGGTTCAGCCTTCTTTGTTTTCCTCTTCTTAGGTTTTGGCAGAGGTGCAGTTGGGCCCTCTTCCTCTTCGGGCCTCTTTTTCTTCTTTGACTTACTCACAGAAGAGTCGGTACCCTTCTGTGTCTTGGTCTTCTTGCGAGGAGGACTTGGGATTCTAGGGGGATGCTCACTCATCTCACCAGCCACTACTGGCTCCTCCGTTCTTCCCTTCACTCTCATTTTTTCAATTTCCATTCCAATGGGGACACCTATTCGTGGCGGGGTTACAGGGACCGGTTCTGGTCGCCTGTTTGCACGTCTATAGGATTTTTGATCATGATGGCTTAAGTACCTGAGCATGGCCTTTGATAGGAGCCTTGGACTTCTGTAGCCATGCTCGTGCTCTGTGGGTCTAAACTCCTTGAAGGGGTATAGCTTGGCATTCGGCTCCATAGAGGGCAATCTTGTTGCCAGAAGATCTCCAAAGGCCAGACCAAGGAAGCGTTGTAAGATCAGGTTTGGCTGGTTCATGTCTTCCTTGGCCTTCTTTTGGGCCTGGACCTTCGTCTTCTCCCCTTTGTGAATGGCGCACTTCTTCTTGATGAGCCCGATCATGTCCTCGAATATGAGTTAGGCGTAGTCCAGAGGGAGGTTGAAGTAAACTCCATACAGGATTGACAGCATGGCGTGGGATGTTTGGTCATGGCTACCTACCTTCCCTGTGAGGCAGCAGTTGATGATGGAGAAAAGAATGTTCCACACGGGTGCTAGTCCCTTACGCCTGAACTGTGTCCTTTTTGTAATGGGGGTCGCGTAAGAATGGAACTCTAAAAATTTGATTAGTTCTTCATCAGTGGGAGAAGGAGCATAAGCATTCAGGTTCATTTCGATTAAGGTAGGGAAATAGAGAGCTGTCCTCAAGGTTTCCACATTTAGTTCGAGAGGAACAAGGGATTTATTTACCGGGTGAGAGGCGTAACCAACAATGGTTAGCCCAGTATTATCGAGGGTGGTTATGTAAGCACTCAACAGAAATTGAGTAATGTAGGTTTCAGGTGTGGGTCGAGTGGCAGTTAAAGCATAGTAGAGAGGGTGGTTTCTTAGTATTTCCATTAGTGTGTAGGTATTTTCAGGAAATCCTGAGGGGACGAAGAAATAGTTATTAGGCTTTTTCACCAGTACGATTTTTTCATATTTGTTTTGCACGAAGGACAGGGCGTGCAAAGTTAGGGATTTTGCTTGTGTTACCTCATTATTACTTGAGGCGTTTACGGATTGGGCTGAGGCACTGGAAGAAGACATTGTTGCTGGAAGCTTTGAGAGTTGCAGGTTGCAGGTTGCAGGTTCGTTTGTGTAAAAGGGAGTTCTTTGAGAGCGTAAGATTTTAATTTGGGGGGAAGGAGGGTATTTATAGGTAAGGAAATTCAAATTGAAACGTCTATAGTATGAACGGTCATGTGATGAGTGGTTTTGGGTGAAACGGTTCAAAAAAGGTATGACACGCCGTATTGGGAAGTCGCGCGATTGAAGACGTGCACTTCCTTTTACTGACACGCGCGTGTATATTCTTACCCTTAGCCATAGAACCACGCACACATATCAATAGACAAGAACTATTAACAGAGTTCTATCAGAGGCCTAAGGGTTATAAAGCCTCTATGATATTTGTCGGGCCTTCTTATAGATGTTACACGTTTTTACCTAAACGGTTTTAGAAAATCCACAGAGAGATGAGTATTTGCTCAGCTCAACTCACAGAGCCTCTGTTAGAAGCGCCAGAGGTTCTGATGAGATGACCTCTGAGAACAAGATACTTCAGACGTTTTTCCACCTTCTGTGGTTTTAATTTT
>NC_037529.1:43490917-43492248 GCF_001531365.2 Cynara cardunculus var. scolymus
TCTCCCATCATGCTCATCTCAAACTCATTCTGCATCAAAACTTCAAATTCTTTGCACATAGAAACGTTAGTTGCTCCAAAGATAATGTCGTCAACATAGACTTGTACAAGCAAAATATCATCATTCATTTTTCTATAAAATAAAGTGATATAAGTGGTACCTTTGTGAAACCCATTAGAGGTAAGAAAGTTCGATAGGCGATCATACCATGCTCTGGGAGCCTGCATGAGACCGTACAGAGCTTTGTCTAAGAAGTAGACATGGTTAGGATACCTATCACTCTCAAACCCTGGGGGTTGCTTGACATATACCTCCTCTTTGAGCTTGCCATTTAGGAAGGCTGACTTGACGTCCATTTGAAATACTTTGAATCCTCTGTGAGTAGCAAACGCTAGGAAGATACGAATAGCTTCCAGCCTGGCCACAGGGGCGAAGGTCTCTTCGTAGTCAATTCCTTCTTCTTGGCAATACCCCTTTGCAACTAGCCTTGCCTTGTTCCTTACCACTACCCCTTGCTCATCCTTCTTGTTGCGAAAAACCCACTTGGTGCCAATAGCGAGCTTCCCGGCTGGCAGAGGTGCGAGTGTCCAAACTTGATTTCTTTCGAATTGAACTACCTCGTCTTGCATAGCGTCAACCCAGAAGGTATCTGCCAGAGGCTCTGCAACCGTCTTGGGTTCTATTTCACTTACATAGCAAGAAAATAAGCAAAAGTTTGCCGTGGCACATGTTTTTACACCCGCAGAAGGTTCTCCTATAATTTGAGATTGTGGATGGCTTTGGGTCCATTTGGTGACATGATGTGGTGAAACAGAAGGCATGGTTTCTTGTGCAATTTGAAAATGAGGTTGAGAAGCAGAGTCTTGTTCAGGCTCTTGAGCTTCATTGGAGGATGAAACTGGAGGAATTTCATTTATTGGTGCAGCCTCTGATACCAATTGTAGGATCGATTAACTCAGATTCTTGGTAAAGATTACTTACTTGGATGATCAGTTTAACAATGAGAATGCAGTGGAAATAATAATAATCAACCAAAGTAGAAATCAATAAACAACACAGATGAAGATTAATGATGAACACATAAGAGAGAGCTTCGAATGATTTTCAATTAGATGAAAATATTAACAATTACAATACTGAAGCCCACTGAAATACAAGGGCCTACGCTGCTATTTATACAAGTCAATAACYGTTTTCTGACACGATCTAAAGTAAATTAATCTAAGCCGTTAGATCAAAATAAGTTACAGACAAGAACACGTGAAGAGCACGAGCAGCTAAAAGACCTAAGTAAAACAGCTAAAGAAGATCTAGACAGAAGACATGCTGCA
>NC_037529.1:43492348-43496065 GCF_001531365.2 Cynara cardunculus var. scolymus
GAGAATGTTGGGTTCAAGTTAGTGCTTTGATGTTGTATTCAAGTTTCTCCTTAGTATAGTTGTTTTGTAATAGTTTAGCCTTTACAATTTCCTAGTATAAATAGTGCTTTCCTTGTAATTGTAATTAACAATCGTCATTAGCAGATTGATCAAGATTAGTGTTGTAATATTCTCTCTCTCAATCTAATCATCTTTTGACAATCTTCTTTTTACCTTTATGTTCATCATGATCTATGAAGATTACATCATGTTTGTATGAAATCTGGACTCATCACAAACCATAGAAGGTGCCAAAACTTTTGAAGTATCTTCTTCTCAGAGGTCAACTCATCAGAACCTCTGGCGCTTCTAACAGAGGCTCTGTGGGTTTGAGCTGAGCAAGTACTCATCTCTCTGTGGATTTTCAAACTATTTAGGTAAACAAAGGTGCAACACTTTTGAAGGCCCGACACATATCACAGAGGCTCTGTTACCCTTTGGCCTCTGACAGAACTCTCTTGATAGTTCTTGTCTATTGATATGGTGCGCSTGGTTCTGTGGATAAGGGTTAGAACACATCACGCGGGTGTCAGAAACGGGGGCGCACGTCATCAATCGCGCGTCTTCCCAATACAACGTGTCATACCTTTTTGAGCCATTTCAACCTATAGCCACTTATCACGACCTTTCGTCAAATAAACGGTTCAATTCAAAATCCTTCACTATAAATACCCATTTCCCCCCAAATCATAAGCCTTTACAAACCCCTTTTTCTCCGACGAACCTGCAATTTCTCAAAGTCTTAATACAAACCTGCAAATATGTCGTCTTCCTCAGCCTCAGCATAGTCCATTAACGTATCCAGCAACAATGAAGTCACTCAGGCCCAAGCATTAACGTCTCACGCACTTTCATTCGTTCAAAATCGGTATGAGAAAGTCGTTCTTGTGAAAAAACCCAATAATTATTATTTCATTCCTTCTTCTACTGGTTTCCCTGATTTCACCTTCCCCCTCCTAGAAATTCTTCGAAACCATCCCCTTTATTATGCCCTTTCAGCCACCAAACCTACCCCTGAGTCATATATCACCCAATTCCTCCTAAGCTCATACATTACAAACTTGGACAACACTGGTTTGAGCATAGTTGGTTACGCCTCTCACCC
Organism: Cynara cardunculus var. scolymus; assembly: GCF_001531365.2. Classification (NCBI taxonomy): domain Eukaryota; kingdom Viridiplantae; phylum Streptophyta; class Magnoliopsida; order Asterales; family Asteraceae; genus Cynara; species Cynara cardunculus. The sequence continues at coordinate 43,493,493 of NC_037529.1, forward strand.
AATCAACAAATCTTTGGTACCCATGGAATTGAAAGTGGACAAACTACGAAAAGCCCTGCACTTACCCTCCCTGGAATCCCTTAACTTGGATGCTTTCGCCCCAACCCCAATAGATGAGGAATTAATTCAATATCTTGAATTCCATTCTTATGCCGCCAAGACCCAAATCGTCAAAAGGACTCAATTTAAACGCAAAGGACTTCCCCCAATCTGGAATACCCTGTTCTCAGTCGTGAACTGCTGCTTAACAGGGAAGGTTGGAAGCCATGATCAGACTTCTCACGCAATGCTTTCAATCGTTTATGGCATTTATTTCAACCTGCCACTCGACTACGCACAACTCATCTTTGAAGATATGGTGGGCTTGATTAAGAAGAAGTGCGCGACACAGAAGGGTGAAAAGTCCAAAGTCAAGGCGCAGAAGAAGGCTAAAGAAGACCTCAACCATCCTAACCTAATTCTACAGAGGTTCTTTGGCCTCATCTTTGTGGATTTGATCGCAGAGAAGTTACCCTCTGCCGAGCCTAACGCGAGACTGTATCCTTTTAAGGAATTCCATCCGACAGAGCATGAGCAAGGGTACAGAAGCCCCAGACCCTTATCTAAAGCCATGCTCATGTACCTTAGTCATGAAGATAGGAAATCATATAGACGTGGATTAAGGAGGCCAGCGCCGGTCCCTGAAACCCCTCCACGCATAGGAACCCCCCTAGGTGAGAGTGTACAAAAAATGAGGGTAGAGGGACGAACGGAGGAGCCAGAAGCGGCTAGAAAGGTGAGTGAGGCAGGACCTAGAGTAGAAAGTCCCCCACCAAAGAAGACACAGAAGGGTGTTGACTCTTCTGTGAAGAAGAAAGGGAAGAAGAGACCCGCAAAAGAAGAGGGTCCAAGTAGTCCTCTGCAGAAACAAAAGAAAAAGAAATCAAAGAAGGCCCAACCCGCAGAGGTTGTGGTCACAGAGGCTGCTATACAAGAAAGCCCTGCAGAGGCTACTCCAAAGCGTAGAAGTTTGCGCAAAGTGGTTCATGATGAGTCCCCAACAGAGCAGATTCAAGACGTCATCTTCCAAATTCAACAGGAGTTTAAAGCGCCTACAGAAGTAGCTGACTTGGGGACAGAGGTCGTCTTAGATGACAAAGAAGAAGAAGAGGTGGAGTTATGAGAGAAAGAAAAAGATACCCACGGTACACAACCTAGCCCTCCTCCTTGTGCTACCCACGTTTCTAGGGACCCTGTTCTAGAGGGATCCCCTATTGAAAAAGGCGCGCACACGCCAAGCCCAACCCAAGCTAACCTCGCAGAGGACATTCTTCTGCCCTCTGTCGAATGCACTACCCGGGAAGCACAACTCACTCCAACATCCTCTCAAAAGGATGGTGGTTTTAATATAAGAGTCCAATCGCCCAAGGACTCGTCACATCCCAAAGAGGCATCTGTTTCCTCTCCACACAAGAGTGACCAACCAGAATATGCTTCAGAGGCATATGTGAGAGTCACAGAGACTGAGGGTCTAGAACTCCCAACGTCTACACTCGATCCCTTTGCCATGTTAGGCTCTGAACCTACAAGTCAAGATATCGACAGAACACTGGTAGGCTATCCTCACAGAGAAGTCCGAGGATCCGGTGGAAGTCCCTGAGCAGACTTCGCTAAACCAGTCGCTGAGGGCGCCTCATACTCCAAGGCTACTAGGTCACCATGTGTTGGTGATCTAGGTTCCCATGATGCCTATGTGACGAAGGGGGAGTTACAAACCTTCGCCACAGTGGTATTCCAAAAGATGGATGAGTTGAAAAGCTTGTTCATCTCTCGATCAATGACAGAGGATCTTGCTCTAATCACAGAGGCTCTGAAGGAGTTGAGCTCTACAACTGCAGAACTCAAGGCAACTCTTTCAACCCTTCAAAGCTCTGTCCTACAAAAAGACGATCTCACCAATGCCTTCAGCGCTCTGTCCCTCAACCCTTCCTCAATCGACAAGCTCAAGTCAGAGTTAGCAGAGGTGGCCGCCCATTTTGCTGCTGATTTCATCTCTGCGGGCTACACAGACTACTCAACATTCAAGGATGAAATCAAGCAAATGTTCTCTTCTGCAGTCACATACGGCGTGGATACCAAATCATCTAGGGCAAATATCAACCATCTAGCCACTCGTAGAGAGCTAGATGCGATGGTTGAAGCCCTAGGAGATATTGTGCGCAAACATACAAATCAACTTCTCGCAGAGGCCCGAGCCTCCAACAAAGCCATCAGAGACTGCACTTCAAAGCTCGTGAAAGAGGATGACTCCTTCAGAAGCGAAATTTATTGAAGCATCTCAAAATTGAAGTGGTCGACAGAGATTGATATAAGCCACGCCTCTGTGCTTGCTGAAGAGGTGATTAAGAAAATAAAGAAGGCGGCTACCAAAATCCTGAAGAGATTGGAGAAGGCTCCCCTTGAAACCTGCAAGGCAGAAGCCACCAAAAACCATGACGATCAAGGAGGTGATGACCATGATCGTCATGAGGAGGAGAAGAATGCAGAGAAGAAAGCTGAAGAGCCCAAGAAAACAACTTCTGCCAAACCACTCA
>NC_037529.1:43496196-43513419 GCF_001531365.2 Cynara cardunculus var. scolymus
GACCCAGAGCTCGTTCAAGTGTTAAAGGCTTCTTTGGCAGATGCTCAAGCAAGAAAGGGCAGAGCTCGCATCCCCCCCAGAGCTGGAAAAGGCTCATCCTCCATGAAAGCAAAGGAGGTAACGTCCACGGGTACGTTCGATGCTCTTCAAGGAACCGTCAAACCTATCCTAGCAGAGGGGTCCACCCAGAGGCCAATTCTAAAAGAAGAAGAATCCAGAGTACCAGAATCCGCCACTATGGGAAGGGTCTATGAGATTTTTGATTCGATGAGCAAAATTCCCACACAGAAGGTGCGCACAGAATCTGTTACCACTGTGGAGGAGATTCTACGGTGGCGCTATTCTACCGTAGACACAGAGCCCCCTTACGATCCAGAACTTACAGGTATACCCTCTGCAGCTGCGAAGTTTCACTTCTCAAAGCTTACAAAGCCTCATGAGCAGGTCTTCTCAGAGAACGTGATAACCTCTCTTGAAACAATATCTCCAAGAATGATGCTGAAGAAGACTGTGCTCTATGCTCAATATGTGGTGAAGAAGGACGACGACAACCTATACACGTTCACAGATGCTGACCTCCATAACCTCTGTGTATTTGACTTGATCTTTCTGYACAAAATTCTTAACAAATACATGGAGAGGAGRTCAAGCTATTCTATATCTCTCAGAAGGCTATTTGAAGTTATGCGCGCATAAGTTAAATACTACAGCCATAAGGACTTTGATATAGCGATGAGGTTGGCCCAAACAGACTTGATGCTTTCCCCTCTGAAGAACAGGCCAGGTTGGCTACTTAGATGTCATCCCAACACTATTGTCCAAAATCCCATCTTTGGGTTCGTGTTCTTGGACAAGGATGACATTCTAAGGTTCTTTGATCCCACAGAAGTGAACAAATATGCGACAGAGACACTTGAGTGGGTGTTCAACAAAGTGGCTGCAGAAGTACAAAGAGGGCATCTAAGGGCGGATGAAGTGTCTGGTATTCTGGAAGTGATTAAAGTGTGAGTCTCCTTCAGAGAATGGATTTTCAAGGTCTACAGAACCATCAAGACAGATATGCAGTTTGCCGTAGACGACTATCAAGACTTTGCTGTGGACTAATCTTCTGTAATAGATAGGCCTGAGCAACAATTTTGTATTTCTTTCAATTTAATGTAATTCTTTTCAGAGGTTGAGTTTTATCTCCTCTTGTAATTTCTTTCCTTTAGTCATTTCTTGCATTTATTTGTTCTTTTTTTTTTACTTTTTCATATTTAGGAGGAGATTGTTAGCTCCAACATTTGCTTAATGTAAAAGTATGAAAAAGATTTCTGCAAGTGTTGACAGAAGGGTTTCTTCCAGAGAAGACAACAGAGGACCAGCAACAGAAGTTGTTTGATCGTGGAAGTCAAGATTGACAGAACCTCTATTTTCTCTCATAGAGGTTCTGGAAAATGGTCCTTTGTTATCAAAAGCTTACAAGTCATATGCAGCAGAGCCTCTAGGATGGCTCACAGAGGGTCTGCGGTTCATCTTCTATGGAGAACCTCTTCTTACTGTTTTACTAAGGTTGTTAGCTGCACGTGCCTCTCACATGACTATGTTTGTAATCGACTTTATTTGGATGGCTTGGATGATTTCACTTGTCTAGGTCATGTCAGAAAGGTCGTTAGGAACTAGTATAAATAGCAGCTAGGCCTTTGTAATTCAGTGTGCTTCCCGTATAGTAATCGTCTTATTTTCAATTCAATTGAAAAACCTTTGAAGCTATTCTCTCGTGTTCATCATTCTCATATACTGTGTGTTCTTGATTATTACTCTGTTTGTTCTTATATTGTTTCCGCTGCACTTTGATTGTCCTAAAGATCATCTAGAGTATCTGATTGATATCAAAACTGAGTTTACAGGTCCTAACATTATTGATGTCCAAATAGGACTTGAAGATAATCAGAGAATTATTAATTTGAAGAAACCTGATCAAGAGCTGGAAGACATTGAAGCATATCCATTCTACATGATTCTTGAACAACCGAAGTTTGGGGTGATATACGATTATGTGGGTCGGATAAAGAAGTTCATGAGGTTCAGTGAGCTGAACAAATTCTCTGATGAAACTATATGAGGAGAGTTAATAATGATAAAGATGCGGAGTCGGAGAGGATGAGTCCAAAGGAAAGGTACTTGCTGATAAATGCCTTGAATTTGCTTGAAGAAAAATTGCAATATCGAAATACACTGAGGAGGCTGGAGAAACTTCTCGGACTCAGAAAGACAAGATTTATGAAGTTTCGAACTTGAATCCAAAGGGGGAGAATGTTGGGTTCAAGTATGTGCGTTATTGTTGTATTCAAGTTCTCATTTTATTAAGCTTTGTAATAGTTAGTCTTTAATGCTTTCCTTAGTATAAATAGTGATTAGTCTTGTAATTGTCATTAACTTATGCAATTAATCTTATTAGTGCTGTAATATTCTCTCTCAAGAAATACAAAGAAGATTGTTGGTGAAAATTCTCTCTACTCATATTCTTGATCTTCATCTTGAAGATTAATTCTGAATTTGTATGATTTTGGGCATTTCAGGGTTGAACTGCTTAGTGACTATGACTGTGAAATTAAGTAACATCCAGGCAAGGCTAATGTAGTAGCTAATGCTTTGAGTAGAAAGGAAAGGATGAAACCAACAAGAATGCGAGCTTTAGGAGTACTAGTAAACAGGAGTCCGAAAGCACAAATTCTCAAGGAACAAAAAGAAGCATTGAAGAAAGAGAATTTAAAGAATGAGACCCTACGCCACATGAAGACTAAGTTTCAACTGAAATCAGATGAAGTGAATTACTTGTGAAATAGGGTTTGGATACCTAAGATTGGCAATCTTAGATCAATAATTTTGAACGAAGCCCATCGATCAAAATATTCAATCCACCCGAGAGCAGATAAGATGTATAAGGATTTGAGGGAACATTATTGGTGGCCTGGAATGAAGAAAGACATTGCACGATATGTAAAAAAAGTGCTTAACTTATGCAATGGTTAAGGCCGAACACCAAAAACCTTCCGGTCTACTTCAACAACCCGAGATTCCCCAACGGAAGTGGGAACAAATATCAATGGACTTCATAATTAAGTTGTCCAGGACTAGGAAAGGGCATGATGCCATTTGGGTAATTGTAGATCGACTGACGAAATATGCTATTTCCTACCAAACTGAGAGGATTATAAGATGGAGAAGCTGGCACAAATTTACATAAATGAAATCATTACCAGGCATGGAGTACCTCTTTCCATCCTCTCGGATAGAGACAGTCGATTTACGTCAAGATTTTGGCAATCACTTCAAGGAGGGTTGGGTACACGACTAGATCTAAGTACTTCATACCACCCTCAAACGGATGGACAGATGGAAAGAACAATTCATTGGGAGTCAATTATGGTGCAGGATTGCCAAAATTTCTGGATATACCTTTCAGGTACAAGCTCATTGGTGTTTGTCAATGCAAGGTGCAAAAAGTGGTTTTGAAGGATGTTTATGACTGGGTGGTATTTTTGGTCAAAGTTTTAGAGAGAAACGTGGCGGGCGTGGTTATTTGGCTTGATTGGAAGAGGAACCAAGTTTTGACTGGTTTCCTCAACGGTTTTTAGGTAGTGGTGTGGGTTTGTGAGTTTCCAGATTCGGAAGACGACATTGTTGCAGGTTCTTGGTTAAAAAAGAGGGGTTTGGAAAAACTAGGGTTTTCAAGAATCGGTTCTTGATTTTTAAAATATATTGGGGAAGGGGTTTACTTGACAACCGAGATGAAGATTCAATCACTGAATGGAGTTCCAGAATCTAGTTTGAAATCTTGAAGGAGAAACAATGGCGGTTGGAGCATTGAAGACGATGAGTTCTCTTGTAATTCTTTGAAAGTGTAAAAAGAAATTTGGAGGAAAATAATCTGTTTAAATAGAAAAAATAAACACTCGAGTGAATGCGCCCCAAACGTCAGAAAAAATTGAAGCGGTTTTTCTCACAGCTTGTGGGGGAGTGCCACGTGGACTGCCAGCTGCAAGTGGCGCCTCCCAGGTTTGAAAAAGTAAGCAAATAGGCGTTGACGCTTAGTTAAAAGACAGCTATTTAAAAGTATTTTAAAATTAAGAACCGTACGCCTTTTTCATAAAATAATATATTTTAAATTTTCAAAACAAATTTAACAAGTGTATATACTCTGGTTTGTGTAAAATAGCAACCACTAGACAAAAGCTCTCTATGGGAGTACAGAGTTGCTGTATTTAAATTGCTTTAGAGATTTTGGAAAAGGAACTAGAGTATTGCATAAGAGAAAAATAACATACCTTAGGATCTCATACAAAGACTCATGCTTGGACTATACATGTCCTCTATTTAGAAAACTTGCTATGTTTAGAGAAAAAGGCTCTGTATAGTACATACAGAGGCTCTGTCCTATAAACATAAATGTTTTGAAGCAGAGGCCCTGTATAGGACATACAGAGGCTCTGTGTGACATGATATTGCTCTCCCGCTTGACTTGAGCTATGCTTTTCTGCTCCTCCTTGAAGTATGCATGGATCATATATGATAAGTATTACACAAGCATGACGAACAAGGTACAATGGCTCTGTATGTACTATACAGAGGCTCTGCATCAAAAGACGACTAGAACTTGAGCAAGAGGCTTTGTATGTACTATGCAGAGGTTCTGTCTCATGGATCAATACAATAAAAACAACAGAAACAGAAGTATGCATAAGGGATGCAGAGACTCTGTATAGTACATACAGAGGCTCTGTCTTAGTTGGAAAGATTTAGCATACCCAACTTGCTAATCAAAAAGTTAAATCTCTTTTCATCAAGAGCCTTTGTAAATATATCAGCAAGTTGTAAATTTGTACTAACGAAAAACATTTCAATCGTACCTGTCTCTACATGGTCTTTGATGAAATGGTAGCGAACATCGATGTGCTTTGTTTTTGAATGTTGCACATGATTGGTTGTGATTACGATAGCACTTTATGAGTCCCACAGGATTGGAATCTTGTCAAACTCAACGCCATAGTCTTTCAGTTGAGTTTTCATCCATATCACTTGAGAACAGCAAATGGCTGCAGCTACATACTCTGCTTCGGCTGTGGAAGTAGAGACGCAGTTCTGCTTCTTTGAGGTCCAACTTATGAGCTTGTTTTCTAGTAATTGGCAGCTCCCTAATGTACTATTTCGATCAAGTTTGCATCCTGCATGATCAGAATCTATGTACGCAATAAGATCAAAACCAGAATGCTTTGGATACCAGAGACCCATAAATTGAGTTCCCTTAAGGTATATGAAGATTCTTTTCACAGCTGAAAGGTGAGATTCCTTAGGGTTTGCTTGAAATCGTGCACAGAGACTGTTAGGACTGAAAATTAGTATTAAATTGTATTCGTCTTGAAAGTTAAATATTGTCTATAATTGTAAAAGTCATCGTGTTTGACTTTTCTTATAGAAGTTTGACTTTGACCTTGTTTAGTAGTTTGACCCTATAAATAGGGTATTTGTCTTTGTAATCTTTACAAGAGGGAGCTAGTATTACGTAAAGAGAGTTTGACCAGAGCTTTTGAAGATTGACTTTTTCTCTCAAAGTTCATCTCTTATGTTCTTGAAGATATATCTTAGATCTGCCATTGTTATGAAGATGTATTGAAGATTGACCTTAAAGTGACCTATCAGAGACACGTAGCAAACATGATGTCTGGTCTACTAGCCGTGAGGTACAACAGTGATCCAATCATTCCTCGGTAAGTCTTAACATCCACCGGTTTTCTAGATGGATCTGTATCAAGCTTAGTTCCTGTAGCGATTGGTGTTCTCATTGTAGAAGAGTTATGGAGTTGGTATTTCTTTATTATGTCAGAGACATACTTAGCTTGGCTAATGAAAATACCGTCCCCCTCTGTTTTACTTGCAAGCCGAGGAATAATGTCAATTCTCCCATCTTGCTCGTTTCAAACTCGCTCTTCATTAATGCAGAGAACTTATCACAATGCCTCTTGTTTGTTGATCAAAGATAATGTCGTCCACATAGATCTGTACTAAAAGCATCTCACCTTTATACTTCTTAATAAACAAAGTTGTGTCGATTTTACCTTTTTCAAAACCATTTGACAAGAGAAAAGATGAGAGACATTCATACCAGGCTCGAGGTGCTTGCTTAAGTCTATACAGAACTTTGTCCAAGAAATAGACATACTCTGGATATGTGGAGCTTTCAAACCCTGGAGGTTGTTGAACGTAGACTTCCTCTATCATCTTACCATTTAAGAAGCCTGACTTAACGTCCATTTGATAGACTCGGAAGCCCTTATGACCAGAGAAGGCTAAGAACAAGCGTATAGCTTCTAGCCTTGCTACTGGCGCAAGGGTCTCATTATAGTCTATGCCTTCTTCCTGGCAATAGCCTTTTGCTACGAGCCTAGCTTTATTCATCACAACGATCCTATCCTCATCCTTCCTGTTCCTGAAAACCCATTTACAACCAATTGTAATTTTATCCTTTGGTAAAGGTACAAGAGTCCATACCTTATTCCTTTTGAATTGTTGGAGCTCTTCTTACATGGCGTCAACCCAACTCGGGTCTTGTAGGGCTTCATGGACTTTCTTAGGCTCTACCATGCTTAGAAAGTTTACGAATAAACATTCATTAGCCGTGGCAGCCCTTGTCATCACACTGCTTGTAGGTTCACCAATGATCTAGTGAGAAGGATGATCCTTGGTCCATCTTGTTGTTGGGACAGATACAGAGGTTGGGGATGTTTGATCATGTTCCATAGGAATATTTGGCATTTGGCTCTTTGATGGCGAAGAAGATTCTACTTGCTCCCCCTCGAATGATGGTACAAAGGAGCAAGGTGTAGAACCAGAGGTATTGTGCTCTGGCTCTGTTGAACTGGGCTCTGATGCAGAGCTTGTTTAGTCTGGTTGTGGATTTGCATGATTCCTAGAGGAAACAGAGGTGTGTAAAGGACCAGAGTCAGATGTACTTGTAGTTTGTGGTTCTTCACTTACACACGCAGATTCATCTCTTGGTGCACGTATATAGATGTCTTCATCGCCATAGAAGTCTTCAAATAATAGCTTGAGTTCCAATTCTCTTGATTTCATTTGAGTTTGGAAGTCTGTTTGTTAAGCTCAAGTCCATAGTTGAGCTACTCTGAAGTCACAAGTTTTTTATCGTCGAATAAGATGTTGATGCTTTCCATGACTGTCTTGGTTTGTTGATTGAAGACACTGTATGCCTTGGCTTTTGTGGAGTGACCAAGGAACTTTCCTTTATCGTCCTTCTTATCAAATTTGCCAAGATGATCACGATCATTCAGAATGAAGCATCTGCAACCAAAAACATGTAAAAATTTAACGTTAGGCTTTCTTCGGTTGATTAATTCATAAGGCGTCTTCATATGCCTCTTTACCACCGTTGTTCTATTTTGAATAAAGCAAGCGGTCAAGATGGCTTCAACCCAAAAATGGGTTGGAAGACCAAAACTTGCTAGCATAGTCCTCGCTGCTTCGACCAGAGTACGATTCTTTCTTTTCACAACACCATTTTGTTGTAGTGTTCTTGCTGCAGAGAAGTTCTGAGTTATGCCCTCCTTGTCTAAGTATGCATCAATCTTTGTGTTCTTAAACTTTGTTCCATTGTCATTTCTCAGCTTTTGAATTTTGCTTTGTAGAAGAACTTGAATCTTGGTCATCAGCTTGATTAGTAGCTCTAGGACATCTGATTTATGCCTTACAAACTCAATCCAAGTATATCGTGAGTATTCATCAATTAAGACTAAGATATACTTCTTACTAGATAAGCTCTGCACAAAGATTGGACCACAAAGATCCACATGAAGCATATGTAGAGGTCAGACACATGACACATCTGTCTTTGTTTTGTGGGATGCTCTTTTGAGCTTTTCCATTTCACAAGCAGAGAAGAGATGGTCCTTTTCAAACATTATGGCAGAAAGTCCGTCAACCAGATTATTCTTCACAAGCTTCTCTATATTTTGGAAATTTAGGTGAGACAGCTTGTGGTTCCAGAGCCAAGCTTATTCACACTTGCGAGACACGAGATATAGAGTCTTTGAATTATCTCTTGGTGAGAAGTTCACGAGATATAGATTTCCCTTTCTTTTGGCTCTTAGCAACTCCTGACCTGATTCTGACATAATGGAGCAAGCTTCCTTTTGGAACTTGACATTGTAGCCAGAATCACATAGTTGACTTATGCTCAGAAGATTATGTTTAAGCCCAAAGATATAAGCAATCTTAGAGACAGAAACCTTACCTTGTAGTAGATCTCCATATCCCTTTATCTCTCCTTGCATGTTATCCCCAAAGGTTACTTTTCCTCCAATCTTCTCTCTGTATGAGGAGAGAAACCTCTTATTGCCGGTCATGTGTCTTGAGCATTTAGAGTCAAGATACCAAATGTCCACTTGCGACTTCTGCAAAATAAATTATAAGGATTTAGGTACCCATTTCATAATGTGTCTTCGATGATTAGGGACAAAAGATAGCTTTTTAGGCTTAGGGAGAGGCTTTGTCTCATCACCTGAATTACCAGACTTAGCTTTAGGAGCCTTCTTTCTCTTCTGGGTCTTCTTGGATTTCATCCTTGATTACCCAGAGAGAATACAGTTAGGGTCAGAGAAATGTTGCTTTAACTTTCGTAGCAGAGAAAAACATTCACAATTATGAACACAATTTGAATGGCAAAAAGATTTATTAGATTTAAAGAACATATTATTACAATCATTCCTAGCATTGGTAGTTCTAACAAACTTCTTATCTAGATCTGATTGTTTTTGACACTGAATGAGTCATCTCTGTTTTCTTCTTTCCTACTCCTTAGGCCTTCAGATCTGAAAACAGAGGAATTAACATTAGAGCATGTAGCGGATTTTCCCATCTGTTCTGGAGTGAACTTAATTGGCTTACATTTAGAAATTGAGCCCTTCGATGCAGAAGAAACAAACTTTGTACTCTTCACCCTGTATTCAAACTTGGGAGCAGATTTAGCACTTGTTGTCATGCTTACACGACCAGAACCTAGGAGAATCTTTTTCTCAATAGGGGGTTTTGCAACCTCTGGTTCTTTGGCTACGATCTTTGTCTCAACTTGCTCCTTAAACGAGTCCACCTCTGACTCAGAGTCACAGTCAAGAAAATCCTTGTGTGAATATCAAAATACAGAGGTATCATTAAGAACTTGAGATTCTCGTATGCATGAGCTAGAAGGTTCTTCCGTTTTTGTTTTGTGGGACTTTCAAAAGTATCCAAGGAGTTACATTCAGAAGAATCTGCATGACCTTTAGGAGGATAATTCAAGGCCTCAAGCAAATCTTGCTCGGAGACCTGTCTTATCCTTTCTGTGAAGTCATCCAATAATTTTGGATCCAGAGTTTTAAGAAAATTTCATGTGGATGAACTCTTGATTTCATCTGGTTTAGGTTTGACAACTTCACTCTCAGTCTTAAGATGTTCAAGATTTGTAGAGCCAAAACAAAAAATCTTGTTTGTCTTCTGTATGCATTTTAAATCGACTTGAGGCACACATTTTGAAGAGTAAGAGATATTTTTAAATTTCAACCTTTGAGTTCTGGCTCCACTTTCAAGCCTACATCTTTTGAATGGTGAAGGTGTATACAAAATAGGAAAATCTGGTTTTTGTTTTTCGCCCAACCTAAACACGGATTCAAGAGTAGTTTTCTTCTTCCAGGTGAGGTCTAGGTCTGTATAACCTATCCCTGCTTTATCCTGTTGAGAATTTACTTTTTCATACACCTGCTGAGCATTTGATCAAGAGCTCTTTTCTTTGTAAGTACTGGTGTAGGAACTCCATTTCCTTTTGAAAAAAATCATTTAGGGCCTCAGAGTTTAACCTGTCACGTTCCTTTTCTAGTTGCTCTGTTTCTTTCTTCTTTATTGCCGCTTTTAATTCTAAGCACTCTGATTTAAGAATTGTTTCAGTGGATCGTTTTGTTTGTAAAAGTTTTTCATTTTCCACTGATAACTCTTGTTTCTCTACAATTAGCAGCTCTGTCTCATGTTCAAAAAATAATTTCTCTTTTTCCAAAGATTTTCTTTTGGATTTTTTGACAGAGAGCTTTTGCTGTAGGTTGACGAAATCATTTGTAAAAGCATAGTTACTTTCTTCCAGGTCAGAATGAGAACAACCAGAGATGGAACATACCTGTGAGTCAGAGTCAGATCCAAACTCTTCTCTGTCATTCTCGACAGCCATCCCACAAAAATTGGCTTGATCTTCTTTTTCAGACGAGGAGTCAGGGACCCAGTTCTCTTGTTCTGCCATGAGGCTCCTTTGTGATTGATTGTACTTGTACTTGTTTTTATAGTACAGTTCATCTTTCACCGAAGGGCCTCTACACTCTTTGGAGTAGTACCCCATCTTGCCGCATATGAAACATCGAACACCTTGCTTCTTCTGGTCTGATGGCTCTTCCTCCTTCTTGTTTAAAAATGGAGGGAGGGTTCCTTCCTTCGAAAGTTCTGCCTCTGCTTCTATCACTCTGTCATCCTCGCTTTTCGAAGACCTTCATCCTAAACTCCCTTTGGAATTTTTTGGTGATCAGGGCCAAGGATTGTGCAAAGGCACTTATATCATCATCTTCAGAGCTAGAGGCTCTGTCTTCTTCATCACTCTCCATGATGAGAGCCTTCTTTTCCTTCCTCCTTTCCTCTTTGGATCTTCGCTCTCTATGTGGCTGGCTAGATCCTGTCTCTTTTGAATCAGAGACAAGAGCCAGAGGTCCATCCAGAGCGACCTTGGCTTTCTGAACCTCTTATTCTTGAGCTTGCAGAGTCCCATACATGTCGCGCAACGTCCATTGCTCCAGATCTTGATTCGCCTGGAGAGACATCGTCAGGTTTCCCTATTCTGCATTCAATCTCTTCAAGAAGAGCATGTTGTTCTCCTCTTGAGTTCTGATCACATCACACTTGCGGCATTTATTGATCAGAGTATTGAACCTGTGATAAGTCTGTTTTAAAGACTCATCGGGAAGCGCCTGAAAGCTGTTGTACTCGTTCAAGCATTGAGCACGACGGTTTTTCTTCATCTTTATGCCTCCTTCCAACTAGTTTTCCTGTTGATCCCATATATCCTTGGTAGAGTCGCACGCATCAAGAGATTGAAAAATCTCATTGGGAAGTGCCATGATCAAAAGCCTTTTGGCTTTTTGATCCACCTCCACTCTGCGTTTGTCTTCATCGTTCCAGTCACGACGAAGTTTGGGTACTCGCCTGGCAGGTACCTCAACCGTATCACCAGCAGCAGGAATACGAGGAATAATAGTGGTAGGGACATAGGGGCCATTTAAAATTGACTCGTAGAGTTCAAGGTCAAGACCCTCATAAAAATTTATCATCTGAATTCTCCATTGGGGATATTCTTCCCTAATGAGAGTCGGAGGTTTGGTCAATAAACGCACTATACATGGAGTTCCATGATTGAGACGACAATTTTGATTAAAATTTTTGAGAAGAAGATTGACGAGAAAGATGATCGACAGAAAAATGATTTCCAGATTATGTAAAAGCACGTTTTAAACAAAGAAAAATAGGAGTGAAAATCCTTTTTAAAACGAATAATCAAAAAGAATTAAGAATAGAATCCAAACGGATATCGATCGACTAATCAATGAATTTGATTAGCAGGCTCTGATACCAATTGTTGGAACCCATATACTCTTAATTTGCAGTAAAACACAGCTTATTAATAATATGAATGAAAACAACAGTGTACCACGAATGATTAATCGAAATATTCAAAGTATAAATAAGAACAATGAAAAGACTTGAATATGTCGAATGCTTTTATTGATGAATGTAAAGAACAATCAAAAATTGTAATCTCACAATAATTCGGTATAGTATAAGTCGGCTCTCTCAGGTAATCTGAACATGAGGAGGAAGCCTTCTTATATACGCCTAGGTCTAAAAACTATGCTATAAAATAGGCTTGAAACTCCGAGCTGACTAGTCTGCATCCTTATCTTTAAATTCCGTTAAAAAGCAGAGCAGACTTGGTCAAGCCGCCTCAAATCAGTTAGATGCTTGCGAGAATGTCTAGGCTAACACACGCGTTCCATGGAGAAAGTGACCAGAAGCTCTGCTTGTAACATATAGAAGCTCTGTATGAACTATGTAGAGGTTCTGCATATGTAGAGGCTTTGCATGTACTATGTAGAGGCTCTGGGTCTTGGAGTTGTAGCTTTGTGTCAAGCGCTTATGCTTTTTGGCGCATAAGGATTGATCGTCCACGAGGATAGAGTGCGGGCTCTGTATGAATGGAACCTTCAGTCTTGAGTAAGAGCTCTGGTTCTTGATCTTCTACATGTGAGCTGTTTGGACCTGTAAACTCAGTTTTGATATCAATCAAATACTCTGGATGATCTTTAAGACAATCAAAGTGCAGCGGAAACAATATAAGAACAAAAAGAGTAAAAATCAAGAACACACAGTATATGAGAATGATGAACACGAGAGAATAGCTTCAAAGGTTTTTCAATTGAATTGAAAATAAGACGATTACAATACGAGAAGCACACTGAATTACAAAGGCCTAGCTGCTATTTATACTAGTTCCTAACGGCTTTTCTGACATGATCTAGACGTGTGAAATGATCCAAGCCGTCCAAATAAAGTCGATTACAAACATAGTCACGTGAGAAGCACAAGCAGCTAACTACCTAAGAAAAACAGCAGAACAGGATCTTCACAGAAGATGTATCCGCAGACCCTCTGTTAGCCAGCTTAGTGGCTCTGCTGTAGAAGACTTGTAGGTTCTTATTGCCAGAGGTCCATTTTCCAGAACCTCTATGAGAGACAACAGAGGTTCTGTCATTCTTGACTTGCACGATTAAACAGCTTCTGTTGATGGTCCTCTGTTGTCTTCTGTGGAAGATAACCTTCTGTCAACACTTGCATAATTCTTTTTCATACTTTTACATTAAGTAAATATTAGAGCTAACAATCTCCCCCTAAGTATGAAAAAGTAAAATTGGACAATTGAAAGCAAGAAATGACTAATGGAAAGAATTACAAGAGGAGATAAAACTCATCCTCTGAAAAGAATTACATAAATTGAAAGAATTACAAAATTGTTGCTCAGGCCTATCTATTACAAAATATTAGTCCACAACAGAGTCTGTATAGTCGTCTACGGCAAACTGCAGATCCGTCTTGATGGTTCTGTAGACCTTGAATATCCATTCCTTGAAGGAGACTTGAACTTTAATCACTTCCAGAATACCAGACACTTCATCCGCCCTTAGATGCCCTCTTTGTACTTCTGCAGCCACTTTGTTGAACACCCACTCAAGAGTCCCTATCGCATATTTGTTCGCCTCTGTGGGATCAAAGAACCTTAGAATGTCATCCTTGTCCAAGAACACAAACCCAAAGATGTGATTTTGGATAATAGTGTTGGGATGACATCTAAGTAGCCAACTTGGCCTATTCTTCGGAGGGGAAATCTTCAATTTTGTTTGGGCCAACCTTATCGCGATATCAAAGTCCTTCTGGCTGTAGTATTTCACTTGAGCATGCATAACTTCGATTAGCCTTCTGAGCGATATAGAATAGCTTGACCTCCTCTCCATGTATTTGTTAAGAATTTTGTGTAGGAAGATCAAGTCAAATACACAGAGGTTGTGGAGGTCAGCATCTGTGAATGTGTATAGGTTTTCGTCGTCCCTCTTCACCACATATTGAGCATAAAGAACGGTCTTCTTCAGCATCGTCCTTGGAGAAATTGTTTCAAGAGAGGTTATCACGTTCTCTGAGAAGACCTGCTCACGAGGCTTTGTAAGCTTTGAGAAGTGAAACTTCGTGGCTACAGAGGGTATACCTATAAGTTCTGGATCGTAAGGGGGCTCTGTGTCTACGACAGAATAGCACCACCGCAGAATCTCCTCCACAGTGGTTACAGGCTCTGTGCGCACCTTCTGTGTGGGGATTTTGCTCATTGAATCAAAGATCTCATAAACCCTTCCCACTGTGGTGGATTTTTGTACTCTGGTTTCTTCTTCTTCTAGAATTGGTCTCTGGGTGGACCCCTCTGGTAGGATAGGTTTGACGGTTCCTAGCAGAGCGTCAAACGTACCCATGGACGTTTCCTCCTTTTCCTTCTTGGAGGATGAGCCTTCTCCAGCTCTGGGGGGGATGCGGGCTCTGCCCTTTCTTGCTTGAGCCTCTTCCAAAGAACCTTTAACGCTTGAACGAGCTCTGGGTCGTCATATTCTTCTTCGTTTATCTCTGGCGTCTCTGAGCTTGACGACCCCTTCTGTGGTGTCTCCTCTACAGCTTTGCCCTTGCCTTTCCCCTTAGGCTCTGGTGCTTTTTCTTTTGAGAACAGGGCTGCTGCAGAGTCCACTATCTTGAGTGGTTTGGCAGAAGTTGTTTTCTTGGGCTCTTCAGCTTTCTTCTATGCCTTCTTCTCCCCGTCATGATGATCATGGTCATCACCTCCTTGATCGTCATGGTTTTTGGTGGCTTCTGCCTTGCAAGTTTCAAGGGGAGCCTTCTCCAATCTCCTCAGGATTTTGGTAGCCGTCTTCTTCATTTTCTTAATCATCTATTCAGCAAGCACAGAGGCGTGGCTTATATCAATCTCTGTCGACCACTTCAATTTTGAGATGCTTCAATAAATTTCGCATCTAGCTCTCTGCGAGTGGCTAGATGGTTGATATTTGCCCGGGATGATTTGGTATCCACGCCGTATGTGACTGCAGAAGAGAACATTTGCTTGATTTCATCCTTAAATGTTGAGTAGTCTGTGTAGCCCACAGAGACGAAATCGCAGCAAATTGGGCCTCCACCTCTGCTAACTCTAACTTGAGCTTGTCGATTGAGGGGGGGTTGAGGGACAGAGCGCTGAAGGCGTTGGTGAGATCRTMTTTTTGTASRACAGAGCTCTGAAGGGTTGAAAGAGTTGCCTTGAGTTCTGCAGTTGTAGAGCTCAACTCCTTCAGAGCCTCTGTGATGGGAGAAAGATCTTCTATCATTGAGCGAGAGATGAACAAGCTTTTCAACTCATCCATCTTTTGGAATACCATTGTGGCAAAGTTTTGCAACTCCCCCTTTGTCACGTAGGCATCCTGGGAACCTAGATCACCAACACATGGTGACCTAGTAGCCTCGGAGTGTGAGGCGCCCTCTACGACTGGTTCTACATAGTCAGCTTGGGGACTTCCACCAGATCCTCGGACTTCTCCAAGAGGAGAGCCTACTAGTGTTCTGTCGATTTCATTCCTTGTAGGTTCAGAGCCTAACATGGCAGAGGGATCGAGTGTAGACGTTGGGCGTTCTAGACCCTCAGTCTCCGTGACTCTCACATATGCTTATGAAGCATATTTTGGTTGGTCACTCTTGTGTGGAGCGGCAACGGATGCCTTTTTGGGATGTGACGATTCCTTGGGTGATGGGACTTCTTTTGTAAAACCAACATCCTTTTGAGAGGATGTTGGAGTATGGTGTGGTTCCCGGGCAGTGCATTCGATAGAGGATGGAAGAATGTCCTCTGCGAGGTTAGCTTGGGTTGGGCTCAGCATGTGCACGCTTTGTACAATAGGGGATCCCTCTAGAACARGGTCCCTAGAAACGTGGGTAACACAGGGAGGAGGGCTAGGATGTGTACCTTGGGTATCTTTTTCTCCCTCTCCTAGCTCCAACTCTTCTTCTTCTTCGTCGTCTAAGACAACCTTTGTCCCCAAATCAGCTACTTTCGTAGGCGCTTTAAACTCCTGTTGAATTTGGAAGATGACGTCTTGAATCTGCTCTGTTGGGGACTCCTCGTGCACCATTTTGCGCAACCTTCTGCACTTTGGAGTAGCCTCTGCAGGGCTTTCTTGTACCACAGCTTCTGTGACCACAACCTCTGCGGGTTGGGCCTTCTTCGATTTCTTTTTCTTTTGTTTCTGCAGAGGACTACTTGGACCCTCTTCTTCTGCGGTTCTCTTCTTCCCTACTTTCTTCACAGAGGAATCAACATCCCTTTGTGTCTTCTTTGCCTTCTTAGGTGGGGGACTTGCTACTCTAGGTCTTTCCTCACTCACCTGTCTAGCCACAGCTGGCTCCTCATGTCTTCCCTCAACCCTCATATTTTCAACTCTCTCTCCTAAAGGGATTCCTATGCGTGGAGGGGTTTCAGGGACCGGCTCTGGCCTCCTGAATCCACATCTGTATGATTTCCTATCTTCATGACTAAGGTATTTGAGCATGGCTTTGGATATAGGTATGGGGCTTCTGTAACCTTGCTCATGCTCTGTTGGATGGAACTCCTTAAATTGATACAGTCTTGCGTTTGGCTCGGCAGAGGGCAGCTTCTCTGCAATCAAATCCCCAAAGACTAGGCCGAAGAACCTCTGTAGAATTAGGTTTGGATGGTTGAGGTCTTCCTTGGCCTTCTTCTGCGCCTTAACCTTGGACTTTTCACCCCTCTGTGTCGCACATTTCTTCTTGATCAATCCAACCATATCCTCGAATATAAGCTGTGCGTAATCGAGAGGTAGGTTGAAATAAATCCCATATACGATTGAGAGCATTGCGTGGGAGGTCTGGTCATGGCTGCBGACYTTCCCTGTCAGACARCAGTTTACGATGGAGAACAGGGTATTCCATATTGGGGGTAGTCCTCTGCGTTTGAATTGTGTCCATTTAACGATTTTGGTAGCATAAGAATGGAATTCAAGGAATTGAATTAATTCCTCATCTGTTGGGGTTGGGGCAAAAGCATCCAGATTAAGAATTTCCAAAGTGGGTAGGTTCAGGGCTGTTCGAAGTTTGTCAACATTCAGTTCCATAGGCACCAAGGATTTGTTGATAGGGTGAGAGGCATAACCAACGATGCTCAATCCAGTGTTGTCCAGGGTGGTTATGTAAGAACTTAACAAAAATTGGGTTATATACGATTCAGGGGTAAGTTTGGTGGCTGAAAGTGCATAAAACAGGGGACGGTTTCGAAGAATTTCTAGGAGGGGGAAGGTATTGTTTGGTTTTTTCACAAGAACGACTTTTTCGTACCGATTTTGAACAAATGATAAGGCGTGAGATGTTAAAGCTTGGGCCTGAGTGACTTCATTGTCGCTGGATACGTTAACGGACTGTGCTGAGGCTGAGGAAGACAACATATTTCCAGGTTTGTATTAAGGCTTTGAGAAATTGCAGGTTCGTCGGAGAAGAAGGGCTTTGTAAAGGTTT
>NC_037529.1:43513519-43514733 GCF_001531365.2 Cynara cardunculus var. scolymus
TTCATCAGCAAGAACTCCACAACAAAATGGAGTAGTAGAACGACGAAATCGAACCCTTGTGGAAGCAGCAAGGACCATGCTCGCTTCATCGGAGTTACCAATCACTTTCTGGGCTGAAGCTATTTCCACGACATGCTTCACCCAAAATCGATCAATCATCAACAAGAGACACCAGAAAAGCCCATATGAGCTTATCAACCACAGGAGACCACACGTCAAATATTTTCATGTCTTTGGGTGCAAATGCTTTGTACTCAACGATAGAGAATATCTTGGCAAGTTCGACAAGAAAGCTGATGAGGGAATCTTTCTGGGCTATGCTCAAACCGCAAAAGCCTATAGAGTCTACATCAAGAGGACTTGAATCGTTATTGAAAGCATCAATGTGTCCTTTGATGACTCTACCCCAATGACTTCTGGACACAACAGTTCAGAACTCGGACCTCAAAGAAGAGCATCTGATTCATCACTTAGCAAACCCAATGAATCAAAGTTAGCTCAATTATTTGAAGACATCTTCGACGAAGAAGAAATTTCTGGACATGAGCCTAATGCAAAATCCATCCATGCAGACTCTAATACTGAAGGTACATATCTCACAGAAGCTCATGTTACTTCACCATCTACTTCTCCTGTGTCTTCAGATCATGATCAAGAACCAGAGTTTAATCCTGGAGATGATCTCGTTGAGGGGGAGCAAGCAGTTCCATTAGTCGATAAAGAACTGCATCCAGTTGCTTCAGAACCTCAATCAAGCACCAAGTGGACGAAAAATCACCCACATCACCAAATCATTGGTGATCCAAACTCTGGTGTCAAGACGAGATCCGCTACTGCAAATGAATGCCTCTTCGCAAACGTTTTGAG
Organism: Cynara cardunculus var. scolymus; assembly: GCF_001531365.2. NCBI lineage: Eukaryota > Viridiplantae > Streptophyta > Magnoliopsida > Asterales > Asteraceae > Cynara > Cynara cardunculus. The sequence goes on from NC_037529.1 coordinate 43,514,387, forward strand.
CATGATTGAACCAAAGAAGATTTATGAAGCCCTACAAGACCCAAACTGGATAAACGTAATGCAAGAAGAATTGCTTCAGTTTGAACGAAACAAAGTATGGTCTCTCATGCCTCTTCCCAAAGGAAAAACGGCAATAGGAACCAAATGGGTCTTCAGAAACAAGAAGGACGAAGATGGCATTGTAATAAGGAACAAAACCAGGCTTGTTGCAAAAGGCTATCGCTAGGAAGAAGGCATTGATTACGATGAGACATTCGCTCCTGTCGCAAGACTTGAAGCCATCAGAATGTTTCTRGCCTATGCAGCACATAAAGGTTTTAAAGTCTATCAAATGGATGTTAAGTCTG
>NC_037529.1:43515352-43516638 GCF_001531365.2 Cynara cardunculus var. scolymus
ATTTTTATTCCTAGTCAGCAAGATGGGTATGCTGAATCTCATCACTTAGAGGCAATAATTACCAATAAACCAGTGATCTTCCATATCTCATGGWTATGCCTATAAGTGATACAATAAATTAGCCATAAATTATAAGTATCCTAAACCAGAGCCTCTGGTCTTTACGTTTAGAATAACTTTGATAAATTATTGGCAAATATTGTCTTTGTAACCAGAGCCCCTCTTGTTCAAAGAAAATACTTGGTATTTCTTAACCAAGTCTTTTTCTCCCAACCAGAGCCTCTGGTTCTATAGACCAGCGCCTCTGGACTCCAACACTTTGAGATGTCAAAGTCTCAAACCTTGGACTCATGCATTATTTCTTTCACCCTAACCACCCAAAGCCTCTGGTTCCGAAGACAAGAGCCTCTGGTTTCCCCCACTACTTGCAATATCTTCTTTTCTYCAAACCAGAGCCTCTGGTTCTAAAGACCAGAGCCTCTGGATTCAAAGTCCTTGTCACCAGAGCCCCTCTGGTCTCAAAGACAATTCTTTTACCCTTAGACATCACATTCATTGCTTTCACAACAAGCGCCTCTGGTTCTAAAGACCAGAGCCTCTAGATTCAATGTCTTTGGTACCAATGCATCCATGGTCTCACAGACTCACCCATCACTTTCATACTACCCACAACCAGCGCCTCTGGTTCTAAAGACCAAAGCCTCTGGCTTTGTTTTCTTTGCACCAATAACACCTTTGGTCTCAATGACTTTTCAATTTCACCTTGGCATATTTTTTCTCAACCAGAGCCTCTGGTTGTATAGACCAGAGCCTCTGTCCCCAAATTACTCAAGTTTTACCTAAGTGAGAGGGAGTTTTTGATATTAATCCATATGCATCATTTAAGGGGGAGTAAATGTTTTCACCTTTGTAATCTTGCATTTTCCATCCCGTTCTGGTTCTACTATCCAGAGCCTCTAGCCACACAAAATGCTATATATATATATATATAATATCAGACCTCCTCTGGTTTTATATAATGGTTGCCACACTTCACCAAAGCCTCTAATTTGTTAACGAAAGACTCCAAAACATGCAAATCCAACATCAATTCTTGTCTTCATCGACAATATTACCAGAACTCCTCTGGTTCCCCACCCAATTGGTCATGCCTAACCAGAACTCCTCTGGTTCCCCAACCAATTGGTCATGCCTAACCAGAACTCCTCTGGTTCCATGACAAAACATTTTCCACTCAAAACTCATCTTAATTGAAAACCATTTTCAAGATTATACAAAATTGCAGC
>NC_037529.1:43517094-43520775 GCF_001531365.2 Cynara cardunculus var. scolymus
TTTATTAATGGCACGTACTATCAAAACGGCTCACGTTCTTCAAATCATATCACCAATATTTAAACCGCCAAAACTTTTCATGATTATTATATTTTAATAATCAAGAAAACGTATCCCTTACCACCCCCACCCCAACCCCCTCACCCTCAACTCACCTATAAATACCCTTCTTCCCCACTCATCATCTCTTTACGCTTTCAAAACTTTCAACAAGACTCTGACGATCCAAAAACCTGCAACTTCCATAAAAATGGCCTCCTCCTCTGCTTCTCATGAATCCAACAATAACGACAGCCACGTACAGTCAACAGGCGCTGACAGCCGCGAACTTATCTTTTTGCCCATGAAACCAAACAACCACGCCATTGAACTGCGCAACACCCTATTTAATGACCATTTTGCGATAATCATAGAGTTCTTCAAGAACTGCATCCTCCTCCCTGCCCTCACACTAGTGAAACCTAGTGTACCATTAAAATACATGGAACAATACTGGCAAACCTGCGAATTTCATCCAGCCAGTCACGGTATAATGGGGGATATGGACTCCCCAAATGATATGATATGCTCGCTAAAGATATTGCGAGCCAATGTTTCTAGGGTGTTATGCATTCCCACAAGAAAGGAACTAGGGATTGAACAATATGACGAACCACCATCCTCCGACGACATCCTCAGGTTCGTAAAGATGCTAGGTTACAATCGTGACCTACGAAATGTCTCAGACTTCAAAAGACAATTCCTCCCGCCAATGTGGAATTTGTTCTTCTCCATCCTCAACCGATCCCTCACCTGCAAGCTAGGTTCCCTAGACCAAGGAAATCTCAACATAATGACAATTATGTATGGGCTTTTCTTCAACCTCAATCTCAACTACGCTTTCCATATTTACAACGAGATTTATGCGACCGTGATCAAAAAATGCAAACTTCAAGCCGCAGGAAAGCCACTCTCTGCAGTTCTCTTTCCCCACTTCCTTGCTCTCTTCATAGGGGACGCGATGAGGAAGCACGGACTACCTGCTGTGGAACCCTTCACCCCGGTATACAAGATGTAAGGACACCGCCCAACCCTTTCGAAGGAAGGATGCAGAATCAACCGACCGCTGTCCTGGGCTATGCTCACTGTCATACCATCGACAAGTGAGATACACAAGACCTATGAATGCTCCATGCTGTCCCAAGAACCGAGGGCAGCTACCCCAGAGCACTTAGAGCCGTCCCCCCTCCAACCGAGGACAAGCGTCATCTTCATCGGATGGAGGCAAATATGAGGAATCATATGTTAAACCATTGCTGCATTTTTTTCTGAGCATGTCTATCGATATAAGAATATTAAATCTCATAAAAAAATGAAAAAGCCCGAGCCTACAAAGGCTAAGGGCAAAGGAATCAGCCCAAATCCAAGAGGGCTGATGAAAAGAGGATGTCAAATCCCCGACTAACAAACGAGGACCCATCATGAAATGGGTGCCTAAAACCCCTTAATTTGTCTTGCAGGACCAGCATGTGCAACCATGGTACATGGACTCAGGTTGCTCCAGGCACATGACTGGTGATAGAAGTCAGCTGCCCTCCTTCATCGAAAAATCTGGAGGCTCTGTAACTTTTGGAGGCAATAGCAAGGGGACTATCAAGGGATATGGCACCCTCATCAAGGGGAACATATCGATTGCAAAAGTGGCTTATGTTGAAGGCTTGAAGCATAATCTACTAAGCATAAGCCAATTCTGCGACAAGGGTCTTGAAGTAAGATTTGGCAAAGGTTTCTGCATCATCGAAAATCTTGACCAAAGTATCATTAAAGCAAAGAGAGAAGGAAATATCTATCTTCTGGATTTTCAATCTTTTGTGGGTCAAGACATTCTCTGCCTTATCTACAGTAGGAGTGATGAAAATTGGTTATGGCATCAAAAATTCTCTCATCTAAATTTTGAAGTCCTGAAGAAGTTAGCCAAACAAAAGTTGGTCAAGGGGATTCCTGATCTCAATTTCGAAAAAGACCACCTCTACTCAGCCTGTGAGATGGGGAAGTTAAAACGGGCTTCTCACAAAACCAAGTCAGAAATTTCTTGCTCCAAGCCCTTGGACATGGTCCACATTGACCTCTGTGGGCCAATCTCCACACAAAGCCTATCTGGTAAGAAGTACATACTTGTACTCATTGATGAATTCTCAAGATATACATGGGTTGTGTTCGTCAAGAAGAAATTAGATGTTACCGACCTCCTCATCGCGGTGATGAAAAGGCTCCAGGTGCTTCTACAACGCAAACTCATCAAGGTTAGAAGTGACATTGGAACAAAATTCAAGAATACCAAGATTGATGAATATCTCATCAGTGAAGGTATCTCTTAGAACTTTTCAGCAGCCTGAACTCCACAACAAAATGGAGTTGTTGAGCAAAGGAACAGAACCCTTGTCGAAGCAGCAAGGACATGCTTGCTTCATCTGAGCTACCTATTTCCTTCTGGGCTGAAGCAATCTCTACTGCCTGCTTCACTCAGAATCGTTCTATCATCAATAAGAGGCATTAGAAGACCTCATATGAACTCATCAACCAACGACGTCCAAATGTCAAATATTTCCATGTCTTTGGATGCAAATACTTTGTACTCAATGATAGGGAATATATTGGCATGTTTGATAAGAAGGCCAATAAAGGCATATTCTTGGGTTATTCACAAACCGCCAAGGCCTACAGAGTATTCAATAGAAGGACAAAGATCGTCATAGAAAGTATCAATGTGTCCTTCGATGATTCATCACCGGTGACTTCTGGACACAACAATTCAAAACTCGGGATATCAAAAGGAGCCTCTGATTTATCTCTATGCAAACCTAATGAATTAGAGTTGGCTCAATTATTTGAATACCTCTTTGAAGAAGAAGTAGTCTATGGAAAAACACCCAATGAAAAACTACCTTCCAAATCCGATGAAACACATGAGATCTCCAATACTGAAGGTACAACTCTTTCTAAAACTCATGTTACTTCACCATCTACTTCTTCTTTGTCTTCAGAACTAGAACATCACTCTAGAGATGATCTATTTGAGGGGGAGCAAGCAGTTCCATCAGTTGATGAAAAACTACATTCTGTTGCTCTAGAACCTCAGTCTTGCAGCAAGTGGACAAAAGACCATCCTCATCACCAGATTATTGGTGATCCATCATCTGGTGTCAAGACGAGATCTGCTACTGCCAATGAATGCCTCTTCGTAAATTTTATAAGCATGATCAAACCGAAGAAGATTATTTAAGCCCTACAAGATCCAAACTGGATAGATGCCATGCAAGAAGAGCTACTCCAGTTTGAGCGAAACAAAGTATGGTCCCTCATGCCTCTACCCAAAGGGAAAACGGCTATTAGAACCAAATGGGTCTTCAGAAACAAGAAGGATGAAGATGGCATTGTAACAAGAAACAAAGTCAGGCTAGTTGCCAAGGGTTACTTCCAAGAAGAAGGGATAGACTACGATGAAACCTTTTCTCCCGTTGCTAGGCTTGAAGCCATTAAAATATTCCTTGCCTATGCAACACACAAAAGTTTGAAGGTCTATCAGATGGATTGTGACAGCCGTCAAATTTGAACTCTCAGGTTAGCTCTTATTAAGATTATATTAGTGTTATTGAAGGTAATTTATAAGATTAGGAGTTAGTTAGGTTAATTTGGTTGAAA
>NC_037529.1:43521315-43523409 GCF_001531365.2 Cynara cardunculus var. scolymus
TAACCTCCGAAAATTCTGAGTTTTAAGGAGAGATTACACACCAAAAACATGTAAAAATGTTCATATGATGGTGGTAATCTATGACCCAAACATTAGAACTCAAGAAAATGGGTAAAATCATGTTGCATGTAGGTTTGTTTCTTAAAAATGGTATTTTTWGGTGCTGACAGATTATGTGCTTGTGCACAAATCGTCCATATCTTGTAAATGGCTTGTTCAAACATTATGAGGTTTCTTTTAAAAGTTTATTTATTGAGTTGGGGTTGCAATGCATTTGGTTTCACTAAAAAACATTGAGTTTTGTCCCCCCAAATGCTCAAAACATTGTATATATGTATATGAGAGTTTTTCAGTAGGTAAACCCTACTTTGAACAGCCATAACTCTCTAGATAATCATCCAAAATTGTTTATTTTCTTCTGGATGTTATTTTAATGAGTTACCTTTCAAATGCCAACGATTTCATTCAATATTGTGGTGATTTGAGGTTTTAATTACTCAAAATAAGATGAACATGCAATCTGTCCGATTTTGACAGATTTGTATATGTATGTTCTATCAACCATATCTCTCTCATAACTCAATGAAAAAGAATGATTCTTATTTTGAGAGTTAATTTTATGGGTTGTCTCCTACATTCAAGTGGAATCACATAAAATTATGGAGTTTTGATCTCCAAGMACCTAAAACTCTATAGGTGTGCAAACTGTGAAACCACCAGTAGGTAACTCTTACTTTGAATGCTAATATCTTTCTACTTACTTGTTCTTAATATATTATTCTTCTTCKAAAACGTTCTTATATGAGTTAGGATTCATTTGAATCCAGTTTCACTAAAAAATATGATGTTTTGAGGCATGAACCAATTTATTTAAGTTAAGTGTGCAATCTGTCAACTAATGACAGATGTGTGCATGTGACTTTAAGGTATCATATCTTCCTCTCAACTCATCCAAAATGAGTGATTCTTAGTTTAAAAGTTTCGTATAAGTGTTAGGTTTTCAATCCAGCTTGAATTTATGCAGAACACCTAGTAGAACTCTTTTAATTAATGTTTTACTAACATGGTGTAATATGTCATTTCAGTTGTGATAAGTTGCATTGCATAAATTATTTGAATCATCATCTCATGCCCAAAATACATGAAATTTGGTCACGATGACTATAACTCAGTACTATAAATCATATAAAAAGATGGGAATTTATCTCATTTTTGAAGTTTCTTTATTTGATTATTTTATGTATCATAAGTTTCTGTCCAGAATCAAGAATTCTGGATTTGGTTGAATTTGTAAAATTTGATCTTTTATTGGAYTATAGCATCATTTCCGGTATAAATTAATTCTTTAATGAGCATATGGATATTATGTATATTTGGACTATTGATAATATTATGGAACATAAGTAGAGAAATAAGGACTTAGGATTTATTAAACCCCATAGGTAGAGATAAATCAATAAGTGATGGTTTTGGATATTCCTATTAATAGGGAATCGTTGATCTAGTGCGGTGATCGGATCGAATCTCTAATTTGCGGAGCATTGCAAAAGTGTGAGTATTCACGGCCCCTTTTTACTATTTTCGCGTTTTGGGGTGAAAAGCATGATTGAAATTGTGATATGAGCTATTTCATTACGAAAAGTAAGTTTCACACCCCCCCCGCCTTTTTACCATTTTCGCGTTTTGGGGTGAAAAGCATGATTGAAATTGTGATATGAGCTATTTCATTACGAAAAGTGAGTTTCACGGCCCCTTTTTACCAATTTCTCGTTTTGGGGTGAAAAGCATGGTTAATGAATGTTTGATAGATTTATATCGATATATGAATCTTGTTATGAGCATTTAATTGTATACACTATTGATATGTTGAGATTGAAAGTCCCTAATTGTACACTACTATTAACTCTTTTTGAGCCCATGATCTTTGTGGATAGCGCTATTTGGTGGAAGTAACCCATCCTTGACTGACGAGTAAGGGATGCACTTAGTCATATAATTGATCTACACATGCGACTTATAACAGTCACCTCTGAGGTAGATCGTAAGTAATGCTCTACCCATGTGGCTAGCTACCACCTCTGAGGTAGTTCGTGG
>NC_037529.1:43525982-43526379 GCF_001531365.2 Cynara cardunculus var. scolymus
TGCCCCATCGGAGCTGGAGTTAAGGGTAATAAAACTTTCACAGGATTTCCTCAAATTAAAAGAAAAATTGAACTTTGAAAAATTTGAAAGATTAAAAGCGGAAAAAGAAACAAGTTTCTACAAAAGAGAAACTGACCTTCTAACATAAGAAAAAGCTAAACTTGCAAAGGAAAAGACTCGCATAAGCACTCTTAAAAAATCAGAGGAAGATAAACTTCTAGAATTAAACAAACGAATAACTAAGGACCTAGAAAAGAAAACAAAGGCCTTAAAGGAATCYGAGRHAGADAGACTAAATTCAGTAGCTCTTAAAGATTTCTTTCAAAAAGAACGGGAAATACTTCACCAGAAGCTTCAAACCAATGAACTTCTGATGAAGAAGTATAAAGATGCCCAA
>NC_037529.1:43526479-43530633 GCF_001531365.2 Cynara cardunculus var. scolymus
AGCCTTCTGAGAGAAATCGAATATGTTGCCCTCCTCTCCATGAATTTGTTCAAGATCTTGTGTAGGAATATTAGGTCAAATACGCAGAGGTTGTGGAGGTCAGCATCTGTGAAAGTATATAGGTTGCCATCATCCTTTCTTACCATGTACTGAGTGTATAGCACGGTCTTCTTTAGCATAGTGTGCGGATAAATGGTTTCGAGTGAAGTGCTCACATGCTCTGAGAAGACCTGCTCTGGTGGCCTTGTGAGTTTTGAGAAGTGGAACTTTGCAATGGCAGAGGGGATTCCTGTTAGCTCTGGGTCATAAGGGGGCTCTGTGTCTGTTGATGAGTAACACCACCGCAGAATCTCCTCAACAGTGGTTACGGGCTCTGTGCGCACCCTTTGTGTAGAAATCTTGTTCATGGATTTAATGATCTCAGATACCCTCCCCACCGTGGCAGACTCTGGCGTTCTGGATTCTTCTTCGAGTATAGGCCTCTGGGTAGACCCCTCTGGTAGGATAGGCTTGACAGTTCCTACCAGAGCGTCAAACGTACCCATGGACGTTTGTTCTGGTATTTTTGGAAGTTTAGAAGAAAAGCCTTCTCCGACTCTGGGGATGGGGGCTCTGCCCTTTTTTGCCTGTGCCTCTACCAAAGAAGCCTTTAGTGCTCGAACAGGATCAGGGTCATCATATTCTTCTTCATTGATTTCCTCCACCGTGTCAGAGCTTGACTCCTTTTGTGGCGACTCCTCTACTGCTTTACCCTTGCCTTTCCCCTTAGGCTCTGGAGATTTGTCTTTTGAGAATAGGGCAGCAGCAGAGTCCACTATTTTTAGTGGTTTGGCGGAGGTTGTCTTCTTTGGTTCTGTCTTTTTCTCCCTCTCATGACGATCAGGGTCATTGCCTCCCTGATCATCATGGATTTTAGTGACTTCTGTCTTGCATGTAGTGAGGGGAGCCTTCTTCAAACGCCTTAGAACTTTGGAAGCCGCCTTTCCCATTTTTTCAATGACCATCTTAGCATTCACAGAGGCATTGTTGATGTCCATCTCTGTGGCCCATTTCATTTTAGAGATGCAACGATAGATCTCATTTWTGAAGTTGTTACCCTCTTCGACGAGTTTCTTTGTGCAGTCTCTTATTGATTCGTTGGTTGCTCGGGCTTCCTTGAGAAGATGGTCGTTGTATTTCCGCACGGTCTCTCCAAGGGCTTCAACCATTGCGTCTAGCTCTCAGCGAGTGGCTAGATGGTTAATGTTAGTCCTGGAGGATGAAGAATCGATGCCATAAGTGACCACAGAGGAGAACATCTCTTTGATATCATCCTTGAAGGCAGAGTAGTCCGTGTAGCCGGCGGAAACTATGTCTGCAGCGTATTGGGCGGCAACCTCTGTTAATTCTATTTTGAGCGTGTGGATTGAGGAGGGGTTGAGAGACAGTGCATTGAAAGCTTCTATTAGATCATTTTTTTGAGGACAGAGATCTGAAGGGCTGATCAGGTCGCCTTTAGTTCAGAAGGTGTGGAAGTCAACTCCTTCAGAGCCTCTGTTAGAGGTGTAAGAGCCTCTGTCGCCGGTGCGGAGGAGAACAAGCTTTTCAACTCATCTATCCTCTTGAATACCTCTGTGGCGAAGGATTGTAACTCCTCCATCGTCACAAAAGTACCCGGGGAACCTAGATCACCAACACATGGTGACCTAGTAGCCTTGGAGTGTAAGGCGCCCTCAGTGACTGATTTGACGTTGTCATCTCGGGGACTTCCACCAGATCCTCGGACATCCCTAATTGGAGAGTCTACTGGTGTTCTGTCGATTTCGTGCCTAATAGGTTCAGAGCCTAATTGGGCAGAGGGATCGAGTGGAGACTTTGGGTGTTCTAGACCCTCAGTCTCTATGATTCTCTCGCATGCCTCTGAAGCATGACTTGGTGGTTCACTCATGTGTGGAGGAGCAACAGATGCCTCTCTTGGTAGTGTCGAGTCCTTGGGCAAATGGACTCTTTTTGAAAAACCACCATCCTTTTGAGAGGATGTTGGAGTAGATTGAGGTTCCCAGACTGTGCATTTGACAGAGGACGAAAAAATGTCCTCTGCGAGGTAGGTGTGGGCTGGGTTCAGCGTGTGCACGCTTTCTTCAATAGGGGTTCCCTCTAGAACAGGGTCCCTAGTAATATGGGTTGCACTAGGAGGGGGGCTTGGGTGTGTGCCTTCGGCATCTTTTTCGCCCTCATCTAACTCCAATTCTTCTTCTTCATCATCTAGAACGACTTTTGTCCCCAAATCTGCCACCTCTGTGGGCGCTTTAAACCCTTGTTGGAGGTTGAAGATTACATCATGAATTTTCTCTGTTGGGGACTCTACTTGAACATTCTTGCGCAACCTTATGCGCTTAGGAGCAACCTCTGCTGGGCTTTCTTGGATTGCAGCCTCTGTGACCTCAACCTCTGCGGGTTGGGCCTTCGATTTCTTCGTTTTCGGTTTTAGCAGAGGACTGCTTGGACCCTCTTCTTCTGCGGGTCTCTTTTTCCCTTTCCTTTTCTCAAAAGAGTCGACATCCTTCTGAGTCTTCTTTAACTTCTCTTGCTTTTGTGGGGGACTAACTTCCTTTGGTCTTTCCTCACTCATCTCCCTAGCCTCTGCAGGCTCATCCCTTCTTCCCTCAACCCTCATTTTTTGCACTCTCTCTCCTATGGGGATACCTATGCGTGGAGGGGTTTCAGGGAACGGCTCTGGCCGCCTGTATCCACGTCTATACGCTTTCCTATCTCCTCTTCTAAGGTATTTGAGCATGGCTTTTGATAGTGGCCTTGGGCTTCTGTACCCTAGCTCATGCTCTGTGGGGTGGAACTCCTTCATTGGATACAATCGTGCGTTTGGCTCTGCAGAGGGAAGCTTCTCTGCTATCATATCTCCAAAGACCAAGCCAAAGAACCTCTGTAGGATTAAGTTTAGATGATTGAGGTCCTCTTTGGCTTTCTTCTGTGCCTTCACCTTTGACTTCTCACCCCTTTGAGTAGCACACTTCTTTTTGAGTAAGCCCTCCATGTCATCGAAGATAAGTTGCGCGTAATCAAGGGACAGATTGAAGTAGATTTCATATACAATGGAAAGCATGGCATGTGAAGCTTGGTCGTGGCTGCCGACCTTCCATGTTAGACAACAATTAATTATGGAGAATAGAGTGTTCCACATTGGGGGAAGGCCCTTCCTTTTGAATTCAGTCCTTTTTACGATTTTTGTCTTTGCTGTGTAGGAGTGAAATCCAAGGAATTCGATCAATTCGGCGTCTGTACGAGATGGAGCGAAGGTATCCAAATTGAGATGTTCCAAGAAAGGTAGATGCAGGGCTGTGCGCAGGGTATTTACATTCATTTCCATTGGAACAAGAAATTTGACAGTAGGGTGTGAAGCATAACCTACTATGCTTTCCAGAATTCTCCAGGGTACAAATGTATGAACTGAGCAAAAATTGGATAATATAGGTTTGTGGGGTAGGTTTAGTTGATGTGAGAGCATAATATTTAGGGTGATTGCGAAGGATTTCGATAAGAGGATATGTGTATTCAGGGAAGCCAGTTGGTGAGGGAGGGAAATAGTAGTTGTTAGGTTTCTTTACAAGTACCACTTTCTCGTATCGATTTTGGAAGAACGATAGGGCATGAGAAGTGAGTGCTTATGATTGATTTACTTCGTTGTCGTTTGAGTTATTCACAGATGGAATGGAGGCAGATGAGCTTGAAGACATTGTTGCAGGTTTAGCCGGAAAGTTTGAGGTTTGTCGGAGTATAAGGAGTAATGAAGAGGTTTACGTTTTGGGGGAAAGGGTATTTATAGTGAGGGATTTTGAATGGGAACCCTTTTTGAGGTGATATATCATGATGAGTGGCTTTTGGGATAGACGAATCAAAAATATGACACGTGGTGTTGGGAAGACGCACGATTGATGACGTGCGCCCCCGTTTCTGACACGTGTGTGGTCAACTTTAACCATTATCCACAGAACCACGCGCACCATATCAATAATAGAAAACTATTTAAATGAGTTCTCTCAGAGGCCTAAGGGTAACAGAGCCTCTGTGATATGTGCGGGGCCTTCTAACATGTTACACCTTTATTTACCTAAACGGTTTGAAAATCCTCAGAGAGATGAGTACTTGCTCAGTTCAGA